>NW_024501792.1:3600146-3914823 GCF_017590055.1 Onychostruthus taczanowskii | reverse complement strand
GGGGGGGGAGGGGGAGGGGATGGGATGGAATTTGGCATGATCAAGCAGATGCCTAACTATAATTCAGCAGCTTGCAGCCCAATCAATTGGTGCTTGCAGTCCTGCAGCCCATTAGTGCAGCCACAAACCTACACACCCTGCTTGGAAGGTCATTTTTAAGTGGTCTCCCTTGCGGATTTTTGCTCCCTGCCCAAATTCTGAGCCTGCTGGGCCTGCTCAAAGGAGCACACAGGGCTCCACGAGGTGTTCTCATCATCCTTTGCTCACCAGTTCTCTCCCTAGGGAATATGAACCTCTGCTGGCCTGGGAACCTTTGACATGTCAGTGATGCCTCAGCTTTAGCTTTTCTATTTTTCACATTCTGTGCTGTTTAGTGCGTGGGTCTAGGATAACCTGGCCCATTCCATTTGAGAGGTGTTTGGCAGGGAACCTCCTTCTCTTCCACCAGCACAAACCCCCTGTGCCAATCCAATAAACCCGGAGCTGTTCCAGCACTGCCTGAGGAAATGGGATTTGGCTCTTGCAGGGAAAGGCACAGGATGAATGTTCAGGCTTGTCCAGCTTCCAACCCCAGCCTGGTTCTGACTCTGGCTTCCCTGTGGCTGAGTTATTTTGGCTCAGCTCACCTCAGCCTGCTCTGGAGGTGAGATGGCCAGGAATCTCAGGGCTCAGGGCTGAGCACAGTGATGGCACAGGCACTGACACTGAGCCCAGCTCTCACCAATCCCATGGCCTGGAGAAGGTAATTTCTCCTGAATTTATAATCACTCAAAGTTCAAGCCCATCCAGATCTTCTGAATGAGAAATGGAGGAGCCAAACCGGTGCCTTAGGATTTTAAATAGCTGCCTACTTTAGGCCAGGAATCTCAGGGCTCAGGGAGCTCAGGGGCTGAGCACAGTGATGGCACAGGCACTGACACTGAGCCCAGCTCTCACCAATCCCATGGCCTGGAGAAGGTAATTTCTTCTGAATTTATAATCACTCAAAGTTCAAGCCCATCCAGATCTTCTGAATGAGAAATGGAGGAGCCAAACTGGTGCTTTAGGATTTTGGCTTTTCTATTTTCCATCTATTTGTAACCCTGCAGTTCTTTAGTGTAAAACTCCAAACTCCACACACAGTGGGAGCTGCTGCTTCCCCATTTGGGGCAGACACAACAATTCCTCTCCAGGCCTGGCAATCAAGGACACCTCACTGCCTCAGGCCTGAGAGATGGAAACAAAAGGGAGTTGGGGGAGCAAACTTGGGGTCAATGACTTCATTGGCTGAAGCTGGAATTGGCAGATTCACCCCCAAAATGCAAATGGACTAAACTTATAAAAGTGTGAAACCTGTCCATTTTTTGGGTGTAGCCCCTGGGGGGGGGTTTTCTGCTCTAAATGTACCTGAAGGCCCTTCAATAAATAGATCTGGTTTTTATTCCCTTAATTTTGTCCAGCCTCTGTTTTAGAATCCCCAAAAAGGCATCAAAGCAGATGCTGGAGACAGAATGAAGCTGAGCATTGCACACCTCATAACTCAGTGAGCACGAGGTTGTCACAGGAAGAAAAGCATCCCCAAGTGCCAGCACCACTGCCCAGCCCCTGCCCTTCCCAGGAGCATCCTCAGCCCTTGGAAAAGCTTGTCCTGCTTGGCCAAGCCACCAAAAACTCCCCCAGAGAGTCTGAGCAGCAGGGAACTCTGACCTCCAGGTGGCTGAGGGCACACAGCCCTCACCTGCCAGAGCTGCCCGAGGGACACCCAGACTCCCCTGCAGGCTTTGCTGGCAAGGTGAGCTGCCAGGTGAGCCCTTGGGGAGCTCTGAGGAGCCGGGGGAGTTTGGAAGGGCTGCTCTAAGAATATTGTAATCACGCAGTAATTATGGCACATCTCAAATCAACCCGGCAAATCACAGTGTTATTATTACCACTGTCACCAGCCCTGCCTGGCAGAGATCAGGCCCTGCCCAAGGAGGGAGCAGGGCTAAGGGAACATCCACAGAGCTCCAGCACACTCCCTTCAGGCCTGCCCAACCCACACCCCACCAGCCTGGCAGCTCCCTCCTTCCTAGGACCACGTCTGTACTTCCCTCAGCTGAATCTCAAGGTACCACACGTAATTAGTCAGGTTGATTTTATCTTTTTTTTTTTTAATTAAACAACTATCTTCAAGCACAAGAGCAGCCCTTGTGATTTGATTGGGGCTGTCAGTCTTTCAAATGTCATTCCTATAGATGACTAATCTTTAAAAACATGAGTTACTAAACTCATTGACTCAGTTGATAATGAGCCAGAGCAGAAATGATGGTTGAGACAGAGAGGGAGGAAGCAGAGCTGCATGGGCTCTCAAGGTGCTGCATGGGGCCACTCCGCAGCTCGAGGGACTGGGGCTTCCTGGGAAATGCAGGCTATGGAAAAGGGGATCAGGGAGGACATCTGGGCACTTCTGCTCCTCCCAGTCGCTGTCATGCTGACAAAAAAGAGAATTTTCTGTCTCAGCCTCTCTGCGTGTGCTGGCTCTCAGTGCAGAGTGAAGCCATTGCTTCTCATCCTGCCTTTGGAACAGGACTCCTGCACTCCCTGATCCCCTTTTCCCACATCCACCCAGTGTAGCACAGCTTTGGGAAACACCCCAAGCTTTAGAAGCTGAAAGTGTCCCACAGCACGAGCAGCAGAGGGGGCAGTGCTGATCCCATCCCACTTTTGGATTCTCTCCCTCTCCACAGGCTCTGTGCCCAGCCCGGGTCGCAGCCCTGCAGGGCTCCCACTCTGCTCTGGACTGGGACAACCCAGGCTCCCAGGTGAGGTTTTTATTAACTCTGAGCCTCTTGCCTTTAGAGCCTTCTGGAACGAGACAAGAAGGGCTGCCAGGCAAGGCAGGAACAGTGCTGGCAGCGTTTTCAGAAGACAAACGGGTGGAAGGAAGGAGGTGCACGTGTGGGGTGACAGCTTCAGGGCATTGCCACCAAGCCTTTCCCACCAGTGGCTTCACAGCTGTCACATTTCCCAAAGCCAAGGGACAGTGGCAGGGACAGAGCTCAGGTCCCCCCGCTCCCCTCCCACACGTGTCCTGCCACTGCAAAACCCCCAAACCCCAAAACAGGGACAGATTTATGGTGAGCATTTCCCTGAGCCCAGCACCTGACAGCAATTCCTGCATCCTGTCGATGCCACAGCCTCCACAAAGGGCAGAAATTCCCCCTCCTCCCCTCCTTTGGGGCTTTATTTATAGAAAGGCACCTTTTATTGCCATTTTTCCTCTTTCCTGAGGCCAGCCTGCCAGGCTGGAGGCAGAGACACAATCTCCACCTGCAGGATGCAGGCAGATCCCCCTTGCTGCTGGGGATTCATCTCACAGTGGGTTTATTCACAGCTGTGCCTGCCAGGCCTCTTCTCTGTGCTCCTCTCTGAACTCGGGCTGCTTGCACTTGGGAGAGTTTCAGAGTTAAAGGAACTAATAACTTAAAATAACTAACTCCAAGGGAGATGAGGCTTCAAACTGAGCCACCCAAGAGTGAGCTGAGCTCTCACCACGCTGCTTCCCAGTCTCAGAGTTGTCCTTTTCCACACAGCTTCCAACCCATCTTTTCAATACTCCCCATTTCAGCACTCATAATTTTTTTATCCCTGCTAAAAATCATGTCAGGACCGATGCTCCTCGATGTGACAAACAGAAGACAACACTTCCAAAGCCTCACAGAAGGTCACTCCAGGAGCTGCACGCTCTGGGAAGATGAATATGTCCGAGTCACGCCTGCTGAATGTGACACTATTATAAGAAAGACACTGGCAGAATTATTCATCAGCAGTGACTTCTGTGGCTTCAATCTCCTTAACCAGCTGCTGTCCATCCAAGTGGATCAGAGCCCATCTGAATAAACCTTTGGCTGTCCCTACCAGCCCACATCACCCAGAGCAGCCTCCCCTGAGCTCTGCAGCCTCCTCAGGAGCCAGGCATGGCAGGAGGGAAGGAATATTCCTGCATCTCAGGGCTGCAGGGAGCAGACACTGCCACAAACTGGCTGGCAGCCTTTCAAAGGTGGTAGGCTTGTGCCAGATTATCCTTCCCTCTCTCCCAAATTAGAAGCAGAGCGTGCCACTAGAAAGTCAGGTGAAAGCTGTCTCTCAAGGAAGAGAGAGGCTGCTTCTCACAGCATCCTGCTGATCTGAGCACGGCCAGGGCCTCCCAAAAATCCCCACAGCTCTCAGGTGCTGCCTCTCACAGCATCCTGCTGATCTGAGCACGGCCAGGGCCTCCCAAAAATCCCCACAGCTCTCAGCTCCAGCCTCTGTGCTGTCCCAGAGCTGCCCTGGCAGGCTTGGCCTGGGTTGCTGACCCGCAGCATAAACTGTGCTGGGATTTATTCACAGCACCTGTGATTTAAACATTGCCCTCTTGCCATGGACACAACTACAGGAGGCCCCTCTTGGAGGCAGAGAAATGGCAAATATTTGCAAATATTTTAAAAATAATCTCTTGCCATGGACACAACCAAGGAAGCCCCTCTTGGAGGCAGAGAAATGGCAAATATTTGCAAATATTTTAAAAATAAAAATTTAAATAATAAATTAGAATTTTTTCAATCCTGCAAATTACAAATATTCATCTTCCCCAGCCCCAGAGCCCAAGTTGGACAGTGCTGTATTGCACTAATAATATATAATACATATGTATTATATAATATAATACATATATATATACACACATATATATACACACATATATATACACACATATATAAGAGTATTGTGTGTATATACACATTATATAAAATTATAATATACATTATATACATTATAAGATACAATATTTATATATTCTCTATATAAACATTATATATTTGTAATGTATATATAATGTAATATAATGTACAGCATATATAATGTAATTATATAATATAATATACAATATTATATACTATATATATACAAGACATAATACAATACATATACATTATATTATATATATTTCATGTAAATATACACTTATATACTCCTGCTGACTGCAGAGGACACAAAAACACCAGCCAGGCCCCCTCTCTGCCACATTCACACCCAAACATCACCTGTGCCCCTTTTCCAGCCCCCAGCTCAGCCCAGGACTGCCTCAGTCCCGGTTCCTCCCTCCCTCCTTCAGCCACCCAGCCCCCTCACAGCTCTGCCTCTCAGCAACCATCACGTGCATCTATTATTCAGGAGAAATATCAAGTTATTCATGAGCCAAAACAGTCTCCAGGTACTGCACCCAGCCTGACAAAATCCCTTCTGTTGGTTGGTTCCCAGCCTGAGCTCAGGGAGAGGAGAGTGGGTTTTCTTTGCCTTGGATCCCTCTTTTGGGGGGATTTACTCTGTGAGGGACAGGAGGAGCAGCCCTGCCAGCCTCCCCTCATCACTGCCTGGTGTCCCTCAGGGTCCCTCAGCTCCTGCCCGCTCCACAAAGCCCAGCCAGGCCACTGGAGTGACAGCTCCCCACAGGGACAGGGGCACAGGGGGCACGAGGGCATGGGCAGGGACTCATCACAGCCCAGGGGACACCCAGCCCCAGCTGCACAGAGCAGCTCCTGCTTCCCTCCATCCAGATGTGCTGGTGAGGATTTAGCCCAGCTGAGCCCTGCCCTGGGCTGGACCCCGTGGAACACCCTGGGTGATTTCTCTGAGCATTGTCCCTCGGCCACACAGGCAGGGAATCCTGCCAGGGCTGCTGCTCCCGTGCTGGTGCAGGAGGGCAGGGTGGGACATGGAGCTCTGTGTGTGGCTCACTGCACTGTGAGCACCCCCAGCCCTCCTAAAAACACAAAACGCTCCAGTGCAGACCACAAAAAAAACTCTATATCCTGCACTGGAGCGCCCAGAAATGCTGCAGCACTCTGGTGTGTTTCTGCTGTGCAAGGAAGGCTTTGGGGAAATGATTCCACAGGAATAATTCACACCACAGGACTATAGGGTGATGGGGTTTTATGGAGTTTCTTTGGATTCTCTTGGGGTTTTTTTTTTTTCCTTTTTTGTTGGTTTTGTTTTGTTTGCTTTTTTTGTTTTTGTTTTTGTTTTTGTTTTGTTTTGTTTTGTTTTGTTTTGTTTTGTTTTGTTTTGTTTTGTTTTTAATGGGTGGATGAGGCTGACATGAGCTGAAGCTGTACAAAGTTCCCTTGGATTCACTGGTCCCAGCATGGTTCCAGGTTGGCTTTCTGTGTCACAGTCTCTGGGATTCAGCTGGAAAACCATAGAAGATCACTCAGCCTGTGGGGCCAGGGCAGTGTCACCCTCCAGCCTTTGCTTTGCTCCCTAAAAAGCAGGGACCCCCAAGGACATTGAGTCCTGGCCCTCACAGAGCCACCTCTCTGAAGAGAAACCCATTGGGACACATTTCCTCTTCAGCTGTAGGAGCTGCTGAACAGCTGGAAAACACAGAGGGTGAAATCCAGGGTGGAATTTTACAGTCAGCTCCAAGGGGAGGTGACCCAGGCACCCACCCCACTGTCACAGGGACACCCACACACCCTCCAGCAGCCCCACTCCCTCACAGCAGCACACCAGAGCATCTCAGCCCCTGCTTGGTGCCACCAGGACAAGAATCTGGACCATGCAAACTCCAGCTATCCAAAGTGTCCCCTGTCCCCCTGATGGTGACAGGAGTGCTGCTTTTTATTCACTGAGAGCCCAAGTGGGCCCCAAATCACGCTGGCATTATGTTATGATAATGCTGGAAGTATTATAAATGCTCTGTGTGCCAGACAAATCCTGGAGCAGGCTTCCAAATCCCCTCCAAATCCCCTCTTGTGTCTCTACATTCATCCATTCATGAAATGCAGAGCACAGCCTCAGCATCCATCCTTCTGCTCCAGGGCTCTTTCCAGCTCAATGGAAGGTGAGGCAGACTTGGGGTGTTTCTCCTGGATTAACCTTTTTTTTTTTTTTGCCTTTCAGGTGCCAAATCTGCAGAGGAACCTGCAGGGCATTTAGGAATGATGTCCAGCAAGAGACTGAGAGAAATCCCGTGGCTCTGTGTCCTGTCAGAGAGTGAAGTGTGCCTCATTCTCCCTGCAGGACCACAGGAGCAGGGAGGTCCCCTCAGCAGAGCTGCCTGTCTTTATTCTCTTTGCAAACAACAGGGAGAGTTTATTTGGTCTATTTTAGGGGGATTCCTTTAGATCAGATGAGCTTCACCCTGGAAATTCCTATTTTTCATTACAGCTGAACCTACCTGAGGCAACACCCCAATCTTTAGAGCACTGAAGCAAAGGGTTCCTCTGCTTTTGGGGGTGAGACTTCTCCCTCTGAGCCACAGCTTTCAATCCCTCTGCACTGCTCTTCAAGAACAGAAAAAAAATCCCTAGACAGAAGCTTAGCTCTTGTCCTGGCTTTAGGAAAACAGCTCAGATCCAGGCAGGAGGGGGATCTCGAGCATTTCCTATTTATTCTGCTGTCACAGCCAGGCATATCGTGTTGTGTTGGCCATGGCTCACAGGGAGAGCAGAGCTGGAGGGATTTCAGAGGCACCACTGCAGCTGGGAAATTTCTTCAAGGCTCTGTGGTACCCGGGCAGGGCAGGAACAGAGTGAGAACAGGGCTGTGCAGGGGGAAAGAACTCACTTCCAGGATGGAAAAATGGGTGTGGAATTGTGCTCCAAGGTGTATTCCTGCCCAGAACTATGCAGGGGGAGGAACTCACTTCCAGGATGGAAAATGGGTGTAGAAGTGTGCTCCAAAGTGTTTTACTGCCCAGAACTGTGCAGAATGAAGGAACTCACTTCCAGGATGGAAAAATGGGTGTGAAAGTGTGCTCCAAGGTGTATTCCTGCCCAAGAATCATTTTGTGAGCTTGTGAACAACAACCTTTGGGATGTTTCACTTGGTACAACGAAAAAAAAAACACAGAGGGAGAGGGATAAAGGTAGGAGGGGGGTGAACTGGCTAAATTTCTGGGACAGAGCACTGAGAGCAGGATCTGCTCCCCAGCACTGGAATTCTTTGCCCACTCTGTCTTTCCCTGGGGATGTGGAGCTCCCACCCCAGCTGGAGCAGGATGTATTCCACAGTGACTCACACCAGTGCCACGGACAGCACTTGGGGCTGGTCCTTGTGTCTCCAGCAGAAGATGGAGATTAATTATGAGCCCCACCCCATGGGCTCTGCTCAGCAAATCCCTCACCCGCTCCTGGAGGTGAATCCTGCCCTGATGGCCAAGCCAAACACAAAAAGTCAAGGAATGCAGGAGGAAAAGGGAGAGTCCACCCTCACCCTTCAGCCCTGGTGCTTGGCACGGGCCACTCCTCCTGCCACCAGAGCAGCAAAGCACGGGCAGGTGGCTGATTCAGGATCTCCACAGGCAGAACGTGAGCAGACAACACACCAGAGAAAAAGGACCCACAGAGCAGCCACTGCAGAGGCACCTTCCAAGGGTATGGATCCCAGAAGAAGCTTTGCCTTGCAGTGGGTTGAAGGTGATGGTTTTGGCTTTTCTATTTTTCACATTCGGTGCTGCTTCAGTGTGTGGGTCTGGGTTCACATCAGGGGATGGGGAGCTCTCTGCACAGAGCAGGGACACAAAACAATTCCTGCTCCAGCTGGGCACCAAGGACAAATGATCCAAATCTCAGCCCAAGAGCACAAACCCCGTGGGCTGCAGAGAGAAAAACAAGCAGGATGGGAGTGCAGGGGCTGAGCTGGAACTGGACACTGAACTGCAATGTGCACATGGAGCAGAGCTGATCCATGTCAGGGAGAGACCCCGTGACCATCGTGCATTTTGGGGCCATTTGGGTTCATCTTGGGTGCAGCCCTGGCTGGGCTCTTGTGCTGCCCAAGGTGCATCCATGGAGGAGATCCTTTGAATAAATCCTTGCTTTAATCTTTAGCTCTACCCAGCCCTGTTCAAGGCCAGCCTTCCCAAGGCATCAGTTTCTGGCAACCACAGCAGGACACAAGACATCAAAGCGCCTCCAAATGCTCCTCCAGCAAACACAACTTAGAGCTGCAGCCCACTGAACTTTTTCAGGCAGCAAATGAAGGCCTGCAGGAAAAGTGGAGGGAAACCACTGAGGGCATGGCCACGGAGGAAGATGCTGACCAAGGCTTGCTGCATCCCCAGAAGTCAGGGATCTTGCTGAAAAGCAGCCCTGGAATCCGGGCTGGAGGAAGATGCTGACCAAGCCTTGCTGCATCCCTGGATCTTGCTGAAAAGCAGCCCTGGAATCCGGGCAGCCTCTGGCACTGCTCATCCCTGCCAGAGAAAATGCACAGAAATGCAAGAAAGGACCACATCCTGTTCTCCTCTGGATTCAGAGCTGCCCACTGGGTTTTGTTGGAGGAACTAAAAATTCCTTTCTTACAAACCCGTTTTTTTTTTTTTTTTTTTAAGCCAGTAGAAATAGAACAAGGGCAAGAGAGAGCAAAACCATCTCAAAAGGCAAGTCTGCAAAATGCAACATTTGCCCCAGTGTCCCTTTTTAAGACAGTTCTTGTCATTTCCCAAGGCTTGTGCTGTGGCAACAGGAGAGGGCTGGAAGAGATTGAAAGGACAGATGCCCTGTTTTGGGTTCAGAAAGCAGCATTTTGGCAGGGAACAGCCAGCTCTGGCCAAGGGGAGAGCGTGTGCTCACACTTCACTCCTGGAAGGATTCTTGGTGAGCTCAGGCCACATCTCCCTGAGGGTTGCCAGGAGGATGCAGCAGGGCTGAGGATGCTAAAACCCCAGCAGCCCTGCACTCTGGAGGCACTCAGAGCTCTCCTGGCCTCCAGAGGTGCACAACTGCAGAGAAACCCCAGAGAGATGCACCACAAACAGGCATGGAAGAGGAAATCCAGCATCCCTGAGCTTGGCTGGGCTCTGGTGGCACTGCCCTGGTGAGGACAAAGGCACTGTGCCAGCTATGACACAGACAGGGTGACAGCCCCTGCCACTCTGAGCCACCCTGATGGGTCAGGAAACTTTGGGAAGCCAGGTGGGAAAGCTCTTCCTCTCTCCTCCTGGGGACTCTTGCACTGAGGGAGACCCTCATGGAGACCCTCTGCCTTTTCTGTCCCAGAGAAGCAAAATGTGAGATTTGTGTCCCCTGTTCTGCACCCTGCTGGGTCAGCCAGCTCCTGCTGAAGCTGTCAGGGCACTGCAGGGATCCCCCCAGCATTTCCCCAGGAATGGAGAAATGGGAAATTCCCCAGCTGGAATGGGAATGTACTGAAAGCCAACATCACTGGCTGCATGTTTCTTCCTCTGCCTTCCCCACACCCATAAATATTCAAACAGGAAAAGAAAATTATTGATCAGCTGCTTTCCCATTACAGCAACACCCACTGTCCTGCTGGCTTTGGCCATTTCCAAAGCCCCTACCACAGAATTAACCCTCCTGGGAGAAATATTCTTCCTAATTCTTGAATTCCTTCACGAGAACACCATCTACATTCCTCGAGGCTGGCACAGAAACCAGAGTTTGAAGTTTCACACAGAAGGAAGATATTTTCCCCATTATTTCCCCAGTGCCTCCATTTTCCTTTCCACATCCTTTCAGTCCCATCTCTGCCAGGTAAGCCAAGAAATCCCAGCCCCTGTGACCTTCCAGCCAAATCTTGGTGAATCCACTCATTCAGGTGGGTGCTCAGGGGCACCAAAAATCCAAGTGTGTGCAGAGCAGTGCAAGAGATTCCAGAGCCTCTGCCAGTCCCTCACAATGGGCCACAAACTCCCTGAATGTTCCTGCAGGCTCTTACAGAGACTGATGGCACTCTGGGGCTCAGGATGTGTTCGCACCAGTGGGGACTTCTGGGACACGTCATTATTTCAGTAATCAAAGCAAATGCTTCCTAACCCCATGCCAGCAGCCATCAAGCAGCCCCTGGAGGCAAGGGGAGGAGGGGGATGTGGCAGACAGCACGGAGCAAATGGATGTTGCAGCAGCAAGATCCTGCCCAAGGTAGTGAGGGATGGTCAGGCAGGAGCTCTGCTCACTGGGAATAACTGGGATGGGGCTCCACAGCTGCAAACATCGGGCTCTGCTCGGGGCTTTCCCAAACATCTGGCTAAAGACACCTCCCATCACTGTTTGAAGTTATGCTGTGTGCTCTGACTGAGAGAAATTCGGAGTTTCACAGTCGGAGACCCAGGAACTGAGTCAGAGAGAGGCCCAGCAGGGAGAGGAAAGCATCATTTGTGGGCAGCTTCATTGATCAGCCCTGACTTTCTCCCTCACAACCACTGTTTCTCATCCCCTCCCCTCCCACTCCACACCACAACACAGACATCCCTCCTCAGATGGCAAAGCCTTGCTCAGCCATCTCCTCTTCCCTCAAAAGACAGCACTTGGGAAGCTTTTCCCTTTAAGCAGCCTCAAAGTTGGCTCCCAGCACTGCTGGCACGAATGAAAGCGGTTTCAGTTCCCCCTCCTCCTGAATCCCATCCCTCTCCGGCGCGAAGAAAAGACAGAGGATGACCAAGGGAGGGGAAAAGCAACTCCGGGTGGCCTCTCACCTCCCTCCCCTAACTGTGCACGGATGTCACACCGAGGGGCCGCTGAGGTCCCCGAGGGGAGCCCTGGGGCAGCGCAGGGCTGGGAGGGCGATGCTGGGAGCTCCTGGAGGCGAGACACGGGCGCATCTCCCCTAAGGCAGGCAGCGCTGCCCAGGGAAAGCAGCTCGCTGTCCTCAGCAAAGGGGGGGCAAAGTGATCTCCAGCACTGCAGCCCCCGGGACCCGCTCTGCGTCCTTTCAATGCGCTGCGAGGGGTGGGAAAAAATCGCTCCGAGCGTCTCCTGCTTCCTCCCATGCCCTGCCCGCTGCATCCACACACCCTGTGCATAAAGGAGCTGTGTCCTGCTCGGCTCAGCCATGCAGCGAGAGGAGGCAAGAGTTACCTTATTCGCACAGCCGGAGCCGCCTTCTCTCTCCATCGTGGCCGGGAAGCTGCTCCCATTCATGCTCTAATCCCTGGGAACAGAGGCACGATTCAAAGCGGCTCCTCGCCCATCCGAGCGGGCTCCCCCAGCAACCTCCGCCTCCTTCTCGCCCCCCTTTTCTCCTCGTTTGTTGCGTCCGGCTTTCTGGTGGTTCTCTCGGTGTGTTTGGGGTTTTTTTTAAAAAATGTTTTCTTTCTTAATCCAGGCAGCAGCCACGACGCTGCTTCACCGCATCCCTGCCCGCGTTTCACTCGCCCAGAAGCAGCCCCGGCTCGCTCCTCGCTCCTGCCTGGCTCCGCGCAGCCCCGGCTCGCAGCTCTGCCTTCTGCAGCGTGGCGTTCGGGAAAGAAAGAGAGCGAGAGAGGGAGGGAGCGAGCAAACAGGGAGGAGGAGGAGGAGGAGGAGGAAGAGGAGGAGGAGGCCAGCGGGATGCAGGAGGAAGGAGCCAGAGCGTGGCTGCTTTGTATCCAGAGCAGCGCCGACAGCCTCTCCCTGCCAGAGGAGGACCTGCGCTGCTGATGGTCTGTACCAATTTATCCCGCTCCGGCAGGGGCACCGCTCCCTGCGACAGCGAGCAGGAAAAGCCAGGGAAGGGCCCCTCGAGGAATTGGTTCTGCTCTCCTCACTCATCACCCACCGGGCTGCGGCCGCGGGCTCGGGGAGCCGCTGCTCCGGCTCACGGGGAGAGGAGAGGGGATGGGATAATGGGATGGGATGGGATGGGATGGGATGGGATGGGTGGGGATGTGGATGGGATGGGATGGGATGGGATGTGGATGGGCATGGCATGGATGGCATGGGGCTGGTGAGGGGGCTCAGCGTTGCTCAGAGGAAGCTCAGAAGGTGACCATGTGCTGGGTGCCACGTGAGGCTCCCCTTCCAGCCCCCAGGGTGGCAGGCAGAGCTCGGCTCCACTTCCAGCTCTTCAGAGGAGCCCCCTTGGCCCCTCTCTGCCCGTGCCTGTGCTGATGGCTCCCAGCTGAGCCCAGCCAGGCTTTGGGAGCAGTGGGCAGCATTCCTTACACCTCATCCCACTCCCCTTCTGTGCAGCACCAGCCTTCCCACAGTGTCAGCTCAGCCATCCCCACCCAAACACTGAGTACCCCATGTCCCTCCTGGGCACTGCCCAAGGGCCTTGGCACTGGACAAAGGGCAGCAGGAGCATTTTCCTGTGGGAAGGAGGCTCTGGATATGACTGCCCTTGAGCTGTGACATCTGCACCCAGCCCAGGAGGCACACAGGACCCGTGTGTGACCTCTATCCATGCACAGAACCACAGGGATGCTCCTTTCCTCCTTGGGGATCACTTGGAGGAGACAGGGCTTGAGGGGGCAGGGAGAGCAAAGGTCCTGTCTCCTGATCCTGCCCTTTAGCTGACCCTGCTCAGCAGCAGATCTCTCCCAGCTGGCTGAACACCACAGTGAGTGTGTCTCCAAATGCCAGCTGCGCAGTTTAACCTGAGCCAAAAGTCACTGCTGAGCTTGGGGGTGAGGCACCTTTCACCTGTCCTGAGCTGCTTCCCACCACATCAATCCTCTCCAAGTACCCCTGTTTATCTCCTCCTGTTCCACAGTGGACGTGCACAGATCCACAGATCTCCCCTGCTGTTCCCTCTCTGTAAGGTTACAGTGCCATGGAAACCTGTAGGTATAGACAGATTCACTTATGCTTTACCAAAAAAGGAAGAACAAAGTAAAAAAAACCACATCATTGTGGTGACTGGGGAAAGCTGGAGTACACGGGGATCTGAGATCCACAGCGTGGAGCAACCTCAGTGATCCTCACCATTTTCACTGGACCTCTTGGTTTTGAACCTACAGCATTCAGACTCCAGCTTTAACTTGTGCATCTCCAGGGGATGCAAAGATTTCTGCTGAGAAGTTTGGAAATCCAAACACCAGCCACAAATGATCAGCCACTGACAAAGCCCAGCTGCACCCATCAGAGGGACAGGGATTCCCACGCTCCTTATTCCTGAAGTGGGGTGAGCTGGAGGGCTCCACATCACTGCCTCAGGTGGAAATGAGCTTTGCTGTGCCTGTGCTGGACAAAGCAGGGAGATGATGCCTCCAGGCCACGCTGAAACACTGTCCAGGGTGATGCTGGAAGGATGGAGGTTTAAGCAGCCTCTCCCTGCAAGCTGCACCTACTCTGTGGAAGAGCAGGATGAGCAAGGACTGCCAGCCCAGAGTCCTTCATGCACAGCCAGGCAGCTCCTGCTCAGCCTCCCCCTCTGCAAAACACAGCAGCTCCTGCAATCAAAGGGAATGTGGCCTTTTTTTGTCCTTGGTCTCATTTTCTGCAAGGTACCTAGGGAGAGATCAGCTCCAAAGACTCCTTGCCTGGGAATTTTGTGCCAGCTCAGCTAGTACTAAGGGTTTCACTGAGCTCCATGTCTATTAAAAATGCATAATGTCCACTTATATCAAAAGGGTGGATTCAGACCTGGTGCTTTTCCAGCGTGTCCCAGGCTGTTATAGCATGCTGGAGATGGATAGAAGGAATCTGTCCCTTGAGGCCCATATCAGAATGAGAAAAGGGCAAATTTACTGAATATTTCAGGTGGAAAAAAAAAAAAGAAAAGGCATAAAAATGCTCCTGCCACAAAACCTAAACACAGCAAAATTCAGGGGGGAGGGGAAGGAGATGCGCTACACCTGAGATTCATAAAATTATGGGTGAGCAGTAACATTTCAGGCTGAGCCCTGCACCAGTGCCTCAGAAGGCTCACAAAGGTGGAAAGCATTGGGAAAAGTATCAAGGAAGCTCAGGAGGGACAAAGAGAGGCATTGCTTCATCCCTGTGGACAAAAATTACAGCGTGACGCACCCAGAGCTGCTTCTGGTGACCAGAGCAGCAGAACAGCCATGCAAAAACACTGTCCTGACATTTGCCAAGGCTGTCCCTTTGAACCTTCACATATCCACTTGTCTGCACGCTGGATGGGGCTGTGCCACACTCCCCTGGGCCAAATTCCAGGAGAGGGCCAGCAAGAGGGGAGTGGGAGGAGAGGCTCAGGCAGTCCTGCAGGATCCTGGGATGAAGGGGGGAAATCTTTGCCTGGATCCAGGAGCTTCACGGAGGATGTGAGTCTGGAAGAGGCAGCATCGCTGTTGACAGCAGTGTGTATAAACAGAGCAGCATTTCCCTGCTCCCTCCCCCTTCTTATTATAGCACAAAACACCCCGAGTAAAACACATACACACAACAATCCACTATAAAAGGAAAACAAAGCCCGGAGCGTGAGCGCACACACGCAAACACAGAGACTCTGCTGGAGAGCACAGCACACATCCGATACCTTAAATGTCATTTTTTTAAATATTAATGCTGTGCTTCCGGCTAGGTTTATGTAAGGTTTGTTTCCACAGGGCTGGGGCACGTGCAGACCTAAAGGAGACGCTCCCAGCCCCACACCCTGTGCTGCCCCAGGGGCTCAGTCCTTGACCCTGCTCTGTCTTGCCCTTCCCCACAGCCAGGCAGCAGCAGAGCCAGGGCAGGCTTGCTCCCTCCAGGCTTTTTTCCTGTGAGGAAGCAGAGCTGCAGCTCCCTGCTCTCCTCTCCCCGTGTTTGCCATCTGGCAGTGCCGGGAGCATCCGTGCTGGGAGCCAGGCACGGACACGAGCGGTGCCTCTCTCTGGTGAGCACCCAGCTCATCAGCCAAGGCTGTGAGGGGCAAGGGAACAGCACCAGGGCCAGGCCTCAGTAAATAGCAGGGTATGTGTCTTGGTTTGGAAAGCCAGGTGTCTGCTAAGGAAGGCAGGAGCCTCCCCTGAAATGGATTAAATAAACAATGCAGTAAACCAAAACAACACTGACAGAGTCAGAGCCCAGGCTGGCACCCTCTGGGTCAGGCTGTTGGCAGCAGTCCATTGGAATTGTGGCTGCAGCCCTCCTGCAGTGTCAGGTGTGGTTCTGCTGGAGCAGGGATCCTGCAGAACAGGGTGGAGTCTTCCTCTGAAGATCCAGTGGGAGAGGCAGCTGCTGTTCCTCTGGGAAATCCAGTGGAGAAGCAGTGCTGGTGTTCCAGAATCTCAGATTATATCCAGGTAGGAATGCTGGGCTCCTCCCCTGGGCTCACATCTCCCAATGGATGCTGCAGCTCTTATCAGCCATGCAGGGACATTCAATAGCCTGTTATCAGTCAATGCCTCATCAGTCACACAGGGACATTCCATAGCCTGTTATCAGCAGATGTCCCCCCAAGGGAGGAGTGGGTGTGGAAGAGATAAGGAAAACTGCCCACTGAACAGGAGACAACTGCCACACAGACGGCAAATAGAATACAATTTGCTTGGCAATCCAGGACAGTATTCTTCAGCAGGGCAGGCACAGACAGGAGGCTGGGAGCAGCTGGAGAGATCCCTCTTTGTTAACCTGGCTGTCAGCCTCTGCTGCTGCCCCAGCCACAGCTTCACACCTCAGCAGCACTGCCTCCTCCTCCTCCTGGGCACGGGAATCACCTCCCCTCAGGAGTTTCCCCAGGCTATCCTCACTTGTGGTGCCAGACTGGAGACAGGACTGCCTGCAGAAATGGGAGAGGAGTGGCATGGCCAGATTCAAAAAGCTCCTGAGACCCAGCCCTGCCCTTGGTTCAAAGGCCAGCCTTGGGAAATGCCAGGGCAGTGTCTTTGTAACAAATGTCAGGGCAGTGTCTTTGCATGGTTGTTCTGCTGCTCTGACCATCAAGAGCAGCTCTGGGTGCCTCGTGCTGTAATTTTCATCCAGGAGGATGGAGCAATGCCTCTGTGTCACCTGATGGTCCCTCTCACCTGCATGGCAACCCAGAGGTTGTGGGAGAGGCTATGGAGGAAAAAATGCCAAATTCTGGCCACATTTCCAACCTAACACCATTCCCCTTCTTCCCATAGTGGCAATAGCTGCTCATACCCAGAAACCAAACTAACAAATTGTGTTCATCCACCATCCTACCAACCCCCCCAGCCCACTGTTTATGGTGCTCCCTTCAACCCCCCAGTCCCTCCACTCTCTGGAACAGATCCTTACCCCTTCTTTGGTTGTCATTTGCACACTGGGCAAAAACCTCCTCCAACAAGCACCTGCTGTCCTGGCCATTACTCACCAAGGGCCACAGGCTCAGAGACAGGGAGACACTTTCCTCCCCGGCAGCAGGGAGGTGCTGCCCACCCCTCCAAGGCTCTGGAAGTGGATAGAGGAGGTTCCTGTTCCCTGATCTGCAGGTGCAGCCCTCAGGATGCTTCCCTGCTGTGCACAGCATGCTCAGGAGCAGGTCAGAGGCTGAGGAGAGCAGAGGAGCCGTGGTGCTGTATCAGCAGGTGGTGCTCTCCCCTGCAACCAAGCCCCAGCCTGGCGTTTTTCCAGCAGGATTTCCTCCAGTGAAGACCCCTCAGTCTCACACAAGCCCCCTGTGCTCTGCCCTGCTGGGACACTGAGCCAGCATCTGCTCAGAGCCTGGGGATGAGAGCTGTGCCTGGAGCTCCCCGTGGACAGAGGTGCTCCTTCACCTCCTGGGAGAAACTCAGCACAGGTGAGCTCAACTCAGGGGAACATCCAAGAGGAAACGGTTTAACACACTGCTGGGAGCTGGCAGAGTGCTTCAATAATCCCCAGCCTCCTTGTCCAGCTCCAGCCTTTCCCCGATCATTATCCTGGCCGGGATCCAAGGCAGAGATTGCTCAGGGAGCAGAACGGCTCACAGGGTGCTAAATCACACCCCAAACTGTTCTCTGAGAGGCTTTAATTTATTGGGAAGCACCCTCTTAACAAACAAACACCACCAGCTCTCTCCACGTTCTCTGTGATTAAGCTCCCTTTCCAAACCCTCGCTCAGGTCAGGAGCTCTTGTCTTTGCTGGATGCCACAGCTTCAGAAGGAGGAGGGGAAGCCAACACTTGCTGGAATTATTGCTGGGTCTCTGCTGAGACAACTCCAAATGGGGACCTCAGGATGACAAAAGTCACAGACTGTTTTCAGGGGTCAGGAGGCTCAGCAGCCAGCCCAAGCCTGCATCTCTCTCTCTGTTAACACTCCAGCTGGGCTGTTGGCACACCCTCTGCCCATTTCCTGCTCTGCTGTCCCCACATTTCCCACCACTGCTTCTCCAGGCAGTTTTGGCTCTTACTGAGAGAGAACCTCCTTCAAGAGCAGCTTGTGACACTCTGGGATTGCAACACAATGAACTGATAAAGCGAGACATAGAAGCGCATAAATAATCATAATATCTCACGTCCCAAGATCACACAAGCAATTTAGATTCTTTTTTCGTGTCCCATTTATAAATATTCATTTCAGAGATGTTTTAAACCAACAGAGCCTGATACAGAACTGCTCCAAAAGCTCCAGCCTGGTGTTCCCAGGCTGTGTGGAGAGACTACACCTCGTTGCAGCCTCACCTCATCCTGGCAGGGTGAGCACAGCCCTGCAAATATCCACAGAGCGTGAGGGCACAGCACAAAACCAGCTCCTGTGGCAGTCATGTCCCTGCCATGTCCCCAGTCCCTGCTATTAACCTCCAGCTCCAAACTATTATGTGACAACATGAGAACCACATCACCCTGTCTGCTTTACCAAGCTGCTACTAAACAAAATCACTGGGATATAGAAAAAAAAAACCTGTTGTGTTCGTGCCTGGAAAAGAAAAATGAGTATGCAAAGAATGATAAATTCTCTGATGGTCACATTTATGTTTTTATCATGTAGTTAATCAGGAAGGAGTATGTTCAGTTTAGATACAGCTCCACACTTTGCCTCTCTAATCCGAATCCCAGAAGGGCCTTATAAAACCATAATCTGCAATGCAAAACTGCAAAGCATATGGGAGTGTCTATAGATTTTCCAAATCACCTGTGCCCTAATTTAATATGAATAACAATTAGTTTACTCTTATCAGTTAATTGTGCCCCTTGTGGATTCAGCAACACTGCATCTCGTCACCGAGCGCCTTTGTCTGAGCAAACTTTAATTACACTGCCTCTGGCCCAGCCCCGCTGGAGGCTCCAGAAACAAAGGTGAAACTGCTGCTAAACAAACATCCCACCATGGACGAGGGAGCCAGAGGCTGCTCGTGGAGAGGAGCAAACAGAGCAGCCCGGGGTGAACAGCAGGGAGTGTGACTCCAGTCCCTCCAGCTCCCACATCCCAGAGCATCCCGGAGTACCCCAGAGCAGCTCCCACATCCCAGAGCAACATCCCAGAGCAGCTCCCACATCCCAGAGCAGCATCCCAGAGCAGCTCCCACATCCCAGAGCAGCTCCCACATCCCAGAGCAGCATCCCAGAGCATCCTGGAGCATCCCAGAGCAGCTCCCACATCCCAGAGCAGCGTCCCAGAGCATCCTGGAGCATCCCAGAGCAGCTCCCACATCCCAGAGCGGCTCCCACGTCCCAGAGCATCCCAGAGCAGCAGCACCAGGAGATTGGCCAGCCCCAGGCAGCACTGCCATCTCTCCTTGCCTGTCTCCACTCCAAGCTGTGCTCCCAGCCCTGGGCAGCACCACCAGGGGACTGGAGAAAGGCTCCATTCTCCTTGGGTGCTGTGACTAGCAGGAAATTGAGAATCCAGGCACCGGGATCTTTTTTCCAGCTCTGCTGTGGATCCAAACGCCAGGCACGTAAATCCAGCCTTCTTCCTCAGCCCTGGCATCCATGGAGGTGATGGGCTGTGCACACAGCCACTCACCCAGCACTGGGGCATCCATCCTGCCCTGCACACACCGTCACTGCCCCCAGAAGAGTCCCAACATTTACCTTTGGCACGGGAAATGTGTTTTCTTTTCGAGGCACAGAATTCCCCCCTGAGAACCATACAACAACAAAAAAAGAGCAGACTGAGGACGACTGTTCCTACTTCCATTTCAAACCCTGCAGGGTTTTGCACACACACAGGCCTTCAATCTCAGTTACACCATCACCTTGGCAGCAAAACCTTGCCTTTGCACAGCAGAGGATGCAGGCTACAAACCCTTTGGCAGAGCTGAAGGAGCAGGCCTGCGGCGAGGCAGATAAAGCCTGTGGCGTGAGGGATGCTCCCACCCCACTCCATTCACCCCAGGAATGCTCCTATCCTGATCCATTCAGGCCAGAATGCTCCCATCCTGCTTGTTTCAGCCCAGGAATGCTCCCATCCTGCTCCATTCAGCCCAGAAAGCTCCCACCCCACTCTTTTCTGCCCAGAATGCTCCTATCCCAATCCATTCAGCCCAGAATGCTCCCATCCTGCTCCACTCAGCCCAGAATGCTCCCACCCCACTCTTTTCAGCCCAGAATGCTCCCACCCCACTCTTTTCAGCCCAGAATGCTCCCATCCTGCTCCATTCAGCCCAGGATTGCTCCCATCCTGCTCCATTCAGCCCAGAATGCTCCCATCCTGCTCCATTCATCCCAGGAATGAGATGCTGAGGCCACAGAGGATGTTCACCTTCCCCTCCTTGCAGAGGAGGCTCCACCACCCTGCTGCTGCTCCCTCTCCCCAAGGACTTTTACCATCACTAAGGTTTGGTGGAAATCTCTGCCTCTCCACAGCATCAAGTCCTGCAGATTTTCACCTCACAGCCTTCAGAGCAGGTGTAAAAGAAGGATTCTCCATAATCTGTGCTGATCCCTGCTCCTGCCCGGCCCTGAGCAGGGATGAGGACACTCACCCTGCTCAAGTCAGGGAATTCATTCCCTGCCACATCAAATATGCTCCTCACCTTTCTGCTGCCTGACCTCTGCTCCTCTCCAAAATGGGATATCTCCACCCTTACCAAGGAACAAGCTGCTGTGAATACTTAATTGCTTTTATTACGCTCCTGTAATTGTTATCGTGACCTTTCTATGGACTGTTTGGATGTGCCTCTCACCAGGTCATTATTTCTGAGCCATGGGCTCTGGAGGAACAGAAACATTAATCTGCTACAGACAGCAGATCCAAAGCTCGTGGTATTTGATCTCTCCTGGTGAAAAAAGGAGACCACAAGCTAGGCCAGGTTTGTTACAGTTATATTTTCTGGAAAAATCCCTTCACCCAGGATTTTGCTCCTGGGAAGTTGAGAAGCCTCAGAGGAAAAGGAAAACAATATTATCTGATTTGCTTCTCCTGTGTTTTGCTGCTTTGGAATGTGTTTGGGCATTGTTTACCAACAGGTGATTGTTTCATTGGTTTCATGTGAGTTGTTTTGATTTATTGGCCAGTTGGGGCCAAGCTGTGTTGGGGCTCTGGAAAGAATCACCAGTTTTCTTTATTATCTTTTTATCCTTCTGTAAGTATCCTTGCTGTATTCTTTAGTGCAGTTTAGCTTAGTATTCTATAATATAATGTTATAAATATAATATAATAGAATGTAATGTAATAAATACAATATAATATAATAATAAATTAGCCTTCTGAAAACATGGAGTCAGATTCATCATTCCTTCCTTCATCTGAAAACCCCACAAATACAATACAGGTTGAGCTCTGGAATTCTGGCAATGCTGTGAAATCCCTGATTTTTTCCCAACAGTTCCTCCCACCTGTCTTGTTGATCCCCTCAGCAGCTTAGCAAGCAGCAAAGCAAAATTAACCACAATGACAAATCTTAAATACAGCCAAGAGCAACTGGAGCAGAGTGAGTGAGGAGTCCAAGCTGCAGTGGCCAGGATAATTCTGCAGGCAGCATTAGCTGCCTCAACGGCACAGTGAGTCACTCCCCCAACTAATTCCCAGCTAAAGAGGAAAATCAGGCTTTGATTCTCCGTGGAGGCACGAGCAACACCACCTTTGCAGTTCTCCTTTCTGCTCCAAGCCATCCCACACAGCCCCACGCCAAGCACACCAGGCAGCGCGAGCTGGCAAGAGAGAACAGGGGCTGTCTTTTGACCACCTCATTCTCAGAACAAAGCCATGGCCCAGGCAGGGCTGCTTTGGCTGAAGCTGGAAATATAAACCCAACAAAAGCCCATCCTGCAGACCTGGCAGCTTTGGCAGTGTTCATGCAGGGCTGACAGCCTCGCCCTGTAAATAAATTGCTCCTGGTGAAAACAGAGGAGCCATCTCATCCATCTCAGGTGATGCAAATCCACTGCTGGCCTTTCTGAGAGACTGCACTATATTAGGGAGCTGTTTAAATGGCTACCAGCTCACCAAAGAGCCTTTTCATAAACAGAAATGTAACATTTGTTAAGCTGTTGTGGCTGCCCCATCCCTGGAAGTGTTCCAGGCCAGGCTGGGCAGGGCTTTGAGACACTTGGAACAATGGAAGGGGTGTCCCTGCCCTTGGCCTTCCAACCCAAACCATTCTATAATTGGCTACATTTCTCATTATTGACGATCCTTTCCTCTTTTTTCCCAGATACTCATTCCTGTCGAGGAAGAGAGAGACAAACCTCCAGCCAAAAGTGAGATAATGTCACGCTCTCTCCGAGAGCAGAGCCCACTCCAGGGGAGGGACTGCCCAAGATCTTGCAGGAAGGAACCCCCCAAAGCCTGAATGCAGTGCTGCAGTGCTCCTGGAGAGCTGGAGTGCTGCAGGAGCAGGGACAGCAACCTCATGCCATCTTCACTGGTGGCACTGATGCCTTTTGGCTGCCTAAAAACAGAGGCCAGACAAAATGAAGAGAAGAAAACGCAGATTTATTTATTGAAGGGTCTTCAGGTACATTTAGGGCGGGCACGGCCCACCCAAAAATGGACAATGGGTCACGGGTTTCACACTTTTATGTTTGGTCCATTTGCATTTTGGGGGTCAATCTGCCAATTCCAGCTTCAGCCAATGAAGTCATTGACCCCAAGTTTGCTCCCCCAACTCCCTTTTGTTTCCATCTCTCAGGCCTGAGGCAGTGAGGTGTCCTTGATTGCCAGAAATGGGTTTTCACACTTTTATAAGTTTGGTCCATTTGCATTTTGGGGGTGAATCTTCCAATTCCAGCTTCAGCCAATGAAGTCATTGACCCCAAGTTTGCTCCCCCAACTCCCTTTTGTTTCCATCTCTCAGGCCTGAGGCAGTGAGGTGTCCTTGATTGCCAGGCCTGGAGAGGAATTGTTGTGTCTGTTCAAAATGGGGAAGCAGCAGCTCCCACTGTGTGTGGAGTTTGGAGTTCTACAATAAAGAACCGCAGGATTGCAAATAGATGGAAAATATAAAAGATAAAATCCTAAGGCATCACCACAGGCACAGGCAGGAAAGTGCTGAGCACTCAGACATGGGCACGGGCACAGAGGGTGCTCTGTCCTGCAGGAACACAGCTCACAGGGATGTGAGGGCTGGGGGCACTCCCAGCCAGCAGCAGCCTCTGCCAGGCAGCTCAGCCCAGCACTGCAAAGCACCACACTATTATAAAAACGAGAAATCCTACATAAGCACTTTGTTGCAGGGTCTCAGAGCCCTTTGGCACAGCTGCTGCAGAGCCTCTGACACAGACACAGGCTCCAACAGGGCTGAGCTCTTGCCTGGGCCACAGCAACAGTCTCAAACTGGCCCAAAGCGTGCCCAGAACTAAATAAACTTGCAAATGCCCAGTCTAAGGTCGTGTTGGATGCTGACCCAGTTTCTTCCCCCCTTTCTGTTCCAAGAAATGCAGCTGCTCAGGGAATCAAATCATCAGGGCTCACTCAGAGCCTGGCTGGTCACGGTGCTGCCCTTCAGGCTCTGAACTGCAGCACCAGGACACCAGGCGCTGTGTTTGTGACAGCCCAGCAGCTCGTGTCTGTTCAGGTAAATTAAATACGGCCCTGATTAGTTCTGATACACACAAGAATCCCCCTCCAGCAGCCGAGGAACAAACAGGCAGGACAGGAAAAACATTTTTCCCTTGCCATGAAGGGAGCAAGTGCAAGGAACAGCCAGGAAAACAAAATAATTTCTCATCTGTGTGAAGCACAGCATCATTCCCACCCAGAAAACCACTTCCAGAATTCAGAAACACACCTGGATCAACCAGAAGCACATCTGGATCAACCACAGGGTTGATCCAGCCTCTCCTGGAATCCTTCCTGAGACCAGGCTCTGCATCCACACACACAGGGCTGTTCCATGCCCACCTTCCCTCCCCTTTACACCCTGGCCTCAGTTGGGATGGATTCCCTGGGGCACAGGCTGATGGAGGGAGCAGCCAGAGCCCGTCAGGAAGCATCAGGCTCAGGGCTGTCTCCTGCACTCAGCTCCATCCTGCTGCTGCTTCCCAGCTCTGAACAAACTCTCCACTCTCCCTGTGCAGGGCCCGCCTGCCCTCGGGCGACACTCAGGGTTTCATTTCCTAAATGCTGTGATTATTATTTCATAGGAAGCCAGCTGGAGGCCAGGCTGGGTGATGTGGGCCTGCTTTCCAGGCAAAGTGCTGCTTGAAGGGCAGCACAGCAGCCCTGGGAGGGAGGGAAAAAACTGGGGAGTATCCAAAAGACTGGGATAGAGATGGTCTCTCCTCTCCTCAGCCTGGGATAGAGGATGGTCTCTCCTCTCCTCTCCTCTCCTCTCCTCTCCTCTCCGAACAGGGATAAAGGCAAGGCTGAGTTTTGGAGACACCAAGTTCAATCTCAGAGGCAGGCACCCAATAAATGAATAATGGGAAAGTCAGTAGCAGTTCCACGTTTGAGTTTGCACAGACATTTGCACTTGAAGCAGACTCAAATCCCTCTGTTCACCCTTCCCTGATTGATTCCAGCATCCAAACTCAGTGCAGTACTGAGGGCAGGGAAACACCCCATGCAAACAAAGTGAAATATTAACTTATATTTGCAGTTGACTTTTTAAAATGCCTATGAAATACTACTCTGCTATGCCACATCTTTCAGCTCTCACCTGGCTAACCCCCCAGCCACACAATCCATCTGAGCCCATGCTGCATCTCAAGCAGCAGAACTGAGCACAAAATTTTATTTCTTCAATTCTAAGACTAAAAGAGCTCAGGACACCTTTAAGAGTTGGATGCACAGCTCATCAGCGAAAAAGGAAAGACCAAGTAAGTGATACCTGCCCCTAATTGCCACTCCCTGCCCCAGAGCAGTGTCCCCAAGGACCCCAGAGCTGTGGAATCTTTGTCCTCACCCTACAGCTGAGACCTGCCCCAAAGCAGTGTCCCCAAGGACCAAAAAACAGTGTTCTCAAGGGCTCCAGAGCTGTGGATCTCTGTCATTTCCTACAGCTGATACCTGCCCCTAATTGCCACTCCCTGCCCCTAACTGCCACTCCCTGCCCCAAAGCAGTGTCCCCAAGGGCCCCAGAGCTGTGGATCCCTAACCTCTCCCTACAGTTGATACCTGCCCCAAAGGAGTGTCCCCAAGGCCCCAAAGCAGTGACCCCAAGGGCCCCAAAGCAGTGTCTCCAAGGCCCCAAAGCAGTGTCCCCAAGGCCCCAGAGCTGTGCCCCCAAGGGCCCCAGCACAGTGCCCCCAAGGCCCCAGAGGTGTGTCCCCAAGGGCCCCAAAGCAGTGCCCCCAAGACCCCAAAGCAGTGTCTCCAAGGCCCCAAAGCAGTGTCTCCAAGGCCCCAAAGCAGTGTCTCCAAGGCCCCAAAGCAGTGTCTCCAAGGCCCCAAAGCAGTGTCTCCAAGGCCCCAAAGCAGTGTCTCCAAGGCCCCAAAGCAGTGTCTCCAAGGCCCCAAAGCAGTGTCTCCAAGGCCCCAAAGCAGTGTCTCCAAGGCCCCAAAGCAGTGTCTCCAAGGCCCCAAAGCAGTGTCTCCAAGGCCCCAAAGCAGTGTCTCCAAGGCCCCAAAGCAGTGTCTCCAAGGCCCCAAAGCAGTGTCTCCAAGGCCCCAAAGCAGTGTCTCCAAGGCCCCAAAGCAGTGTCTCCAAGGCCCCAAAGCAGTGTCTCCAAGGCCCCAAAGCAGTGTCTCCAAGGCCCCAAAGCAGTGTCTCCAAGGCCCCAAAGCAGTGTCTCCAAGGCCCCAAAGCAGTGTCTCCAAGGCCCCAAAGCAGTGTCTCCAAGGCCCCAAAGCAGTGTCTCCAAGGCCCCAAAGCAGTGTCTCCAAGGCCCCAAAGCAGTGTCCCCAAGGCCCCAGAGCAGCGTCCCCAAGGGCCCCAAAGTAGTGTTCCCAATGACCCCAAAGCAATGCCCCCAAGGCCCCAAAGCAGTGTCTCCAATGACCCCAGAGCAGTGACCCCAAGGCCCCAAAGCAATGTCCCCACGGCCCCAAAGCAGTGTCCCCAAGGGCCTCAAAGCAGTGTCTCCAAGGCCCCAAGGCAATGACCCCAATGACCCCAGAGCAGTGTCCCCAAGGGCCTCAAAGCAGTGTCTCCAAGGCCCCAGAGCTGTGCCCCCAAGGGCCCCAAAGCAGCATCTCCAATAACCCCAAAGCAGCGTCTCCAATGACCCCAAAGCAGTGTCCCCAAGGGCCCCAAAGAAGGGACTCCAATCACCCCAAAGCAAAGCAGTGTCCCCAAGGCCCCAGAGCTGTGTCCCCAAGGGCCCCAGAGCAGTGTCCTCAAGGCCCCAGAGCAGTGTCCCCAAGGCCCCAGAGCTCTGCATCCCTGTCCCCTCCCTGCAGCTCGGTTTGCTGGCCCTGGCCGTGGCCCTGGCCGTGCTGGCTGGAGCTGTCAGCTCTGACAGGAGCAGCTCTGCTCGGCTGAGCAGCCCCTTCCAGCACAGTTTGTTATTCACATGCTCCGCCTGCTAATTGCTTTGTGAAATGGGCAAGGAACAGATGAGGAGCAGAATGCAGCTCCTGACAAATTCCCCGGCGCTGTAAATACCACTCACCTTGCTGTAAACAAGGAAATGCTAAAAGAGAAGGAAAGCAGGAAAGGCAGAACGCAGAGCACGGAAAAAAATGAAATAAATCTCAAGCTTCTGTGCTTCAAGGCAGCCTGCACAGGGGTGAGGACCCCAATTTATTTGGTGTTTCACTCCAAAGGCACCTGGGAGCCCCTGGGGAGCACATGCTAATGCCAGCACAGCCACAGACCATTCCAGCAGAGCTGATTAGTGCCCAGCAACCTCTTTGTCTTGCTGAAGATACCCCGAATCAAGGTCTCCCAGCAAGGCTCTCTGCCTTCAGAACTAAATCCTAAAAAATGGGAGCAAGGCAAGGTTTAAAAACAAAGCAAAGAACTTTGTTTCCTTCAGGCTCTGAGTGCCTCATCAGTTAGGAGAAGTTCTGCATCTCCCAGTGCTCAGCCCCACCACAGAACCAAGGATCTGCTGCCTCTTTGCAGGTGTTATGTCTCTGCTATTTTAAGGAAAATATAATTTGCTCTTAAAGATAATGAGATTTTAAATTAATAAACTTGGGGCTTTAAGCTCTCTGGGTTGTGAATCCACAGGCAGCACTTTTAACACACTTCAGATTTCTCCTCAAGCCACAAGGCCTTGAAGCTTTTTTAAACACAAAATTTCAAGGTTCTCACATTTCCAGGAGCAGGGGCTCTATGGGGAAACATCAAATACCAACAGATTCACAAGCACGTGAAGAAATTGGTGCATAAACACCTGGAAATGGTGACTAAACCCTTGTGCAGTGAGAGAGTCCAACAGTGTGAGTCATCCCACCCCAGAGGAAAAAACATTTCAGTTCTAGATGAAGAAGAAATACAAACCCAGCTCTCATTATTTGGGGATAGAAGTTGCTGGAAGCCCTAAAATTACTGGCTGCAAACAATGGGAAACTCAAGAGTGACAGTTTCCAGAAAGACAAGACAAGTAGGAGAGGACTCCCACGGGTGGGAAATGAGCTCTGTCCCTGTTTGGGGCACAGGACAGCAGCTCTGATAGAAGCTATCAAATGAAGTCAAGCAGATTAGGGGAAAACGACCATGGAAATTTGAATTCATGGGATCCTTTTTCTGCAGACAGATGGTCATTTCAGCTTTCTGTTCTCTAATCCCTTGTTCTGCCAAGCAAACATCCTAAATCCCAGATAATGCAGGTTTTAGCATCTCGTGCGTTTCCCCCAGCATTAAGGCTGGCCCCAGAGATAGGATCCATATGCTGGAACATCTGCATGCCCCAGGAATTCACAGACACAGGATTCTCCCACCTGGAGGAGCTGGGAATTCCAGTGGAATTTCAGTAGAATTTGGGGATTTTTGGGATACTTGGATGGAATTTTGGGTGGGATTTCAGGATTTTTGGGGTTCCTGGGTGGAATATTGGGTGGAATTGGGGAGGATTTCTGGGAATTTTTGGATTCCTGGGTGGTATTTTGGTGGAATTTCAGGATTTTTGGGATTCCTGGGTGGGAATTTGGGGGGAATTTCAGGATATTTGGGATTCCTGGGTGGAATATTGGGTGGAATTTGGGTGGAATTTCAGGATTTTTGGGATTCCTGGGTGGGAATTTGGGGGGAATTTCATTAGGGGAAAACGACCATGGAAATTTGAATTCATGGGATCCTTTTTCTGCAGACAGATGGTCATTTCAGCTTTCTGTTCTCTAATCCCTTGTTCTGCCAAGCAAACATCCTAAATCCCAGATAATGCAGGTTTTAGCATCTCGTGCGTTTCCCCCAGCATTAAGGCTGGCCCCAGAGATAGGATCCATATGCTGGAACATCTGCATGCCCCAGGAATTCACAGACACAGGATTCTCCCACCTGGAGGAGCTGGGAATTCCAGTGGAATTTCAGTAGAATTTGGGGATTTTTGGGATACTTGGATGGAATTTTGGGTGGGATTTCAGGATTTTTGGGGATTCCTGGGTGGAATATTGGGTGGAATTTGGGTGGAATTTCAGGATTTTTGGGATTCCTGGGTGGGAATTTGGGGGGAATTTTTGGATGGATTTGGGAGTTTTGGGGATCCCTGATGGAATTTTGGGTGGAATTTGGGTGGATTTGTACAGTTCAAGCCATCCTGGCCTCCAGCCCCAGCAGGCAGCACAGGCCCCTGCTAAAGCAGCCTTTTCCAGCCATCCTGGGGATTAAAGGGAACTTTTCCTGGGAATGGCCTTTCCCTATGAACTGCTCGAAGTCCAAAACCAGACATGAAACTCTGCTGGGGAAAAATCAGGCTTTGCCAGACGGAGGCAAAGGAGCTGAATTCTGATTTCTGAGGGAGAGGAGCAGGAGGCTGATGGTGCTCAGAAATTCCTCCCCAGTTTCCCTGTTTGTCAGCTCAAGTGATTCACTGGAGCAGCTCCTGAAAACTCACCGAGGGTGTTCACAATTAAACAGATATTGAGCTGAATTCCATGAAATATGCATATAGTTTGCTTTCTAAAAAGCTATTTAGATCAGGCCGTGAAAAGACCAGAAATGGAAAATTAGAGCAACAATCACTCCCCAAGTACCCTCGAATGAGCTCTGTGTGAATGTGGAACAGGGGATGGTCTGGAGGGGCTCTGCAAGGGATGCACTGGACACGCTCTGATGGTGTTGAGAAATGGTCCAGAGCTCCTGGAACCAGCTGTAGGTCCAGCCTGGCTTCCTCACAGGGCCAAGGATGAATTATTGCAGCACAGAAATCACACCTGCACTGTTAATGATGGTCACAGCACAGTCCCCAGTGGGATATCTCAATAAATGCGCTTTTTAGGAGATCCAGAAGCAGAACAAGCATTTGGGGAGCCCAGGAACTTGGAAGGAAGGGGAAAGGAGGTCCCCTGGCTGGGGAAGAGGACCCCTCCAGCCACACTGTGACAGCTGAACTTGGGGACAGGGGGAGGATGTGGTGTCCCCTTGAAGGGGCAGAGCCCCCCTGACCCCAGCACTGGCCTCTCCTCCCCTGCTGTAGCAGCAGGACCGGGTGTCCTCCATCCTCCTCCCACATCATTTTGGACAGGGCAGGGACATCCCTGACATCCCTCTGCAGCCACATTTCTCTTTTCACAGAGAAAAGCAAGGCACAATTCTTCCCAAGAATATTGCTGGGTCTCATGTTTATTTCTCTGAATCTTAGAGAAATAAAAAACAATTCTTATCTCATTTGCTGTGCCTGTGTTTGTGCCAAAGTAGAATGCAATGTGGAGATTGTTCACCCAGAGTGATGGGGTTTTGTTTGTTTTGTTTCCTTGGCCTGTCAGGGCCAGGTGTGTGTGTGAGTTGGGACTGAGGGCTGACAGTCACGAGATTCTGGGCAGCTGAGTTGAGTTGAGTGCTTGGCAGATTCAGTTTAGATGTAATGTAACATAGGGTAATATAATGTAGAATAATATAGTATAATAAAATAATTAATTAGCCTTCTGATATCAATGGAGTCCTCATCATCATTCCTCTCTGCCACGGGGGTTGCCCTGAATCCAATATCCCTCCTCTACCTGCAGCCTTGCACAGGCCAGGGTTTGGGATTTCAACCTGGGAACATCCTCCCTGACCTGGGAACACCCTCCCTGAGGAGGAGCCCATCACACCCCCAGTGCTGTTTCTGCCTCCCATTCCGTGGCTAACAGCTCATTGTTTGTATTCATGCACGAGGAGTAAATTCTTCATTATTGGAGAGAGATCTGACATGTACAAACAATTGGAGTAAATTGATTGTATTTTCCAAATCATCACACAGACTCTAATTCTATCTGCAAGGCGCACTAATTTGCACTAGAATTGCCTCCTAAATTAGGAATTAGAGCTTTTGACAGAGAGGAGCAATGGCTGTCCTTGTGTCACAAGGCTGGAAGGCTGCAGGTCCCTTCCCAGCTCACACCAAAAAGCCTTTTTGTCCCTCAGAATCTACTGATGGGTGGTGAAGGAGTTAAATCACTAAAGGAGCTTTTAAGGGAGGAATGGAACAAACAGTTATTTTAAAAATGAATTAAGTATTTAAATGTAATTGTTCTATACCTTTTTCTCACAAAGGAATTCCCTTGAAAACTGCACATAGAAGGCTTTGCACACCCTTTTGTTGAATGGGGGTGATCAGTGGGGAGCAGCACTGAAAATCAGGTCTCAGAACATGCAGGGAGTGGATTTGTCCGTGCAGGAAGCAGAGGACGGGGTGCCCCGTGCTCTCCCAGACATGAGGTCATCTGTGCCAGCCTCAAGGATGGCAGGGAGACAAAATCAGTGAGTTCACTTGAGTCATGCACCCAAAAAGCGTCTCTGTCTGCAGGAAGGGACGGGATCAGGGCGTTCTGCACTTCCCAAAATGCCAGACACGAGGTGTGTGTGTGTCTCACACCTCAACTTGAGAGGAATGAGGGATTTGTCTTTACAAACAAGCTGTGGGGCTGCTGGCAGATAAAACCAGCACTGAGAGAGAAAAGAAACACTGGGGAGGATTCCACTGAGTGATGAATGGAAAAAGATATTTGTTTGTACAAATAAAATGTAGGTTGGCTGATCAATGAAATTGGATATTGAAAGATGAAAGAAACAATGGGAAAAACAGTAAATTGCATAAGAATTAAACATTAAAAGGCAGGGTTATACATTAGAGGGGAATCTCTGGTATCAGGTGTTCTGGGAAGTCTGAACCTCTCAAGTCCCTCAGCCAAAGGGGAAGAGAGAGGAAAATGTGGCTGGGAAATTGGGATAAAAAGGAGGCTGAGTCCTCCAAAAATTGGAGAGACCCAGGGGGAAAAGCCCCATGGCCTCTCCGTTGATTGGAATAAAGTTCCAGTACTCCTCTGTCTCCTTTTGGGACATCAGCCTCTGGTGTTTGTGGATTAATTTTCCTGACACTTTCTCTGTCCCAAACACAGATACGTCATTCTGCTTCCAGCTCTCACACGTTCCTTTCTCAGGGAAGGGACTGAGATATGAAATGCTGAGATAGATGTCAGTCAGATGGCTGAAGCAGCAGGAGGAGCAGCATGACAAAATAAATTCTAAATATACAAGGCTTAACACTCAGGTCGCTCTGTGGGTGGTGGAACCACAAAACCCTGAATTTCCCATAGAAATGGATGGAAGTTTAGGCACAAAGCTGCTTTTCCTGTTCCTGGGACAGTTGGGATGTCTCCCACATAGATCCTGGTTTCTTGGAAGGTTGACCTGACTCTCAGCCCCCAGCAGTGGGATTGATTGACACCCTTTTCTCTCCCACCTCCATTTACAAAGCCTATGGAAATACAGAATTAACACCCATTTCTCTCCCACCTGTGTTTATGATACTTATAGAAATATAAGATTCTACCAGTCCCTTTGGGTAACAAAAATAACATCCTCATTGAGTTCTGTTTGAGACTGGCACATGCTGGAGAAATTTGTTGGAAATTCACGAATGGTTCAAAAGCTATCAAAGAGCCACAGAATGGGATCTCAAAGGCCCCTGTCTTGTTTGAAAACCCAAGGAAAACCATCTCAGAGGAATAAATATAATTATCACCACAGCCCAGAGAACTGCTCACAACTTAAGCTGGCCCCAAAACAAAGGAATAGATAAATAATGGAGAGGAAAGGGGGAAGCCAACACTGCATCTCTCAGATATGCAAAACCACCCAGGTGGACCCCAGGGAGGCAGAGAACTGCCTTTGTACAGGGATGATTAAAGACAAAACAAACACCGCTGAGTTTTTTCCCCCTTTGCCTTTCAGCAATTGCAGAAACTTAACCTGAAGCACACTCAGTGTGCAACCTGTTGACCTGCAGAGCTGTGTGAGCTCTTGGTTCCCAGCCCAGAGGTCAGGGAGAGGGATTCCTACATGGAATGTGCTGTTGGGTGACAGGAGCCATGATTTCTCCCCTTACTCAAGAATAAAAATATCTTTGTTACAAGCTGTGTCTGGGGCTGTGTGTTCTGTCCCCATCTGTCAGAGCTGGGCAGTTCTCTGCTGTTCATGGGGCAGTTTTTTCTTTATCTCTCCCACAGCCAATCCTCCCTCCAGGAGTTCTCTGCTGTTCATGGCCACTGAGTGTCCCTGCATGGCTGATCAAATTCCAGCATCCCACTGGGAGATGCTCCGCCCAGGGCAGGAGCCAAGCATTCCTACCTGGATACAATCTGAGCCTGGAACAGCACAGCAGCCTTTGCCCACTGCATTCCCAGAGGAGCAGCTTTCTCCTGCCCTGCATTCCCAGAGGAAGAGCAGGCCCATCTCCAGCAGCCCTGGAGCTTCAGAGGAAAACTCCAGCCTTGTGCAGGATCCCTGCTCCAGCAGAAGCACAGCTGGCACTGCAGGAGGGCTGAGCCCCCATGGGATGGGACTGTGCCACCACCCTGACCCACAGGGGGACAGGGCATGTGCTGACTCTGGCAGTGATTTGTTTTCTTTTTTTTGTACTATTGCATTTGCATTTTTAATTTTCCTAGTAAAGAGCTGTTATTCCTATCCCCATATCTTTGAGAGCTCCTTAATTTCAAAATTATAATAATTCGCAAGGAGGGGGTTTACATTTTCCATATCAAAGGAGGCTCCTGCCTTGCTTAGCAGACACCTGGCTGTTCAAACCAAGAACACAAATTTGCTGGGATGGATGGCAGAGCTGTGGAAGCAGCACCTGAGGTCAGTCAGGACTGCCAAAGCATTACCAGCACTCTGGCAGCCTCTGCAGCCCACACACCAAGCCACTCAGACCCTGAAATGAGCCAAGACAGTAATTTAGGAAAGGAGGAATTTGACCTCTGAAAAGTGTTTACATTTGCCTTTGGTCCTGTGCCACCCACAGTCTGTTTTCAAAATCATCCTGTGTCAGCACAGATCAGCCTCGCTCTTCTTCACAACAGCCGTGGCCACTCTCAACTTCCTGCAAACAAGCACATTCAAAGAAAGTGTTTTCCTGGCTTTTAACTTTTTTTTTTATCTTTAGAGGGTGCATTCCCAAGGCTTTTCCCTCTGCCCACAAGCACGAAGAAGTGAGAGATGAGGGGTGGGGTAGAGAAAGCAGCATGCTGAGAAATTAATCATGGAATGAAAATAATGCAATTCCAGGAACCAGAGCTTTTAATGAGGAAACAAAGGTGAAAAAACAGAATTATGGACCAGAACCAGAGCTTTTAATGAAGAAAGAGAGGTGAGAATCCAGGATCATGTACCTGAATCAGAGATTTAAGGAAGAAACAGGGGTGAGAATCCAGGATCAGATCTTTTAATGAGGAAACAAAGGTGAGAGGCCAGGATCATGGACCAGAACCAGAGCTTTTAATGAAGAAACAGAGGTGAGAATCCAGGATCAGAGCTTTTAATGAGAAAACAAAGGTGAGAGGGCAGGATCATGGACCAGAACCAGGGCTTTTAATGAAGAAACAAAGGTGATAATCGAGGATCATGGACCAGTTCAGCAAGCTGAGAGCAGTGTGGGTGCTCCAGGTGACAGGAGAGCTTCACTTTAGCCGGAACAGCTCCAGCCCAGCCCCTCAGGGGCACAAATGCAATGTCAAGAACAGCCAGAGCAGTGCACCTGTATAAATGCAAAGGTAAAGGATCAGTAGGTTGGGTGGGTGAAGGTTTGGGTGCTGGGCTGGCTCAGGGTCCTGCACCCACATTGTCCTGGAACTTGGTGTGAGCTGTGCTGGGAGAGCACCCTTGGAGAAACATCCCTGCCCTCCTTCAGCACAGGGAGAATCGGCCCTGGCTGCTCCTGGTGAGAAAAGCAGCTGGGATTTGTTCTTTTGGGGTGGTTGTTGGGTTTGGGGTTTGTTACTCAGAGCTATTATGATGGGTTTGCCTTCCCTTCTCACTTAACTGAATTATCCAGGGTTTGTGTTGCCAGACCTCTCCTGGAGGTGCCCAAAAGTGGAGGCAAAGCAGGGCTGGTGCTGCCCTCTCCTCAGGCACACCTTTGGCAGGAAGAATGAGGCCGTGGCTAAAACTCTGTGTTTGCTATCACAGCAATCTCTACACAGCCAGAAGGGAAGGATTTATAATTATTATTCATAATTATTATTAATAATTTAAAACATGATTGTTTATTATTATATATTTAATTATAGTATTATTTATAGTATTGATATTATTTATAATTATTTATGTATAATTTATAATCGCACATGAATTTTTATTTATATTTTATTATTATATTATTATTTGCCATTATTAATTATTATTATTAATTATATTTTAGATTATTATTATTGTTTAGAATTACAAATGCAATTTTTACTCCAAAGCAGTTGTCCACAAGGTCACTTTGTATTTGAGCCAAAAGAACACCTTTGACTATTTCTAATACCACACCCTTCATGGATTTTTGTCTGCAGGCAGAGCCTAAACAGACTCCATGGAAACCCCCAAAAATTCAAATCTAGTTCCTTCTTTTCAAAAAAGAGGTAGTGTAAGAAATGCAGCTTTGTCTTACACTGTAAGACAGAAATACAGCCACAGTTTTCCCTCCCAAATGGTCTTTTTTAAATAAAACCACCTCATCCATTTCATAAAAGCAACTCATTTTAGAATAGCACTACTTTGGCATTAAAAATGTTTCCCCTTCATAAAACACCACTGCTACATTTTTAATATAAGAGCAATTCATATCAGCCAGAAATATGCTGGAGCTTATACTTAAAGGGATATTAAAAATGTTTCCCAGGCACAGGAGCTATTCAAAGGCATCCTTCCCCCTTCTTCTCCCCACATGGGGGATAAAACAGCTTTTAAGAAAGCTGACAAAGGGTTTTTCTTTTTAGTCACAACTGTTGCCCGTTTTAAAACCAGGATTCTACAAATCCTCTGTGTCCACCCCAACAGGAGATGGGGGTGTGGAGTCCAAGCTCAGGAAGTTTCATTTCCTCTCTGGAGTCAATTCCTGGTGAGTCCACCTGAATCAGTGATGGCAACAGGCACTTCCAGGTCTTACATCAACAAGTGAACCCTACATTTGAATTCCAGATCCCACAGAAAATGCCAGGCAAGTGGAATTTCATGTCCTGCTCCTTCAATCAGTGTCTTGCACTCAGATCCCTGCCCAAATTTGAGCAGGGTGTTGTGCTGACAGTCCCTGGTACACACACACACTTGGCTGGAAATCACAGCCTTTCCCTTTCCCTTTCCCTTTCCCTTTCCCTTTCCCTTTCCCTTTCCCTTTCCCTTTCCCTTTCCCTTCCTTAGCAGCAGGAGGTTTCATTAACTAAAAGCAAGTCATTAAGGAACAAAAAAAAAAATTAAAAAAATAATAGAGATAAGAAATGGGAAATCCAAAATAATTGTGTTCGTTTGCCAATAGTGCTGCAGTCAGAGGAACCCTGGCACAAAATAAATGTGGAAATAAGAGAGTTCCCCTCTCTGCTGGCTGCAGAGCTCCTGCTGCTGACAGCAGTGGCACAACCTGGGCTTATCTGTGGTTTTGGGGATGGCCAAGCCACGTGTCCAGGACAATCCTTGCTCTTGTCACACAGCTGCTGCTCCCTGTCAGCCTGGGGTTCTTCATCAGTTATTTCTTATTCATAGATTATTCCTTATTCATATATTAGATGCTTCAACTCCTCCATACTCGTGAAAAACACCCTCTTTGGGTTCATCTTGCTTGCACAAACCTCCTACCTGTGAAACCTCCATTCCCTGGAACCAAATCCTGTTGTTGTCCCCAGCCCACTCAGCTCAAGGATTTTTGATTTGGACTCCAACACCCTGCACCAAACCCAAAACTCCTTTCCATTAACACCATTTTAGCCATCCCTCAACATTCTGGCTTGGATTTTTCCTTGTGCAAAACCTCTCCAAGCCATGGAGCACTTCTTGGAAGCCACTGAGTGCTGGAGAGAATGGTTGATGTGTGGGAAGGGGAAGTTATCAGCAGAACCAATTTGCTGTAGATGGAACACACAGGAGCAAGGTAAATCTGACCAATTTGCACCTGCAATGGTAAAAAACTTATCAAGGGAGGAAAAAAGATGTCCTGTCAGCAAACTGGCACCTCTCCCCTCCATTAATCCCGGTGCCCAGAGGTTTCAAAACCTTGCTCACATCCCTCTTCCCCTCTGTGGGGTTGGCACAGGAGTGCCATGCCTGCAAATTGAGAAAGGAACAGTTAAACTTTCCCTCATCCTGCCTGGAAAAGAGGCAGAGATCACTGCCACACAGCTAAATGCCTGAATGCTTCTTCCCATACCTCACCTCCTTTGCTTTCCAAAGCAGAGGGACAAAGCTGGATACACTGATATTTATTTTCCCGGTGGGTGGAACTGGAAGCAGAACGCAGTGAAGTGCTTTGCCTGAGGCAGCAGATCAAGTCAGCAGCAAAATGAAAAACCTGAGTGTGCCCCTGGATGGTTTGATGATTGCCCACCTGACTGTGCCACCTCCTGCCTGATCTGCAGCACTTGCACATCCCAGCCCCAGCCGTTTGTTGTTTTTACTCAGCAGTGGAAAAGCAAATATTTATAGAAAGGGCCACAGCGTTTGCCAGGTGGGGATTGTGCATTAACCAGGAGGGGATGTGGAATTTATCAGGCACAGATAAGCCTTTGAGGAACTGGGGGAGAAGTGTTCATTAGCTGGCACGATGCATTCCCAGGCAGCAGCGACATTCCCCTTTCCATCAGCAAATCACACCTTTTGCAGCAGGATTAGTTGGTGCCTTTAATGATAATGTAAGAAGATTACACTTCCCCTTTCTCTTCACGATTCAAAGCCCTTAAATACACAGAGCCAGCGATATTTCTTGAAGTATCACCGTAGAATTACCACTCTCCTCACACAGAAAGCTGGAGAGGCCATCAGAGAGGAGCAATGCCTCAAACATGTTCCTACAACAGCTCAGTGAGAGAAATCAGGAGCAGGTGAATGCCTCAGATCCCACCTCCAGCAGGGCCTGTGTTGTGGTTTGAACAGCCAGGTGTCTGCTAAGGAAGGCAGGAGCCTCCCTTGAAATGGAAAATGTAAACCCCCTCCCTCTGAATTATTATAGTTATGAAATTTAGGAGCTCTCAGGCAAACACATGGGAGCAGGAATAACAGTTCTTTATTAGGGAAAAAATAATAATAAAACACAAATGCAGTAATACAAAACAACCCTGCCAGAGTCAGCACATGCCCTGTCCCCCTGTGGGTCAGGATGGTGGCACAGTCCCATCCCATGGGGGCTCAGCCCTCCTGCAGTGCCAGCTGTGCTTCTGCTGGAGCAGGGATCTTGCACAAGGCTGGAGTTTTCCTCTGGAGCTCCAGGGCTGCTGGAGATGGGCCTGCTCTCCCTCTGGGAATGCAGGGCAGGAGAAAGCTGCTCCTCTGGGAATGCAGTGGGCAAAGGCTGCTGTGCTGTTCCAGGCTCAGATTGTATCCAGGTAGGAATGCTTGGCTCCTGCCCTGGGTGGAGCATCTCCCCATGGGATGATGGAATTTGATCAGCCCTGCAGGGACACTCCCTGGCCATGGACAGCAGAGATCTCCTGGAGGGAGGATTGGCTGTGGGAGAGATAAAGAAAAAACTGCCCCATGAACAGCAGAGAACTGCCCAGCTCTGACAGAGGGGACAGAACACACAGCCCCAGACACAGCTTGTGTTCCAGCCTGAGACAGAGCCCAGGAGATCTGGAATGCTCCTTGTGCTGGAGACCTGAGCTAATCCAAACCCTGAGCTCCATCTAAGCACTCCTTTTGGGATGTTTCCAATCTGAGGAACATGGCCATGGATCCTGGGAATTGGGAAGCAGGGGAATCCCATTCTGCTTTGTCCCTGGCAGCTTCTTCCTGTGGAGGGGTTTGCAGCTTTAAATGCTGGTATCCAGGGGATATTTCTATTGGGAGATGCAAATTAAGGAGCATTTCTCTAACACAGAAAGCTCTAATTAACAAATAGTCCATCCAGGCTCAGTTAAATATTTAAATGATCTGACAGAGCTCAGCAGGGCTTGAAAACTGAGCTGCAGCATTTTTTTGAAAAGCAGGAGGGCTCCACTTTGTGAATTTAGGGACAGGGGAGCTGGAACTAAACCAAAGGGAATAAAGATGAAACCAAAGGTGTAACAGAAAATTGGCAGTGGATGGGAAGGGGGAGTTTTCTGTTAATTAAATGATTCAATTTAGGTCCTGCTAAGCTTCCCCCAGGCTCTAATCCTCTGCTGAGGAACACAAAGCCCTGACCTTTGTTTGAGCACCTACAATTAGGGGTTTCTCATCCACCCCCATCCCTAATTTATCACCAGGGAATGTGGGAAGGCACACAGGGAGTGCTCCCTTTGGGTGGGCAGCTTCAGTCAGTTCCTTTCTGGAGGGATAAAGGGTGATCCAGGAAAGCTTTCACAGGACTTGAGTGTTCCTCAGCCCCAAAGTGGGGGTGGGACAGTTTGTGGCTCATGAAACACCCAGCCCTTCCCATCACAGGGAGATAAAAACATCCCAAATACCAAGATAAGAGCTGCTTATGGGGAGCTTAAAAGAAAGAGAGAAATCCTCCTTTTCTCTACATTTTGTACCTATTTTTACCATCCTTGGTAAAAAGGATGAGATATGAGACATTATTCTCAAGGGATGACATGAGACATTATTCTCTGTTAAAGCCTAGAGGGGGATTTAGAGGTGAAGAAAGTTCTTGATTTCTATAGGACTACAGAGGGTTTGACTTTTTGCTAAATAAATTTTAATTCTAAAATTTCCTTTGGTTTCCCCCCTCTGAAATCCCACAGGATGGATTTGTGAGGTCAAAGGCAGAGGGACAGGCACAGAGCTGGGTCCTGGCACAGGGGCTGGGGCTGTTCCCTGCTGCTTTCTCCATCCCATCCCTGGGCCCAATAGAGGACAATGTGCTTCCCAACCCAGGGGAATCCAGGAAAAAGAACCTAAGAAAATATTTTCCTGGAGAGAAAATAACAGGAAACAAAAGGCTGGAGATGTTTTGCTGATTCCTCTTTGCCCACAGTGTCCCAAACCTGCTGCTGTCCTGGGAGAGTGGGGCACAGCAGGATGTAATAAAGGGCCCTGATTGCTCTTCTGTGCTCACCTGGAGGGCTTTGAGCTCCCTGGACACTGGGATTTCAGGGATGTGATTGCATTTCCACTGAGGGATGGAAGAAGCTGCTATCAGCCTCCAGGTTTTCTCAAAGCTGAGCAAACTCACAGAGGATTGTGGTTAAAAAAAACAAACAAAAAAAAAAACAAACAAATAAAAATAGTTTCTGCTGGAGCACCTGGAATAAACCCAAGCTCAACAAAGGATCTCATTTCTGGGAGCCAGACTAGTTTATATTTAATTTCATATCATTCATCTTCCCTCTTGCTGTACCTCCACCCATGTGTTTCTGCTGCTCCCTGAGCCAACAGAATGAATAAAAATCCCAGGTTGAGCCTTTATTAGCGTGTGTAATGCAAGTCAAGCTGCTTTGAACATCCTCTTGTTGGGTATTAATGCAGCATGCCATTTGTTACACGAGTATTTTGCTGTGGCAGACAGAAAGTGACATTTATGGGTCTATCATGAGAATGAATTTCACCATCCATTAAAATGATGTACAGGTAAACACTCCATTCATTTTAAATCCAGGAGCTTTGGTTCTTTCTCTGCTCTGCTGGATGGGTCCATCAATACAACCACTATTAGCCAAACTATTTGCTGGGAAGTGAGAACGACTGAAAAATGTTGCAGGCCTGTAATTAAAGGGGTTGTAGCTTGAAGGGAGAGGAATTAAAGTTATTGGTGATTTCTGCTCTTTCAGATCTGTGATCTCTGGAGCTGGAAAGGCACTGCCTCATCCCATCAGCAGGAGACATCAACCAGCCCAGGGCCAGGTCTAACAAAAGATTTATCTAAAATTCAAATTATAAAAAGGTCAGTGTCTGGAAAATCTGTAAATCTGGGTTTACAACCACTCTGTGGGGTGCAGCCACTGAAGGAAGACAAAGCTGCAAGCTCTGGGCACTCAGCTGTTGATGAAGTTGTCCCTTTGTAGGGCAGGTTGGTGTCACTCAGTCACCATGTCCCACCCAGGAGCTGGCCAGAGCTGAAGGAGAAGTTCTTATTACCATAGGAATATTTCCAAATTCCCTGCTTGGAAGGATGTGCATGGTGTTTTCTAGAGAGCTGCCATGAGAGATGAGCGGGGCAGGGAAGCAAACGTGCTCCAAACGTGAGCCACGTCCCTTGGAAAATGAAGCCCTGTTGTTTACCCACTGTAATTGTAGAAATTAACGTAATAACAATTACAATTAAATGACTCATATGTACGACCGTGCAATTAATTTAGGCTCAGAGGCAGGGTTATTGTGCATTAAATCAAAGGCAATGATGATGGATCAGGCTGTGTGTGTGAATCAGGCATGGCTCATCTGGGCCCAGCCTTCTGTAGGGCCACGTGAGGCTCCTGGGTCAGGGAACAGCTCCCTGGACACCTCCCTGGATGCTGCACTAAACCTGGAGCTGACAGACACCCCTGGTGCTTTTTGCAAAGCCAGGACTAACCCCTGGTGCTTTCTGCAAAGCCAGGATGCCCACCTGGCTCTCTGGGGCCAGTGCCAGCCTGGAAGGGTTGTGTTTGCTCTGGTCACCTCTGTCTGCCATTCCTGCCCTTTGGAATGTGTTGCCAAGCTCAGTTTTAGCAGTTTCAAGCAGAATGTTGGTGCTGTGCTGGGCTCCCCTGCAGGAGCCACACCTGGAGGCCCTTTCCAGGTGTGTTACACAGCGTTCATTAGTCAGGCTCCTCAGGGCTGGACTGAGGGCTGAGCAGGAGCTGTGTCACCGTGTCACCAAACCGGCACTGGCAGGTCACAGAGATGCTCCTGTCCCCACAAGATGATGCAGCAGCTCCCCAAGCACAGCCAGTTCCCTCAGCTGCTCCCTGCCAGTGACAGTTCCAGTGACAGTGACAGCCCCAGTGACAATCCCAGTGAGAGTGACAGCCCCAGTGACAGCCCCAGTGACAATCCTAGTGACGGTTGTGGTCTTTGTGAGGGTCCCCAGGATGAGGGAAGAGATGAATCTGACTTCATGTTCTCAGAAGGCTGATATATAATATAATATAATATAATATAATATAATATAATATAATATAATATAATATAATATAATATAATATAATATAATATAATATAATATAATATTACATTACATTACATTACATTACATTACATTACATTATATTATATTATATTATATTATATTATATTGAAAGGATACATCAGAAGGTTTAACAAGAATGAATAATAAAACTCATGACTGCTTAAAGCCTCGACACAGCTGATGGTGATTGGTCATTAAGTAAAAACAATTCACATGAAACCAATCAAACAATCACCTGTTGGTAAATAATGTCCAGACCATATGCCAAAGCAGCAAAACACAGGAGAAGCAAATCAGATAATTATTGTTTTCATTCTTCTCTGAGGCTTCTCAGCTTCCCAGGGGAAGAAATCCTGGCAAAGGGATTTTTCAGAAAATATGACAGTGGCAGACAGTGACAATCCCAGCAGTTCTGTTCCTAAAGACAAGTTGCCAGAGTTCCACACCCACCTGTTGCATTTACAAGAAGTTTTTCCTGCTTCTGTGATTATTCTGAGCCACTGAATCTCTAATTCTGTCAGTTTTTCACTGTGGTTGTCATGGTTAAGCTGCTGCTGACACCATCAGAATAGGGATGTTCACAGCAAAATGGGTGCCCACAAAGCAAGAAATAAAAGGTTTCTATGTCTCATTTTTAATTCCAGTGGCTGCATTTCCAGAGTCTAAATATTTCTAACTGGAGCCTATGATTTATCACCTACAGTCTCCTACTCAATCAGTAACAACCAGAGAATTTAGAAGTTATGGCAGGAAAACTTTTAAGAAAGAAATCTTTCTTTTCCTGATAACATTCTTCAAAATAAGTGGGGGAAAAAAAAAGGTGTAGAGAAATCAATGCAAAAAATTATTACTAAGTAGGATATGTTACAAAAAGCTCCTAGAGGCATCAGCAGGTCTAGGATTCCCATAAATAAGTTTTCCATAATCAGTCAGTATTTAATTAACACCCAGAAACTGCCTGACAGAATCGTAATGGAATCTTTAAAGCACTTAATTTAGAAAGTGTTGTTGGAATGGATTGCAAATGGTTCTCCTGGCCAGTTGTTTCTCTCCCACAGATGCAAAAGCTTTATCTCAAGGGCAGCTTGTCGGCCTGAGTTTGGGCAACCTGAAAAGCTACAGTTCACTTTCCAAGTGGATCTGTTTAATTCATCCTCCTCTCTCTCTCAATTACAGCCCCTTCCCTGCGGAAAGGCAAGCGAGGAGAACCTGTTAGCTGAGGCTGGAACAAGGGAGCAGAAAGCAAGAGGGTATTTCCCGAAAAGTGCTGTAGGAATAATTACTCAAACTGCGCAGCTCTTATTCTATCAAACAAATTATTTTCAGAGTAATCCTCGCCCTCCTTGCTAATTTCTGTTCACATTCATTTGGACACGTATGTCTGCAGCTGCCTTTGTACCAGCTAAGCTTTGCCTTTGATCTCTTCATTAGCATGGGTCCTTGGGAATGTGTTTTTGTTAAAAAACATGTCCTGGAAAATGCTCTGTTGCCAAATCAGTCCTGGTGTGCCCGTTTGCAGAGTGAGGGTTCAAGGCTGGTGCTTCTGGTGCAGACCAGGAGAGATTTGCTGGAATTTTCAGTGGAAGAAGGAGAAGAGTTCCATTTGTCTGGAGAATCTCACCAAATCCCACCAAAATCCCACCCTGCCAGAGGAGCTTTCAGAGTGAGTAAAACCAAATGCAACCAGAGGGACAAGGATTCCTCTGCTGACATGATTCCACAGCCTCCAGACATGGGGATTTCAGAAAATCCTCCACTCACCTCTGGCATCTTTGTGTGTCACAGGTGGATTTTTCCTTTTTTTCTCCCCATTAATTTGTACAAGCATCTCTCTGTGATTTCTCATTCTCACATAGGTGCAAATAACCTGGAAAAATCACATTTCTTCCTGGATTCTCACTGTATTTTCCACACTCTGACCTGAGTGAGACACTCAGACCATTCTCCATTATTATTCCCAGCAGTGGGAATTATTCCATTCCCACTGTTGTGGAAACCCCTCCTTGCAGCTGGGGAGGAACAGATGCAGCAGAGATTATGAGCACTGAAGCCCCACAGCTCCTCTTTCTCCTCTCTCACAGCTCCTCTTCAGGGAACAGAAATTCCAGCTGACGTGGCTGCAGCTTGGTCCCAATATAGTTTACAGAGCTCCCCCCTGGGCTGAAACAGCTTTTTCCTGAAAAAAATCCATCCATTTTGATGGATTTTTGGGTCCATCAATTCAGGGAGCCCATGAATTGAGGGGTGCCTGCTGTGCAGGACGTGGCACAGAGCCCAAGGCAGCGTGGCCACAGCAAAGGACTGGAGCTGGGCTGGAGGGAACCAGCCTCTTCCAGGCTCCATTTCCCAGAATCATTCAGGCTGGGAAACACCTCCAGGATGATCCAGTCCAACCTGTGACTGCCCAGCACCCTCACCACGGCACTGAGTGCCATGTGGTCGGCTCATTATTTTAGCAGGAATCCTTAGCTCTTGAAAACACCCTGCTTTGGTGGGCATTGAAAACTCTGTGTCCTTCTCATGTGAAAACTTTGCCAGTTTCCCACCTCACCTGCCATTCCCACTGTGCACTGAAGCTCTTCTGCACCTCCAAGGCAGGTGAGGTACCAAGATCATGAAAGGCACAACAATTTGACCCCAACAAAACACATTTAACTACTTGGTGGAGGTGCAGAGCAGCTCCCCACAGTGTCCCACCTGTGAAAAATTTTATGATTGGCTTTTTGCAAATATTCAAATGAATATTATATGTGTTATGTTAGAAAGTTAGTATTAACATTTTAACAGTATGGAGTTAAATGTAGTTTCATAGTTAAAAGGTAACTTTTGTAGTTAAAATAGGAACTATGTCTGTGGGATATTTTCTTTTTAGAAAGGAATGAGGGGCTCCCACTGGATGGTGGCTGCAGGACACCTAAATCTTTCAGAGAAAGAGAATTTATTGCTCTTTTATCAGGAGAAACTAACTTCTTCCTACCTAGTTCAGTCAAAAAGACGCCGTTAGGATTAAGAGGAGAATTTGATGATGAACAGACAGAATCCTGTGTTTGAAGAGAATTTATGCATCATGTATGAAGTATATGAACATGCATCAGGCTATCATTTTTAAGGGTTAATCCTCTGTTAACGGGTGTCCTTTTCCGGGCTGGTGTTGCCCAGAAAGAGGTACCCGGACATCCGTAACTCTTTGTTTTTATTGTCTCACATTGTCCTAATCTCAGCTGTTCAAATTTTATTACTCTAATTATATTACTATTGTTATAACCGTTTTATTACCATTAAACTTTTAAAAATCTGAAAAGCAAGTGATTGGCGTTTTTCACACCACCCCCGTGCCAGAGTTCAGGGCGTTCTGTCACCAGCCTCCTGTCCCTGTCCCTCCCCAGCTGTCACCTCCCAGAGGAGCAGGCCCAGGCTGCAGCTGGTGCTGAGCAGCTGTGCCCGTTGTTCCCTCTGCAGACAAGGGATGTTTGCAAATGTGTCTGAATTCCCCCAGCCGCACTGGACGCAGCCGTGCCAGGTTTTTAGCTGATTGTACCGGACACGAGATAATTCACACGTTCTCAAGCTCGGTTTGCAATGAAGAATGATTGTTTTTTAGCCTGATAAGTAAGGGTTTGAGAAACAGCCGTTTCTTTTTTTTTTTTTTTTTTTTGTGAAGCTCAGTTATTCAAATCCATTCACAAAATGGCTACAAATAAGAAGAAGGCAGCATCAGCTGAAAGAAAATGATCCGGGGAGGCAACTCATACTGGCCATGTGTGGTTTTCCACTTTTTTTTTTTTTTTTTTTTTTTTTTTTTGGCAGCAGGATATGAGACACTGCTTGGAACATCTCCCTGCCACTGGAAGCAAAGTCAAGACTAATCTCAGTCCGTGGGCTCGGTTTGTGTGCAGATCTTGCTCCCAGACTCAGCAAAGCACGGCAGAACAGAGCCAAACATCCACCCCCAGCTGTTCCAAACGCTGCTCCCTGCTCGGAGCATCTCCTGCTGCTGGGAGCAAAGTCAGCCCTAATCCCAGCCTGTGGGCAGAGCTCCTTGACAAACACAAACCAGGCTGAACATCCAACCCAAACTGCTCACAAAAACCTCTCCCAGGCAGGACAGAAGGGGAAAGTGCTGCCACAGCAGCGCTCAGAGCCAGGTGCAGAGGGGATGTGGCATTCTGAGCTCGGGGCATTTTTTGTTATTTTGGAGTGGACTCCAACTCCTCCCTCTCAGCAGTGTCACCTCACCTGAGCAGGGAGGGATGTCAACAGGAGAAATACCCTCCCTGGGGCTGGCTGGTCACTAAGAAAAGACATATATAGGTGGTGAAAAAAAACAGAAAAATGGCTCAGAAAACAGCTCTAAAAAGATTCTGCAAGATGAGTGTCAGGAAAACTAATCCACAAACATCAGAGGTCGTGTCCAAAAAGGACACACAGGAGTCCTGGAACTTTATTCCAATAAGGGGAGAGGCCATGGGGCATTCCCCTGGGGTCTGTCCAATTTTTGGAGAACTCAGCCTCCTTTTTATCCCAATTTCCCAGCCACATTTCCCTCTCTCTTTCCACACTGGCTGAGGTACTTGAGAGGTCAGACTTCTCAGAACACCTGATCCCAAAGATTCCCCTCTAATGTATAACCCTGCCTTTTAATGTTTAATTCTTATGGAATTTAGGGGTTTTCCCCCATTGTTTCTTTCATCTTTCAATGTCTAATTTCATTGATCAGCCAACCTACATTTTATTTGTAAAAGCAAATATCTTTTTCCATTCATCACTCAGTGGAATCCTTCCCATTGTTTCTTTTCTCTCTCAGTGCTGGTTTTATCTACCCACAGCTTGTTTGTAAAGACAAATCCCTCATTCCTCTCACAGGGTCAGCACTATTCCCCTGAGCTGGAAAGGTGCTGTGAGAGGGGCAGAGTGTCCCTGCACCACTCCGGGGTGGAGGCACCCAGCAGCTGCCAGGCCTGGGCCCAAACACACAATTTAAAGCACAAATTTGAACAATTTTCATTTAATTTAAAGCTGTAGCCCCAAAAAGTGCCAAGCTCACGCTGGCATTGCAGAAAATGCCACCTCACCACTAATTAATTCAGCTCTGCAGAGCTTTCCAAGAGCCTTACTAAAAAGGTTCCAAACAAATGCGAGGCATTGTTAAGGAAACACTCAGTCTTTTTAACAAATTAATTAATTTGTGGTGTTTCCTTGCTGACAAGCATTATCTAATGGAAGTGAAAAGCACCAGATCAAACAGGCATATCCCATTCCACAGCCAATCCAAGGAGAGAGAGTGACAGGGAAGCGTCTTGAGGGTTTAGCAGGGGAGCACCAAACAAACAGGCAACCACATATGTCTCATTTCATTTAATATCTGCTATCTGCGTGTGAATAAACATTTCATATCACACCTTTTGATGGCTGCCACAACAATATCTCAGAGAGAGAGCTCCTTCTTCACAGGGAAGGGAAGTTGCTCTTGTGAGAGAAGAGGGAGATGAAAGACAGCTTTGCAATGTAGCTGCAGCGCAGCCCCAGACCTTTTGAACCGTTAGGATTTATATGTCATTAAATAATTAACTCAATGATGCATGAGGGAAAGTGATGTAAAGGACCTCAATTAATTGCTTTCATTGCAGCAGGCACCAGGTCCTCGTGATGAGATATAAGCAGGGTGAACTTTGTTTTGGAGATTGCCTTTTAAATGCAGTCATAAAGAAAGTGACAAATGGCTCCTTCGGATGCGACTTTTGTGTGTTGGAATGGATTTTTATTTTTTTTTTGTGCTGCAGTGTATTTGCCTTAAATTAACTGACATAATCAGATGCCAGGCTCAGCCCTGCCCTTGTGCCATTGGCTTTGTGCTGTTCTCTCTCTCCTCATGAATTCCAGGGACAGCGAGAGGCAAAGCAAGGCCTGTCTGAACTATGGATTTTTAATTAATTTATCTGCTGCCTTTTATCTTTCGGTATGCACAGGCTGGTATAAGCAATTTGGTTTAAACTGCCTGCTGCATTCTGCCACCTCTCTTGGGATTATCCTGTAGTCTAATAGGATATAATTCCTGATTGTGTCAAACTCTCAGTGCTTTATTTAATCCCACTAGTTTTTTTTTTTTCAGATTTTTCTGCGTCACCCTTAAACCCTTTCCTATCCTGCTGCTCACAGCCTCTGACAGACTTTTCCTGCAGATTTTGGAAGGAGGAAATTCAAGTCAAGCCTTGGATTTAATCCCACTACACTAAATTAAATAGTTGGGTTAGGAACTGGAGTAGAAACAGAGAACAGACCATAACCTCCACGCTGATCTGAACCATGGCAAGCCCCTGGGCAGCTCCAGGCTGGGGATTTCAGCTGAATTTAGAGTAAGGTTCTGTTTGCTCTTCAAACCTGTTGTGTTTTAAATGAGTGGGGTGAGAACTGGGGGAAAAGACAGCGGTGGAATAGCCACTAATTTAGGATTCTGATAAAAGGTCTGCAGTCAGAAGGGGGCAATCCCAGCTTTCCCAGAGGGGGCCTTTCCCAATCCCAGTTTTTCCAGGTTGGAAGTGAAGTCGCTTATAGGCTGGATTTGTGTGCCATTGCCCACGTTGTCACCTCAGCTCCTGGTGACATAACCTGCACTTAACCTCAGAGGAAGATTAGGATTATATGATCCGGATGGGGCCATTCCAGCCAGGTTGCTGCTTCATTATTTAAAAGGTTAAAAAAAAAAAAAGAAAAAAAAAGAGAGAGGACTAATTTGGTGCCATCTGCTCAGGATGAGGATGAGAAAAATTCTGCCAGGCTTTTATGTTCACTGCTTTCCGCTGGGTTCACGTGGGGATCAATTCCCACTGAATTACACGCTGTCACCTTGGCTGCTGCCACCTCTGAGGGGCACACGGGGGCTGGAGAGAGGCTGAGAGGAGCACTGGCTGCCCCCAGCAGATGGCCCAGCCGTGGCCAGCAGGAGCCCAGGGTGGCCAGAGCTGAATGGATCTCCCTGCCCTGATCCAGCAGCTCTGCCCAGGGGACCAGGCTGTGCGGGGTGGGGGCACTGGATGTCCAAACTGACACCTTAGGATTTTGGCTTTTCTATTTTCCATCTGTTTGTAACCCTGCAGTTCTTTAGTGCAGAACTCCAAACTCCACACACAGTGGGAGCTCCTGCTTCCCCATTTGGGGCAGACACAACAATTCCTCTCCAGGCCTGGCAATCAAGGACACCTCACTGCCTCAGGCCTGAGAGATGGAAACAAAAGGGAGCTGGGGGAGCAAACTTGGGGTCAATGACTTCATTGGCTGAGGCTGGAATTGGAAGATTCACCCCCAAAATGCAAATGGACCAAACTCATAAAAGTGAGAAACCCATGACCCATCATCCATTTTTGGGGGCTTCATCTGCCCTAAATGTACCTGAAGGCTCTTCAATAAAGAGATCTGCATTTTATTCTCTTGATTTTGTTTTTAGGTAACCCAAAAAGGCATCAAACCAAAAAGCTCCCCACTTTGTGTGGGGAAGCACAGCCTGGGCTGGGCTGTTTCTGCTGGGGATGGGGCACAGGAAGGGAGGGGGGAAAAGCTGATCCTGCAGGATTTGCCCACTTTGTGTGGAGAAGCACAGAAGCACACCACTGTTCTGCTGGGGATGGGGCACAGAAAGGGAGGGGGGAAAAGCTGATCCTGCAGGATTTTTGCCCAGAAAAAGGGAGACACCAGTGTCAGCATGGAGGTGGCTGTGGCCAGGTCCCAGCCATGAAGCCCATGAGCTGAGCAAGAGAATTCCAGAGCTGGATGTCACCTGAGCTGGGAGGGTGTGATGGCAGCAGGAAGGGATGGATGCTCTGCTGGTTCTTCAGAGCTTTTAGCCGCTCCCAGCTCCACAGCAAGAGGCAGATCCCGACTCTGCAGGATGTGGGAATGGCCAAGCAGAGTTATTCCCTCAGCCTGGCTCTGCTCTCAGGGAGCACTGACAGCTTGGATTGAGGAACTCCTCCAGTCAGTGCTCACTTCCAGTCTCTGCTCACAAAGGCAAAAATCACCTTGATCATGACAATGAGAGAAAAGGGTGCAGCTAATGAGCTCTTAATTGGGTGGGATTGGCACTCAGTCCCTGCTCCAGGCTTTGGAAACCAAAAGGAAACGGACTTCCCATGCAGCCGGTGACATCAGCTCTGGTCTTCATGTGCTGCCTGGAATGAGCTTCATTAATGTTTTCCTTGGTATAATCCATCATCCCTTCAACAATGCGTTCCTGACAGTTAATTAGACTCCACAGAGTGGAATAAGTAGCACCGTGTTTGGAATTATAATCCAGTCCTGAAAAACAGATCATATGAGGTGTATCAGCAGCCCAGGCTCTTGGACATCTTAAGGAGTTTTTATTCCAAAAGCTTGGTAAACTCTGCTTAGCAAAATCTGCAGCTTGTTTGCCAGTGGATTCATTGCAGAGGAGTCAGGGATCTCTGTTCATTAGCAAAACCCCAAATAAATGAACCCATACATAAATAAATCCAGCCTTTCTGAATGAAGGTGAGCCCTGAGTGTCATTAGCTGCTCCAGGTGACGCTCAGGCCATGAGAGATGGAATCCCTGTCAGATTTCCCGCTGATTTCAGTGGGGTTGGACATGGAAAGTCAGACTGTATTACAAGATGGAAAATTCTGCAGTAGGGACCTGCTTCATCCAGGTTACCTGGGATCTTTGTTTTTTTTTTGAATGGTGCTGTCATTTACTGGGTATTCAGAACAAACCCAGGAGCTTGGGAGTGGCTTCTCAATGATCAAAATGATCCCACTGAATAACAATGCTGAGGCTGTGTTCACAATGCTGGAGACTTGCCTGGCTTAGGGAATGCTGAGCCAGGAGAGCTGCTGGGGAAGGAGCGCTGGAGAGGAGCTGCCTCTGTGATGGATGGCAGCAGGCAGCTGAGATGTTTTTCCAGAAGGAGCCCACTTGCTGCAGACATGCACCAGCGCTGTCACCTCGAGGCCCTGGGCACAGGCAGCCTGCGGTGACAGCTGGCAGTGCCACCAAGTGTGACAGGCAGAGCAGCAAGTTTAGACAGAGCCTGGGCCACACCTGGCATCCTCTCCCTCTGCCTTAATTGGTTTTTAATTTACTGCTTATCTAGGCAGTGTTTGAGAGATGTCTCAGACCTCTCTGGCTGAAAATTTTCCCTTGAATATGGCTGGGAATCTTTGGTTGGAAAGCTCCTACAGCCATCTGGAAGTTTCCTTGGGAAAAAGGGAGCCTGTGCCTTCAGCTTCACCCCCAGCCTTGCCCACAATTCCCTTGTGCTGGGCAGAGCTTGGGAGAGAGGGATAAAATCCTGGTTTTATTTTATTTATTCTTTTTATTCTTATCTTTTTATCTTATTAATATTTATCTTATTATCCTATTCTTATATTTTTCTTATACTTTTATTCTTTTTATTTAAACCACAGCCCCACAGCAGCTGCCAAGGACAAGGCTCCTGCTCCCAGTGTGGAATTTAAGTTGCTGTGAGTTTGGGCAGCTAAACCAGGGCTCCCCTGTTGGAAAAGCAGGACAGCCCCGACAAGGGGGAGAGAATGATGCATCTGACTCCATCTTACCAGAAGGCTAATTAATTACTTTATTACACTATATTATTCTATACTATATTACATTATGTTACACTGAATCTGCACAAGCACTCAACTCCACTCAATGGAACAGAATCTCGTGACTGTCAGCCCACAGTCCTGACACACACACACCTGGATTCAACTGGTCAATGAACCAAAACACTCACACCAGAATCCAGTGACCAATTCCCTTCAGGTAAACAACCTTCCACAATGCATTCCACTTGTTCCGAAACACAGGAGCAGTAAATGAGATAAGAACTGGTTTTTTTCTTTCTCTGAGGTTCAGAGAATTACACTGAATCTGCACCAGCACTCAACTGCACTCAACGGAACAGAATCTCGTAGCTGCCCACAGTCCTGACACACACACACCTGGATTTAATTGGTCAGTGAATCAAAACACTTCACACCAGAATCCAATGACCAATTCCCTTCAGGTAAACAACCTTCCACAATGCATTCCACTTGTTCCGAAACACAGGAGCAGTAAATGAGATAAGAACTGGTTTTTTTCTTTCTCTGAGGTTCAGAGAATGTGAATCCCTGAAAATCCTTGGGAAGTTGTGCCTCGTTTTTCTCTGTGAAGAGAAATGCAGCGACACTCCCCCACCAGTTGCCTGAGGATCAGCGTGCAGTGCCTGTTTGTGGGCCAGGAAGAACATGTTTTTACACTCAGGTCGTTTCCTTCTTTCTCTTTTCTGCTTTTGGGGTGACCCCAGAGTCCCTTTTCCCAGCCCGATGGTCAAAGAAAGAGTCAGGATTCTTCGGCTCGTGTTCACAACGTTGTTTATTATCTATTATCTAAAATATTTTCTCTCAGACCCACAGAGGTCTGATCTGCATGTCTGTCAAGGCCACACTGCCCGCCCCTGGGCTGGTGTCTACATTTTATACTACGAGTTACAAATACTTTATTTATCATTATTTTCCAATACCTATCGCCTATGTTAGACTGTCTACTTCTACTTTAGGCCAATCTAAATGTGCCATCATCACCAAGAAGACAGAGGCTAGGAAGAAGAAGGAAGAATAGGACAATGCCCATGTCCCTCCGTCTTGCCTCCTAGACCCCCTATAATAAAATCCCCAAAACTCACTTTTTCACCCGGTGATTAATTCATTATCACTCAACTTAAACTTCTGTGACTTGTGATTCCTCACACAAGGTTGGTAATTTGCTCCATGGGTTCAGATTGAAATCCCAGGTGTCTTTGGCCCCCTGCCAGGGGCACGTGTCACCCAGGGCACCCAGAGAGGTGTCCTGGATTCCGACACTTCCTCTGAGGAATGTGTTCCCCCCGAGGCAGTGCTGTGCATGCAGCCACAGCTGACACAGACAATGTTCTGGGCACTGAGCCTGCTCCTGATGTCCCTGCTGCCCCAGCTCCCTCAGGTACATGAAGTGTCCTGGCCAGGCTCAGCCTCCCCTCCTGGCTTTGTTTACCGGAGCAAATCGCAGCAGCCACCCCCAGCAGCTGCTCCTGATTTTCTGCACAACGCTCCCTGAATGCAGCCAGAGGACAGGAGGGAGGCTGGCAGGGCTGCTTGGGGTGATGGAGCCTTGGCAAAAGGCAAAAATCCCCTGCTTGAGAAAGGAAAACCAACAAAGAGTAAAAAGGGCACATTTTAACATTATCCTTTGTTACAACTGATCTGCTGGCCAGTTTCCACATCTCCTTAATCTTAATTCTCATCAGCAGGAAGCCAAGAAGAATCTGAGTTCTGCTTTTAGACTTTTTTTTTACCTATTAGAAAATGTATTAAAAATATTTTTGTAATAGCAACACAGAAGCTCGCTCCATCTGAGCTGTTTATTATTATTACAGCTGTCAATTTTTGAGGTTTATAGGGTGTTTTAGGGAGAAATTTGCTTTAGATCTTTTTTTTTTAGTGGGATTGATAATGAATTGGGAAAGATTTGGAGATATATTTTGTGGTATTGGTTAATTGTTTATGGGTAGGTTGATTAAGTAGGTTGAGAATGGTTTTCTTTGGATTTGAATAAGTAAGTAGTATTTAATTTGATGTATTAAGGTTACTTAAATGTTGGGTTTTGGTTTTGTGTTTGGTTTTTTTTTTTTTTTTTTTTTTTTTTTTTTTTTTTTTTTTTTTTTTTTAATTAGTCGGGCACTTTAGATGAGGCCGCACCCTGAACTTTGATTATCTTTTTTTTTTTTTTTTTTTTAAATTTTTTTTTTCCCCAGCCTTAATTACTGAATTTCCATATCATCAATTCCCTGCGAGTCAGCACTTGACAGGGAAGGCTGTGGCTACTGTCCTTGCTGCTGCCATCAGAGAGCTTTTTTTTTTTTTTTTTTTTTTTTTTTAAATCTTATTATGCTCAACTTGTAGATATTTTCATAGCAATGCAAGCTGGAGTGAAGGAAAAAAAGTGAGAATTGGAGCAGAAGATTGGATACACAGCTCCCAATGCTCCTGATAACTACTCATTGATTATTTTGGGTGTAAATTGCATTGATTATGGTAATGAGGAGGTGCCAAGTGCAGGGACAGCAGGGGAATGTCTGAGTGGTGTCTGCTGGAACTCACAGCATCAGGAGCTGCTGCACTGAACATCCCAGCACATCTGGGGCACTGACAGGGTCCTTCATCAGAGCAGGCTGGGATTTTCACACCTGGAGCAGCAGAGCAGACCTGCTCTGCCCAAGGAGGGACGTGAGGAAGCTTCTTCCAGAGGAGGAGCTAAGCCCAGCTGTTCCAGCAGCTCTGACAAACCCAGCTGGGCTTTCACAGCACTCCGGCCACAGCCAGTGGCACTCTCAGGCTGGAAATGGGGCTGTGTGTTCTATTCCTGCCTGTGGGGCAGCGCTTTTCAAACCAAGACACACACACACAGCTCTTCTCATCAATACTGAAATGCCTCCAAAAGCTTTGTCTCCCTGCTGGGGGGAACCAATTTTGCAGTGTAACCTTTGCCAGCTGTGGATTGATGAAGGGCTGATATTGGGAAAGATATGAACTCCCCTTGCCAATCTCCCTTGTGGCTGGGCTGGCAATTTTTCACAGGGATGTTCTGGGGACAGGGACATGAAGGATTATCAGCTGCTCAGACACAACCCTGGGAGATAGCAAATGAAACCCAAAGCAGAGCTGGAGTTCCTCAGCAGATATTGGATTTCTTGTGTATTTTTCTCCTGCCACCAGGATATCTGATATTCCTCCCTTGCATTGGTGTCAGTGAGTGGGAATTCAGCTTTCAGCCTCCAACAGATTAACAAGAGAGGGGTTATAAAATATAAAACATCACAGCATCTGCTCTGATATTTTAAGCACAAAAGAAGAAAAACCTGTAGCTTTTTCTTGCCAATGCTGGTAAATATTTTGTGTCTGCTCCTCTCACCTGAAGGTTACACAACATTAGAGCAGAATGGAAATGTCCTGTCAGGCACAGAGAGACAACAGTGGCTGCTGCACAAATTCTTTCCAGGCTATAAATATAGATCTTCCCCCATAATTGCAATGCAATCTCGATCTGCCTGTGGTGATAAAGAAAAAAAAAAGTTAAAAAAGCTGTTTAATTTAATTAGAGTCCATTTGGAAAGCTAGCAGCATGAAATAATTTGATTTACAGAAATAACCCTTGCTGGCTACAGACAGCATTTCTTTGTGTCTTATCTTGGGATAACAGCAACTGCTACATTTCAAACCTTAAACTGTATAAACAGTGTGACCAGAGAGAGCCCTGAGAACATTTCAAATGACGTCAGGGTATGGCCATTTATTCAGCTCCCTGTCCTCTCCCAGGCTAAGATGCTAAAAATTCTGCTGGAGCAACGTTTGCCCCTGAGGAGATTGTAGTTAATTCCTGTCCAGCCTCTCCACTGCAGTTGTCATCCTTCCCAAAGGAAGCAGCTCCCACTAAAAGCTCCTTTACTGCTGGCATGAGGGCTGATGCTTTATGAAGAATTCCCTAAAATTGTTTGTGAGGTTTAACATCAAAAACTTTTCATTCGTTTACAGCAGGTGAGTACTAGAGGTAAAAAATAAATGTAGGAAGGATGAAGATTCCATGGACAAGCTGGTTTTAAAAAGTGGTTATTACTCTTTTTGTCAGAATCTTAAGGGAAAATGCTTCCCTTCCTACCTCAATTTCATTTGAATACTTTTAAAATTTGTTTTCTTGCTGCTTTGGTTCAAACTAAAATTGAAAAACCCGAAGAGAACAAAGTTGCTGCAAAGCAAAACATTATCTAAGATACAATAAAGAGCTTTTTTTTGTGTGTGTTTACTCACATTTTCAGCTTCCATTACTTTTTGGAAAAGCAGAAAAACCACAAATCCTTCTTTTTCTTTGACATTTTATTTCTTCCAGGAGTAAACTACAAGAGAGAACAGAACCTTTCTTTGAAGGTAAGAGGGAGCCAGCTGATTATGTAGGTGATCTCTTGTATATCACAAATGTTACACTTACCATGATATCCATCCATTTATCTCTGCTGAGTCCAGGAATTTAATTTAAATTAAAGCATTTCCATCCTCTAGGACTAAACACAAGAAAGAGATCTTTTAATTTGATTTTAGTAATGTAAAGGTAGGAAAATCCCAGCATTTTTATCTTTCAAATGGAGCAGGACCTGCTTGTGAGTGACAGAACTGAAGAAAAGAAGCATGAATATGTATGGGAGAGACTATTTACACAATATAATAAATGTAATATATTATAAAGTAGAATGCAATGCAATAATAAAATAATATTATGTAAAGTTTTATATTTGATGTAATTATATACTATATATAATAAAACAAGAAATAATATGTTATATGTTATATAATATATAATATATAATATATAATATATAATATATATATTATATATTATATATTATTATATTATATATATAATAAATATAACTAAAGCCACAGGAGCCTTCTCAACCACAAGGCAGACACACACAAAAGTTATGAAAATCCATAAAACCAGCTCTGTGTGCATTTCTGTGCACAGGTGTTTCCATGCATGTCATGGAGAACCCAAACCTATAAAACTTCCCCTGTGTGTGAGGGAAAGGCCAAGGAAAATGGAATTAAAGCTGTAAAAATACCTTATGTTAATAAAAGAGGGATAGAGAAAACCACAGCCCCAGGATGTCACAGGAGAGAGGTGGGAATTAGCAGCTTCTGAGACAGGTCAGTTGTTCCTTCTCCTTGCTTCCTGCTCCTGTAATTTTTATTTTGAGGATCCAAATTATTATTTTGTGGATTCTTGTCCCTCCTGAAGCGCTCAGAGCAAGCCCAGGGCTGTGCCTTCACCAGGGGCTCACCCAAGGCTGCTCCCCACAGTTGCACTCCAGCAGAACAAAAGCTGCAAATGCTGTTTGGGCAACACTGAGCCAGCCCCTGCCACTGCTGCCAGCCCGCATGGCAGAGCTGCAGACAGCTAATCAGCAGTTATTATTAATTATTATTATTTACACTGTGATCTGCATCCTCAGGCTTGGCCAGGGAATTTGGCCAGCCCTGCTTCAGGGCTCACCTGAAGTGTCAAAGTGCAGCCACTGCCTGGATGTGGCTGGTTCCTGGTTTAAAAGGGGGGAAAAAAACCCCATCAGTGTCATACAGTGATTCAAACAGAAAAAAGAAACCCAAAGAACCACCCAAGAATTGTATCAATGTCTGCAGGCAGGCTGGGGGTCATGGGGCTGGGACAAAGCCATCAGGTTTTTTTGGTTTTCATAGGGTCAAACTCTGAAATAATAATTCCTAAGGAGAATTATTTGGAAGAATAATTCCAAATAAGAGGACCCAGATGAGGATGCAGCCCAGAGCCGGCGTGGATGGCTCCGAGCGAGGCAGAGCTGCAGACAGCTACTCAGCCATAATTAGTAATTATTATTATTTACACTGTGATCTGCATCCACAAGCTCAGCCAGGGAATGGTTTCCACTGGGTCAGCCCTGCTCTAGGGCTCACCTGAAGTGCTGAAGTGCAGTCACTGCCTAGATATGGCTGGTTCCTTGTTTAAAAAGGGAAAAAAACCCAAAAAACCAAAACCATCAGAGTCATACAGTGGTTTTCCATGGGGGGAAAAAATTAAAAAATAAAAAAAACCCAAAAAACAAAAAGAAAAAACCCAAGCAACCACTGGGAAATTTCATCAATGTCTTCAGGCTAGGCTGGCAGTGATGGGACTGGGACAATCTTTAGTTTCAGTGGTTCAAACTCTGTCCCAAGGAGAATTGTTTGGAAGAAGGTTCAGATGAGGACCCAGCCCAGACCACGCTGGTGCTCCTGGTTATTTCTATTCTGAAAGAGCCCAGAGGCCTTGATCAGCATCCACACAGCCAAGCCACGAGCTGGGGAGCACAAATCTCCAGCAGTGACAGGCACAGGTGTGGCTGCAGGTGGGGTGAAAGGGGAAAGTGAAGCAGGGATGAAGGTGGACACCAGACCCAGCTGACAGTGCTTATCCTGCCTGTCCCCTGTCCTTTCCAACTCCACAGGTTGATGCCTCAGGTTTTAGTTTTCATTTTTATACTCTGTGCTGCTTTGGTGTGTGGGTCTGGGTTCATATCAGGGGATGGGGAGCTCTCTGCACAGAGCAGGGACACAAAACAATTCCTGCTCTAGCTGGGACCAAGGACAAATGATCCAAATCTCAGCGCAAGAGCACAAACCCCGTGGGCTGGAGAGAGAAAAACAAGCAGGATGGGAGTGCAGGGGCTGAGCTGGAATTGGACACTGAACTGCAATGTGCACATGGAGCAGAGCTGATCCCAGGGAGAGACCCCGGGAGCGCTCGTGCATTTTGGGACCATTTGGGTTCATCTTGGGTGCAGCCCTGGCTGGGCTCTTGTGCTGCCCAAGGTGCATCCATGGAGGAGATCCTTTGAATAAATCCCTGCTTTATTCTTTAGCTCTGTCCAGCCTCTGTTCTAGGCCAGCCTTCCCAAGGCATCAAGGCAGCTCCCTAGACCTCTGGAGCAGGGCCAGTCTCAGCCTGCCAGCTTCTCCCTCCCTGCCTCCTTCTCCATAACCCCCACAGGCCGGGTTTCTCTCTTTATTTATCTACCTGTTGACTTGTTTCCAGCCTCTCTGGACAGGCAGGAGCAGGAGACAGGAGCAGCTGCTGTGGCATGCACTGAATGCCAACGAGCTCGGCGGGGTGCGTGCCGAGGAAAGGTCCCTTTGTAAACATGCCTGGTGATCAAAGGGCTGGTGCTTGCTGATATTTTCAACATTAATAATCTCCCAGCTGCCTCCCTCGATTCTCTGGCTGCCTATTTACCTCTCCTTCATGGTACACGGAGTGGCAGAGCTTAAAACAATTGGCTGGCTGGAGGGAAGGGAGGGGGTTGGGTACAGGAATTCACCTGAAGGAAAAAATAAATGTATTGGCATTGCACAAAAAAGCATCAAATATTATTAAAAAAACTTTGTATTGTCATATAATACTCCTGGCACAGACTGAGAGGCACCTGGAGATGTGTGCACGCATACAAAAATGAGGAATATTCACAGTGCAGGTACTGCACGTGTTCCTGTGCCACTCCTCCTTTGCTGCCCAGCACGCAGAGATTGATGGAGTCAGGGAATCGAAACGTAAGTGGTTCATCAATAAAACAGGGAAATTGCTGCCCAAAATGAACGCCCATGCAAGGTGCTCCCAGCAGAAGGCAGGGAGCTGGCTGTTTTTGTGCTGGTTTGTCTGTTTGCTGACGAGCAGCCAGAAGGAAGCCAGGAGAGGAGCTAACCAGAGGCAGGAACAGCTCCAGCAGCACCGCTCTGAATGACAGCAAAGGGAGAATATTTGGGCCAAGTGCTGGCTGAGACAGAGCCGAAGATGCAAGGAGAGATGTTTTGCACGGCTTGGCTCCTGCTGTGCTCTGTGGAGCAGGACCTGGAATGTTCTGTCAATCACAGGCATCAAAGCATCCCGGCTCAGTGGCCAGCGCCTGCTCCTCGTGGATGTCCTTCTGCTCAAGGAGAAAGCTTTCATCAGAGCTGGTGACAAACCCTGCATGCACTGGGAAAATGTCATCTGGCACTGAAAGCCAGCCAGCAGCAGCGTGGCAAGCAGCAGACCCCAGAGCAGCATTCTGCCAGTCCGGCAGGGGAAATATTCCACATCTGCCTGGGACTGCGGGGAGGGTTTGAAATGAGGGGGAAGGATCGGGCAGAACACAGCAAACTCTCAGCTGAGCCTTGTCCCAGCTGGGCTCTGTGCTGGCTAAGCCCAGCCTTTAATTCCCAGGATTCCAGCACCTCATTTGGGAAACCAGGAGGCTGCCCAGGATGCTCTTGAGTCCCTGGGTGTCACTGGCTGTCCCCTGGGTGTCCCCTGTCCCTTTGTGCAGCTGCCTCACTGGGAGCTGTTGGGACAATCTCTCTCTCCACCACTCAAGCTAGACCTGCAGCCAGGCACTCCAGGCACTCCAAAGCACAGGGGAGTCAGAAATATCAGAATCAAGGTCCATTTTTAATCCATTAGAGCCCAAAAAAATGCCACAAAAATAGGACTAACACTGAGTTGCCAGCAAGGGTGGAAATTTATCACTACAAATATTTTGCTTTCCTTCTCCGTGGTACTTAAGGGCTTTCTAAACTCAAAGGTCAGCGAGAAACTGCTGAGAGGAATCACAATCAGAGAAAATATTTCCAAAGGGGGAAGAGTCTTTCTGCAGGAAACACATGCCCAGACTGCCAAGGAAGCGTGGCCGTGGCTCTGCATCATCCCAGGGCTGTGCTGCGTGCTGGGAACATGCACTCCATTTCCAGATTCCATTTCAGCTGCATTTCCTGCCCTAACCCACTGAGAATTCTGGGCTGTCTAAATGCCTGCCTTATCACCACATCCCCAATATATGCAAAGGAGGGTGATGTTATCTCTTGCTGGAGCGTTGCATTGTGTTGCTGGAGCTGAACTTTAGCAGCCTCCTGCTGCTGCAGGTTGGGATTTCACTTCCCTCCCTCCCTCCCTGCCCAAATAAATTCATTTAAATAAATAAATAAAATAAAATTAAAAAAAAAAAATATATATATATTTAAATATAGCAGGTGTCATGCTGGGACATCAGGAGCAGGACTTTAATTCCTGATCCATGAGAACATTTCAGAAAGGACACCAAGAGCTTCTTCCTTTTGGTGCTTAGTTAGAAGAAGACCACAGATAATCACGATGAATTCACCATCAGTCCTTCAGCACTGGGGGCTGCAGAAGTGGCAAAGCTGGGACCAGGGGTCCTGGAATTTCTCTCTCTGCTGAAGACAAAGCTGGAAGAGCTCAGAATTATCCTGTCAAAGCAAGAAATCCCTCAGCATCCTGCCCTCAACACCAGCTGCCCCTGGCATTTACCAGACTTTTGTTTGTTTGTTTGTTTTTTCTGCCTTCATTGAGAACCCCCACGGCTCTGATCAGTGACAAAACCTCCTTGCAAGGCTGGCAGAGAGAGAGGGGAGTGTGAAAAGGAAAAATCTGCTGGCTGTTCTGCTCATGGGACAGATCCCAGGGGGAAGGAAAAGGGAAGGGAAGGGAAGGGAAGGGAAGGGAAGGGAAGGAAAGGAAAGGAAAGGAAAGGAAAGGAAAGGAAAGGAAAGGAGGCAGCAGTCACTGGAAATTGTTTAAAACACAGAAATGCAAGGAAGCCTGCTTGGGAATTATTCTAGTGGGCTTTTTTTTTTTTTTTTTTTTTGTAGATGGTTTTAGACCTCTGACTAACAGAGCAGGGTCTGAGATGTGCTAAACCTGCAGGATCGTGGAGAAAAGACAGAGGCAGCATCTCCCTGGCCCTCGGAGCTCCCCCTGCAGATGACAGAGGAGCCAGGCTCTTTTTGCATTGCATTTTTCAATATGGAAATGTTTACAGAAATATGAAATTCCCCAATGGCCAAGTGCACAGAGACACATTGGCTGGGAGGACAAAAGGCAGCTGGAGCCCTGGGCACACTCATCTTTCACTGGGACACGTGTTCAGTGAACACAACAGGCTGTAAAGAGACCCCTCCTCGCCCACCTGGCACCGGCACCTCACTGTAAGGGTGTGAAAACTTGTGAGTGCATCAAATAAAATAGTGGGGGAAGGGAGTGAGAAAGAGCAGCACATTTATGATGGAGACAGGTAAATAATTGCTTTTTAAAATGCATCATTTACTGTGGGATTCACTACTAGATAGAGGTCTAGAGGATTTTGAAAGGAACTGATGTAAATGCTAAGTGTGGCCTAAGCTACTGTAAAAGGTGAAGAATTAGAGGGAATCACACGGAATTCACAGAATTTAGAGAATCACAGAATCACCAGGGTGGAAGAGACCTTCAAGATCGAGTCCAACCCAGCCCCAACACCTTAACTCAACCCTGGCACCCAGTGCCACATCCAGGCTTTGTTAAACACACCAGGGGTGGTGACTGCACCAGCTCCCCGGGCAGAACATTCCAGAACTTTATCACCCTTTACATGAAAAACTTATTTCTAATGTCCAATCTAAATTTCTCTTGGTCAGCTCAAGCCCGTGTGCTCTGGCTCTGTCAGTGCCTGGAGAAAGAGCCCAGCCCCAGCTGAGCACAGGCACCTTTCAGGAGCTGTGCAGAGTGAGGGGGGCACCCCTGAGTCTCCTTTTCTCCAGGTGAGCACCCCCAGCTCCCTCAGGGCTTCCTCTCAGGGTTTGTGTTCCCAGCCCCTCTCCAGCCTTGAAGCAGATCCTGGAAGATTCCTCTTTCCAGACACTTAGGTAGGACTGAGACCCTTCCAATGGATTTGGACACCGCTGCTCCTGTGCCAAGCGGGGAGGTACTAATGAGGAACCCAATTAGCGTTCAAGGAGCAGTTAGGGCTGGGTCCAAGAGCTCCCAGACCCAACCTGCCACCAGCAGCAGCTGTGGCTGCTTTGAGAGTCCCAAGCACCTCCTGCAAACTGACATTAGGAATCTGGGCTGGTGAGTTTTGTTTCCCAGGGAAAAGGGCCAGCGTTGGTGTCCAGGGGCCTGTGGCCTGGAGTGGCCAGCTGCCTGCTGAAATTCCGAACATTGCAAGATGCCTCCCAGACCCAAGGTGCCACCACTGCCAACTCAAGCTGCTTTGAGAGTGCCAAGTGCCTCCTGCCCACTGACATCAGGAACCTGGGCTGGTGAGTTTTGTTTCCCGGGGAAAAAGCCAGCACAGTTGTGCAGGAACCTGAGGCCTGCAATGGCCAGCTGTCTGCTGAGGTTCCACACAGCACAGGACACCTCCCACACCCAAGGTGCCACCAATGCCATCTGTGGCTGCTCTGAGAGTGCCAAGTGCCTCCTGCCCACTGACATCAGGAACCTGGGCTGGTGAGTTTTGTTTCCCAGGGAAAAAGCCAGCACAGTTGTGCAGGAACCTGAGGCCTGCAGTGGCCGGCTGCCTGCTGAGGTTCCACACAGCGCAGGACGCCTCCCACACCTAAGGTGCCACCACTGCCAACTCAAGCTGCTTTAAGAGTGTCAAGTGCTGGCTGCCAAGAGCCTCCTGAGCCTGCCATGGGGCACAGCCAGTGTCACCCCAGCCATTGTCACCTCCCATGACACCACGCAGCAGGGATGTCCCCTCAGCCAGGGTTGGGGACACACAGGATAGGGCTGGATCCCTCCAGGAACACAGAAAGAATCAGGGAATATCCTGAGCTGGGAGGGATCCGTGAGCCAGCTCCTGGCCATGCACAGACACCCCCAAATCCCACCCTGGGCATCCTGGCAGCGCTGTCCAACCCCTCCTGCAGCTCTGGCAGCCTCAGGGCTGTGCCCATTCCCTAAGCCTGGGCACTGCCAGCACCCTCTGATGGCAGGAGTCAAAAGCCCTTGCAAGAGCATTAAAATGAGCAGATAAAAAAACAGCTCTTTAGCAGAAACTCCCAGCTGTGTCCATAGTTCTGGGCTGTGGGCACTCCTGGTATCAGATTTCTGCAATTTTTATAAGGTTAACAAATTAGCATCTCTAACAAACCTTGGCCAATTAGAAGAGCAGTTGATTGGGTAATTTTTCCCCTGGGTACTGCCTCCTTTGAGTTGGTCCACGGCTTCTTTGCCCCATTTCTTATTTTGTCTTCTCAGATTCTGATTGGAAAACAAAATGTTCTTCTTGAAAACAAGAAGTAAATACAAATCCAAACAGTATTTCAGGAATGCGTTAGAAGGTTAACTTATTACTCTAAAATCCAAGAGGAAGGGTAGGAAAAATACCAGGAGCTGTAAAACCACATATTAATAGTCTACAAAGCTACAAATATAGGAAAAATGTATAAAAGCTGAATTTTTTAGGCACTGGGGGAAGAACCTTTTCCTAATATCCAAGCTGACCATCCCCTGACAGAGCTGCAGCCATTCCACCAGTTATCCAGCAGAATGGTCATGGCACAAACCAGCACAAAGTTCTGGAGCAAAGGAGCAGAATAAACAACAGCCACAGTTCCCCAATATTTCATTTTAATTGCAGAAAACCAGTAGGAAAAAATGTGCACTGTGATAATCAGATTATTTTTCTTTTCAGATCTTTTTTTCAGCCAGCAAGCAAATAATTAGACCTTTGCACAGAACCAGTAAGAGAAAATGATATATCCCTGTCCTGCTTGGGTGAATAAAATATGTCCTGAAATAGCTGCAGTCTCACAGCTATGGCTCATGGATATCAGGAATACTGGTCAGGGTTAAATTTCTCTTTCTTTTCATTTTTTTTTTTCATAAATTAAAGCCAAATGACAATAAATCATGCTATAAAAATTAAAATGTCATTTGCTTTTATCAGAACTAAAATTAAGCTGTACACACACTGCAGATATAACAAAGGGGAAGAGAGAAAGGGAAAAAAAGGATGATAATGGATTTTTCATATACTTGGGTGCAGTTGAGATGAGTCACGAGGTCTGCATCTGGAACTGGGTCACAGGACTTTTTCAGACTTAATGTTCTGGTCTAGACAATTAAAAATTAGCCCAAACTGAGACTCCTGAGAGACTCCTCAGACCCTGAGGAAAGGCAGGACAAACTCACCTCCCCTGCTCCCAGCTCTGTGAGGAACTTCACAATCTGCTTGCACTTACACACTGATAAATGTAGTGCAGTGATAAAAATGGAATTAAAAATACCGAACTTTTTACTCCTTCCTCCTTTCCTTTCCTTTCCTTTCCTTTCCTTTCCTTTCCTTTCCTTTCCTTTCCTTTCCTTTCCTTTCCTTTCCTTTCCTTTCCTTTCCTTTCCTTTCCGCCATAGATCCTCCAGATGTGGTATTTCCACAATCAGCACAGGCAGACACAATCCCTCAGGATTTTTAGATTTGTGTGAATTTTAGCATATAATTCACTACAGACAGGTAAAATTATCCAGGCCACCCCTCTCTGCTTCCCACCCCCACTGCCAGTGCAGAGATCATGGAAAACACATTTTTATTTTAACTTTACTTGAGGTGCTCTAAATTAATGAGCTGAATTTCACTCCAGAATCAGCTGAGCAGCTGTGGGGATGTTTGGAAATCGTGTTACACTGAAGGTCTGTTATTTTTTAATATCCCCCTGTCCCCAGGTGTATTTTCAAATATGATCTCTGGGTGAGAGCCGAGCCAGCTGTAACCCTGACAACAGTGACCCAGATGGCAATCAGCAAAATGGGCTAATTGAATAATGCTGAGCTGGAAGCAGTGCTCCTCACAACTCTGTTAGACCTGCCAGCAACTCAATTTCAGTTCAAAATGCTGAATTTCACAGTGACCACTGTGATCCCACACCTGGAGATGCTGGAAGGGACTTGCACGTGGACCGTGTGGCACTGTGTGGCTGAGGGATCTTCCTGGGATTAGAGGAATTGGATTTATTTATCCCTATAAAACTCTTTGAGGCCCTTGATTAACTTAGAGACATGGCTGTTCATTACCAGTATCTCTCAGCAGAGTTAGAACACATGGCTGGGTATTTTTAGGGTTTTTGCTTTGGTTGTGAGGCTCCCTGAGGAGGGACAGGTTTGTTCTTGCCTTTTCCCAGGCTGATGATGTGAAACCTCGTTTCACATGGAATGCACAGGCTGGGGGTGACTGCAGAGTCCCAGACTGGTTTGGGTTGGAAGGGACCTTAAAACTCATCTGGTTACAAGCCCTGCCATGGGCAGGGGCAAATTCCACCATCCCAGGGTGCTCCAAACTGGGTTTGGACACTCCCAGGGAGGGGGCAGCCACAGCTTCTCTGGGCACCCTGTGCCAGGGCCTCAGCACCCTCCCAAGGAACAATTTTTTCCTGATATCCAATCCAAACCTGCTCTCTGCCTCCCTTGTCCTGTAACAATGCCTTGGGAAGGCTGAGCTAGAACAGAAGCTGGACAGAGCTAAAGAATAAAACAGGGATTTATTCAAAGGCCTCCATGGATGCACCGTGGGCAGCACAAGAGCCCAGCCAGGGCTGCACCCAAGATGAACCCAAATGGTCCCAAAATGCACGAGCGCTCACGGGGTCTCTCCCTGGGATCAGCTCTGCTCCATGTGCACATTGCAGTTCAGTGTCCAATTCCAGCTCAGCCCCTGCCCTCCCATCCTGCTTGTTTTTCTCTCTGCAGCCCACGGGGTTTGTGCTCTTGGGCTGAGATTTGGATCATTTGTCCTTGGTGTCCAGCTGGAGCAGGAATTGTTTTGTGTCCCTGCTCTGTGCAGAGAGCTCCCCATCCCCTGATGTGAACCCAGACCCACACACTGAAGCAGCACAGAATGTGAAAAATAGAAAAGCTAAAGCTGAGGCATCATTAACACCCATGTAAAAAGTCCCTGTCCATCTTTCCTGTCTGTTCCCTGTCTGGGCACCTGGAGCACCCCTGGGACAGGAGCGCTGCCAGGTTGGATCCCCATGGGGCTGAGCTGAGCTGCACTAAAGGGCCACCACCCCCTGACAGGACACAAGCAGGAGAGGTTTGAAGGAGCCAGCCCACACAGAGAAACAGGACAATTGTCTGGAGGGAGACAGGAATTAAAATGTTGCTAAAAAAAGGGCTGAGGAGCTGGTTCAGGCCTTCCCAGCCATGGAGGCTCTGGTGGAGCACCCAGAGCTCTGTTCCCAGTGCTGGCTGAGAGCTCTGGGGATGTGGGAGGCTGTGATTCAGCCCCCACAAGGGCTTGCATTCCTGCAGGCTCTGACTCAGCCCGGCTGCAGTGAGAGGGGGAGGTTTGGAGCAGGAAAACATCATCTGTGAAGGGGAAGGGACATGGACATTCTGTCATTAACCTCTAAGTGCTTCTTTGGCACCCCTAGCAAGGGCATGAATAATGAGCTCTGGCCGGGGTTGTTGCTGTCCAGAGACCACCTCAGCCACCTGTTTTAGGGAGCAATTAAATAATTCAACTGCTCCTGCAGTCCTGGACTGACTCTTGCTCTCAGCAGGGCTGTGCCTGGGGCAGGTTGCTTGTTTGAAGCTCCTCTTCCTCACTGTGCCCAGGACATCAGAGCTGGGACAAGTTTAACCACTGGAAAGGGACAACTGGAGATGCTGCTGGTGGGGAGTGGTGGGAAGAGCTCTTGGATGAGCAGGGAGCCTGGAGCTGTGTGAGGAAATTGCCAAATATGAGAGCAGGCTGGAGTTTATCCATCAGTTCATCCCTGGTGATTCCAGCAGGCACACACAGCCTTGTCCCTGTCTGAGAGCAGGACCAAGGGAACCTCACAGCTGCAGAGGCCTGCAGAGCTTTGTCCTGCACACACTTCCAGCTGTGGTGGATTTTTGTGTGCTGCTGATCCCTCAGGTGTAGCAGCTCCTGGGTCTAGTCGTGGTCCTGGTGATCATTACCTCTCAAATTGAGTCGAATTGTACTGCCCAGCGTGGAAAATGTTTTGAGATTCCATTCCAAGGTCCAGCAGTGGAAAGGGTTTTGGGGTGAAAAGTCAGGATGGGGATGAAGACAGCCAGGTGTAGGGGTGGATGTGGGGTGAGGTTGATGATGTGATTTTGGTCAGGCACTCTGGGTGATGTGTGACATTTCAGAGAGATGGGAAAAGGCAGAAGGCAAACAAGGCTCATTAATCCCAACAAAGGGCAATGTACACAGCTGCCAGCTCCTGCTCTTTCCTTTAGCTTATTGTCTGAGGGCTCCTGCACCATAAACAACTCCACAAATTGCACAACAAATAGAGCTCTCAAATATTAAATGGTTGAACAGTAGGTACCAAAGTGTGGGAGCAAAGCTCTGTGACACAGACACTTCCATGTCCTCTCCTGTGTGATTTGGAGGTGCAGAGCTGTACCCAGGGCCGTGGCTAAGCTAAGCTTAAAGCTAAGCCCACCCCAGGCTGTGCCCAGAGTAAAACCTGCCAGGAGGAGCTCCACAGGCAGGGAGCAGCTTGGGGAAGCAGCTGACATGGAAGAGCACAGGCAGGACTTGCAGAGGTGCCAAATCATCTCTGCAGGCTATTTCAGTGCAGGCACTGGGCAGCAGAACCAGGCTCCCTCACAAAAACCTGGATATGGATGACAATTCATCCAGGGGGGCTCTCCCTCTCTATTCTCATGGCCAGGCTCTTGGCCCACACAGAATATTAGAAGAAGAATATTCAGGCATGAATTTATTTTTTAAAGTAGAACAGTCTGTTCCTGTTTGTGGAAAGGTTCTTTTTTGAATGTCCTGAACAAAAAAAAAAAAGATCTAAAATCACCTGTGGATCCTGGAGACAGCTCTCCCTCTTGGAAGAGCTTGGTTTCTTTCTTGCTGTGTAATTCAAGCTGGGCAAACAAGAATGTTGCTCAGCCAAGGATGATTTAATATTTAACAAGCCTGCTCTGAGTTGCTATCAAAGCGAAGAGCAACTTGGGAGTTTCTATTTAATATCCTGCCCTGTGTCACAGTGTGTCTCGAGGTGGGGATGTGGTGCTGGATGGAGATTCGGGTGCTCCACGTCCCCTGGGGTTGGAGTCCATGCTTGGGATGGCCAGAGGGGTGATGTGACAGCCTGGCACAGTGCACAGAGGAAAGGGAGCCCAGCTGTTCTCATGTTGAGCTAATTCAGTGCAGATCTGAGAATCAAGTGTGAGCACAGAAGCCCTGATGCTTTCCCAGGAGCTCAGGAATTCTCTCTGTGTGTGCCAGAGAGAGAGTTTGTGTCCAGCTGTGATGGTTTCTGATCTTACTGCAGTGAGCTGGAACCTGCAGGACAGGAGCAGCAGGCCAGTCTCTTCTTGCAGGTGAGCTGCAGAACTGCAAATCTGGATATTTGCACATTGCTCACCCTGCCCTCCTCGATCTGAGCTGCTCTGCCCCACTCCTCTCCTCGTACCACCACTGAGTCAGAAATGACACAGATAAATGAGTGGCATGGATAAATGAGTGACACACTCCATGCATTTTCAGAAGGTTGATAATAATTTAATTAGGAACCCACTCCTTTTTATACCTTGGTTGGCTACAGGTCGACCTGATTGGTCATTTAATTAACACATTCCACATGATTGGCTAATTAAGACACTGTCTTTATGAGGAAAACAACTTATTACAAACACCACCTGCAGATTGTTTTAATATTTGACTGTCATTGTTTCTCTCCAGCTCCCTAAAGCTTCCCAGACTGATTCATAAGAAAACTTGTTTAGCTTTCTCTCTCTCTGACCTGACTGTCACATCCACACTCCATGGACTTTATCAGGGCCACGTGAAGGCAGCTTTAATTTTCCAGTCTAAGCACATGGGATAATGTTGGCTATCTCCTACTTTCCACCCAGGGTGTGGACCAGACATTGTCCCAGCTTGGTTGTTCCTGCTGCATCCTTCAAGTTTCTGAGGCTGTTGCATGATTCTTTCCATTTCCTACTTGGACATTTGGGGTTCTGGCTCACTGCAGGCAATGGGCAGAAAGAGTCACATTTCCAAAACTAGGGTGAAAAGAAATTGCCTGAAATCAGTGCTAAGAATCAGAAAAACTCTGATTTTTGGTGCTGGTAGGACATTCTTGTCCTGCCAGCATGGAAAAACTCCTGCTTTGGTCCAAGGATCAGACTGAAAAACATCTCCAATCTTCCTGGTGCTGCTTGAGGAGTTTGCTGCTACATGAGCCTGGAATTCATCCCCTGCTGGTGTTTCACAGCTCTGCTGGCTCCAGCACCACCAGGACCTTCCCTGAGGCTGCAGAATCTCCATGGAGACCCCTGACATGCCTGTGCACCTTGGCCCTGCCATTAATCCTGTTGCAATGTAACACAAAGTCAGCTTTAGCTGGGAGGAGAGATCAAATAAATATGAAAACTGCTCCCAGAGGAGGTAAATATTCGCTAGACAAGCAGAAAGAAAAGCAATAATATACCATGTAAGCTCCTGCCTTTTATTAGCTCAGCTCCCTTTTCTCCCCTTGTAAAGCAGTGTTGTGTTGTTATATTAATCTTTACTGTGAAGCAAATTAAAGCAGGGACAGTTGTCAGAGCGTTATTAAGAACATCTGTTTAATTAGGGCTGCCTTTGCATCCATTGGAGGGGGGAGTGGAGCAGCCCTGCTCATCCCCTCCTGCCTCACTCCCCCTGCCCAGCAAGGACCTGTGGTGAATCCAGGAGCCTTCATCACCTGCCCTTCCTCTGCTAAAACTCCCCATTCATCCTGGGATGGAAGGAAGGAGGAGCAGGCAGTAAGGTATGGCTGTTCTGGGGTTTTTTTTAGTGATCTCTGCCTCGAGAGCCTCCATCCCTACTGAGTCCCCCTCAGAAAATAATTTGAAATTCTGTAAAGAGACCATGAACAACTATTAATTATCATTAGCAATTTGCCATTCCAGGCCAGGCTTTCATCTGGGAATCTCAGAGCAGTTTTACAAATGCTAATTAATTGAGACTACTTCATGAAGGAGTCTGTTAAACTCATCTTCCAGGGGTAAACCAAGGCTGAGAGAGAGGCAGCCACTTGCTAGAGTCAAAGGTGGTGCTGCCAGTGGAACCCAAATTGTGAGTTTCAACCACATTCTCCCACCTTCCCTTCATCCCCTCACACTTGCACAAGGCCACACCAGGAGGTGACAAAACCAGCTTTGGCCTTGCCCATTTCTTTGTGTTCACCAGATTAGGCTCACTAATAATGATAAAATTATTACAGGGATTGAAATTATTACAGGGATTAAAACAGGGATTAAAATTATTGCAGGGATTAAAGTTAAAACAGGGATTTAGCTGCAGTCACGTTGCCAGGGTTTGAAGGGAGCTACAGGGCTGCTCTGAACATCTTTTGTTCCCCCTTAAACCCTCACTGCTGGTCCCTGTCAGCATTTTTGCTCCCTTCAGAGCAGCCCTGACAATCTCTCCTGGCTTTCTCAGGTATCTCTGTGTTTCCCTGTCTGCCCAGATCGCAGTGTCTGATTGTCTTCTCCGGGCACCATTTCTCCTGTATTTATGTGGCCATTTACCCAGGCAGCCAGCAGTGAATTAATCATTGTGTCCCCAGTCTCTGCTGGGAGAGGCATTGACTCACATTCCAGCCCAGGAGGGCAAGAGCCTGTTTGTTACCTGAGAAAACCAAACTGCATTTGGGGCTGCCCGGGATGCCAGAGCATTAATAAATGGAGATCAGGGCCCAGCAAACAAAAGTTTGTGTTTGGGGCTGGGCTCTGTGCAGTTCTTCACACAATCCCAGCCTGGATTGGGGTGGGAGGGATCCTAAAGATCAATTCCACCTCCCTGCCCTGGGCAGGGACACCTTTCCTGAGTCCAGGATGCTCAGAGCTCCATCCAGCCCAGCCCTGGACACTGCCAGGGATGGGGCAGCCACAGCCTGGGCGTTCTGCAGGGCAGTGCCCACAGCAGGAACCGAAATAAACCCACAAGGACTGAGAGAAACAGGACTGAATTCTCCCCAGCAGCCATTTCTCTCCATGCCCTGCCTGTGCCATCACGTGCTTTTGAAAATTAGGAATTTCAATGGAGTCAAGCCTGGCTGTCCATTTAGCAGAGACCATTTTCCCTGGGAGTACATTCCCTGAAAGGTCTGCCTGCTCAGGTACATAAATTATCCCCAGGCTCAGGCTATCTGGTGAGTTAATCAGGTTTAGAGCTATGTCAGGTCACTCAGAAGTTCAAAGCTGTCCAAGCTCACCTGTGAATCCAAATTCCAGTGAGCAGTGGGAAATATTGTAGCAGAATCTGTTTTACATGCTAGAAATAGTTTTAAAAAGACCAAAAAAACCCCCAACATAAATCCTCAACTTACAAGTGCTTTGAAATATAAGGAGTTCTGAGATAGTCCAAAAAAATCTGGACTCTGAATATTTGAGGCTTTCCCATCATTATGAGTATTAAGCATATAATTAGGTATTATCTGAGAATTATCCATAAATGCTCATCACAACATGATATTTGCCAAGTAATAATTAGGCCATGAAAGGAGCTCAAATAATACCTTTTTCTAGAAAATTAAAAGCCCTGCCTTCGGTTTGTACAGCACCATGCTGAGGGGGTAATAGGGTTTAAAATTGCAGTAAATTGCAGTTAGAACAAACCTCAGCCCCTCAAGTGTAAGGAAGATGCAGAGGGAGAGACAATCAGGGCTCCTTTCCTAAAAAAGGCAGGACTAGGCACCAGATTTCACAGGAGCAGCACCTGGGTACTAAAACTCCTTCCACATTTTCCTTGGCAGTGAAATCCCCATTTTCCAAACTCAGGCTCTCCTCAGAAGTACAGGATTCTTCTCTTTTAACTTGGGTTGGGTGGAATGATTACCTGAGGATGGTAATGATCTCTAGGGGATAGAGTTAATTTTACTTTGGTTTGCAACGTTTCAAACCTCCCCTGATGAGCACAGCAGAATCTTCTGTATTAATTTATCATCATTAGAGATTTTTGGGCTGACCCTAAGGAAGACAAACATGCAGTTGCTTTGAATTCCTTATTTCCATTAAATTCAGTCCAGAATCACAGGGTACAAGAACATTTGGGACAAACTTTTGCTGCACATGTTTAAATACTGTGTCTCTCAAGCAGAAAAGTCAAATTCTGGCATGCTGTCTGAAAGCCAGGCTGTACTAAAAGCTTCTTGTGGCTGACACTTTATGGCATTTTCAGGAATAAAAGCAGCATTTGACCTCTGGAAATGGAAAAGAACAAGAGTGTGCTGCTGATGGGAGGCTTCCTTACTCCTCTCCCTACTTTTTTATATTTCCATTTTATTTTCACTTTTATTTCCTCTGTGCAGCCAAAGCTTTAAACGGATATTTTGGTGTGTTTGGTGCAATATTTTATTTTGCTGTCTGTTGGTTCTTTGCAGAGGGACTGTAAAGGAGGAGCAGCAATACCAGAGGGAGCTACAACCCCTGGCATGATCCACCCTGTGCAGCAGCTGGGATGTCCTGGAATCCTCCCTGGAATGTTTTCCTGGGTAAAATAGAGCATTCCTGGTCACTGGGATTTGAATTGTGATTTTCCATGGATGAAACCCAACTCTCATCTTGCCTCCTGTTCGAGCACTCTGCTTCCCAGGGGGGAAGGAAAAGACATTTTCCAGCAGAGATGTCCATGGAAATCCAGGCTTTGTGAGCTTTAAAGCTTTCATCAGTAGATCAGAGCTGATGAAAAGCGGTGGTGAGGCAGCTGAAACCCTCTGCAGGAGGGGAGCAAATGCTCAGTCCACACCTTAGACCACCAGGATGTCTCAAACCACCCACTCTGGGCTCTGCAGCTGAGAAATTAATCTCATTTCCAGCAAAAACAATGGAGTGGAGTGGGAATCTCTGGCTGTAGAGATCTCTCTGTTCACACTGGGGTTGATCCTCAGCAAACTCAGCTCGTGCCATTACCCCACTGCTACCAGTCAGTGCCAGTCTGGATTTATTCAGGGTTGGGACCTGGTTTTCTTCAGCTTGGAGAAGGTGACATCTGGGAGTCTGGCATCTGGGAGGCTGTGAAATTTTCATGCCATTAGGAAATAACAGAGCTGAGGGAAGAAGACAATTTGTCTGAAAGAAAAAAAAGTGTTTGAGAGCATCAGTGGTGTTTAAATCTGAGCAAAAAGTGCATATAAAGATCTCAAACAAATGTAAAACATGTTTTTAACAAAGTTGCCCTCTCAGCCTCTTTATTGTAGGTTTTAAATGCTGATGTACGGAGAGGACAAAGGAGGTGACTTAAACCTGCAACTGCCTGGTGAACTCGGGGTTTTTATATCAGGAGTCCTCTGCCCAGAAGGGATTGTAAAGAAAATGTGTTTCTGTGCTGTGATCCATGAAGGATCTGTGCTGTGCTTGTTCACTTGACACAGGTAAATATCTCCGTGGTGAGGACATGGGATTTAAGGACAGTGCCGTGCTGTAACATTAAAATTGGGTTAAAAGTCTTGTTCTGAGGATATTTAGAAAGCCCAATCCTTGTCCAGTCACGCAGACAGGCTCAGGCTGTTCAGATCTTCATCCTGCCCACGATTTGAAGAGGAGGCAGCAAGTGAAATCATTGAATAGAGTACCTTGCAGCTGTGAGCTGCTCCCAGCGGTGTGATGCCAACCCCTTGCCCTGGTGAGCTCTGGGCACGGGTGAAGGTTTGAGTGCTCCAGCCCTGTAACCTGTGCCTGTCCCAGACTCCTGGCTGGGGCAGGAATGCCTCACATGAGTGCTCTGGGCACAGCAAACACATCATTGCTGCCAGCTGAGCTCAGCTGGCCCTTTAGGAGTGAAGTGCATCGGGGGCTGCTGTCCAGGAGCAATCTGCCTGTGTTCCAGCTGGGATGAGCTGATTTTGGTCAAAAGAATGGCCTCATGATGGGGCTGAAGCCACCCTCTGCTGTGGGTTAGGCAGGGCCCAGCCAGAGGGGAGAATCTGAGGGTAAAAATCCTGTTGGTTGAAATAAAAACAGTTTAATCAAGTAAAGCAAACCAAGGAATTCCTTCAGTGCTCCCAACTGTCCAACCAGGTCAGCTGTGTCCCCTCCCAGCTTCCTGCATTGCCCTGTCAGGCAGTGATTCCCACTCCAGGGACTCTGGAATTCTGGAATTCTAGGAATTCTGTAGCCTTTGGTGAAGGTTAGGAGCAAAAACGGACCTGGGAAAGCTGATGGCAGCTTGGAGTGGTGCCTTGGTGTGCAAGGAGCCACCTTTGGTGGGGTCACAGCTCTGTGGTGTGCCAGGAGGTGAGAGCTCCAGCTGCCAAGAGCCCTGGGGCAGGAAAGGTTGGGAATAGGTCTCAAGCTGAGCTCTGGAGCTCTAAATCTGCCAGGCAAGATTTGGGATGGTTTGACCTTGGTTGCTGATTTCCACTGGGACAAAAGTACAAGAATTCCCCTCATCAGGTCCCACTGGTTGTAACCGCGGGGGTCAGTGAGTAAAGAATGACCTTCACTCTTCACTCAGCTCAAGCCCGTTATCACTTTCCATTTCTTGGAATGTCCATGCTCACCTTATCTCTGTTTTCTTTTTTTTAACTTCACAAAACCAGGCCGTGGCAGCGAGTTTTGGAGTCAGAGTCCCTGGCGGATTAACACCAATAATGGAGAGCACAACTCTGTGAGGACCAGGAGATTGCTAAACTCATTAATTTTATTCATAATAGGAAATTAATGTGCAGAAAGGCAATGCCAGCCTGGCAGTAATTGCTTTGTGGTTTTAAAACATTAAGTGGAAAAGTTAAAAGTCATTTCCAGCTGCTGCTTCCTTTCTCCTCTCCCTGACTCCCCCCTTCTTCCTCGCACTCTCCCTGTCTCTTATTTGTGTTTCACAAGAATTGAGCTTATTTTTTCTCCCACCTCTGCTTCATTACGAGTCATTATATTTCATCATTACAAGACTTTGGTCATATTTCATTGCTTTCCCATTATGTTTTCATCACTCTTTCTCCTGATATTGCTGTGCAGGGCAGAGCCAGGCAGAGGATTCAGGCAGCTCAGCTCTGCTGTGGTAATGAGCAGCCACATCTCTGCCCACTTTGGAGCCAGCAGATGCAATTTGCTGTCCCTGATTCCCCTCCCTGACTACACCACCTCCTTCAGGACATGGGATGTTCCTTCATTCCACCCTGGGAAAACAGAAATGCCATTTCACACCCTCTTTAGAGTTGAAATAGCTTCTTCTCTTGTAGGCTTCAGAATGTGGGAGGAGAAGAGGTTGGTGAATAAAATAACTGGAGTTCTGAGCAGCCTAAAGTGTGCTGGGCATTGCCTGGCACTGCTTTTGGGGGGATATTCAATATTTACACTGCAAAGAGAGACTCTGCCCCGTCAGCCTTGTAGTGCTCTGATCCTAGACTAACCCCAGGTGTTTTTTGGGGTTGGTGGCACTGTCACAAGGCCAGCACTGAGCCCAGCTCAAGGCCTTTGTGCTCTGATTCATTAAGGTTGATGCAGAATGATTGTGTGGGTTGGTTGTCAGCATTCCCCAGTCACCTGTCCCCAAATCAGAGCCACCAACTTCAGCTTGGCCTCGAGGGGAAAGGTGTGGGAAGAGCAGAAAAAGGAAGGGAAAGGGAAAAGGGGAAGGAAGGAAGGCCTAAATATTTATATTTTGAATATTACTGCTTGTGAACTTGGCATTGTGTGTCTGACTCCAGCAGGACAGTGCTGCCCACAACAGCCTGGGTGTTGGAAAGATTTAACCTGCAAATTTCACTCTGTAAAATGATAAAAATTAATGTGAGTGCAACAAGATGGGACAAGAAAGAGCAAGCTGGCTCCTGTGAGTTTGGGATTGAGTGACTGTGCCGAGGTGTGAGTGGGCACTTGTGCAGCAGCAGTAAATGGGGTCAGTCTGGGACAAGGCAGTTGCCAAAACAGGCTCATCAGGAGGCCACTGACCCCGGTTCCAGCTGCAGCCCCAAGGGTCCTGTGTCACACGGGCTCCCCGGGCTGGGGCTGACCCCAGAGCACCCTCAGCCTGTGCCCAGGGGCGAGGGCAGCAGCGCTGTGAGCACTGATGGTGCTGCACTCCAGAGACACAGGTGACTTCCAGGCAAGCTGTTTGTTTGCTAGAAAGCCTAAATCTTCATTTCCACTGAGTTTACCACAGGCCTGAAGTTCCTGAGGTCTGAACAAAGCCATCAGCACAGCTGGAGTGCACAAAGGAAGGAACACCTTGGGCAGCCAGGGCTGAGCTGCTGAGCTGGGAGAAAGGCAATTGCTCTAAACAAACACTTCATGGGATGGTGGAAACTGGCCCCTGTTTCACTTCCAAGGAGAGATCCAGCCAGATCCTCACTGCCCTGGGAGGGAACATCCTTCACTGGTGCAGAGGCCTGAGCCAAAGAGCATAATTGGAGCTACAGCAGGAATAATAAATGCCAATTAGATGGCATTTTCCCAAGAATCCAGTGCTGCCTGGCTGTGTTTGGAACTAATTTTCACTACAGCTGAACTGCACAAACACAGGTCATGTGTGAACTATCCCATCAATGAATTCCTCTTGTGCCCTCCTTCCCTGGCATAGAATAGAATAGAATAGAATAGAATAGAATAGAATAGAATAGAATAGAAATGGAATGGAAATGGAATAGAATTGAATAGAATGAAAATGGAATAGAATAGAATAGAACAGAATAGAATTTCACACCCCAGACAAAACTGGTCCTGTGCATTGGACCTATGGTCAGGACAAAATTCCTGCTGCTGTGGCAGCCCCGTTGTCACTGGGGGCCACACTATACAGGGGAATGACCCAGCAGCATTCCAGGAGTCAGCAGTGCTTTCAGGAGGAGTTTCAAGGACATGCCCCTGCAGATGGGTGCTCCAGCTCCTGGGAACCTGTCTGCAGAGGGACAATCCAGTTTCCCAACAGCTCTGTGCCACAGAGGCAGCAGAATTCACTGGGGAATGGCCCAGAGGTTAGCCCAGCCTCTGTGTGATCTCTCCCTCCTGCATAAAATCTGAAATCACTGGACCCAGCACTGTGAATTGCAGCTTGGGTGCAGTGTGACAGCTCTGTAAGGGCTGAGAGAGAAGGGAAAGGAGCTGCACACCCACGGGGAGCACAGACAGGAGCAACACCAGCCTGCAAATGGGAACTCACTGCTACTCACACAGCCAGTTTGGTACCTGTGGGCCAGGGTGTGGCACACCAGGGGTGCCAGGGACTGATCCCACCCTCTGTGACCATTCCTGTGTGCCAGGGCCTGATCCCACCCTCTGTGACCATTCCTGTGTGCCAGGGACTGATCCCACCCTCTGTGATCATTCCTGTGTGCCAGGGACGGATCCCTCCTCTGTGACCACCCCTGTGCCAGGGACTGATCCCGCCCTCTGTGACCATTCCTGTGTGCCAGGGACTGATCCCACCCGCTGTGACCACCTCCCTCTGCCAAGGACCTGACTAGAGGCACTCAGTCCATGGCAGTTCCCCTTCCCAGAAGTGTTTGGTGTGAGAAGTCCTGCCCTAAATGCTGAGATCAAACTCAACCTGCTCAGCTCGATCACAACAGCTCCATTAAAAATCTCTCTCAGGCACCAGCTTTGCCTCTCTCCATCCCCTGCCATGAGCTCATCAGTAAACAGCTAAGCAGCAACTTGAATAAAAATGTGAAAAGAGATTTTCTCCTCTGAAGATGTTGTGCAGAGCTTTTTTAAGATCCTTCCCACTACAGGTTTTCACAACTTGTTGGTTGAAATCACTCACACAGAATGCTGTCTATCCAAACACAAGCTGTGCTGCCCAGTCCAATTTCTGTTCCTCCCACTAACACATCCATTTATCTCAGCATTCCAGCAGCTTTTCGATGATTTTAATACTTGGCAAAGATTTATGCAGAGGTGACTCATGGTCAAATATCAACAAGCAATTTAGAAGCAGCGTTTCCAAAGGGATCCTTGGAGGAGGCAGAGATCTCAGTTTATGAGGGTTTGACTTCTACCCTCTCAATACAGAGCTTTCAAAAGAGAAAAAAAGACAATTAGCAGATGCAGAACTGAAAGTGGAATAACTCAAAAGCTGTTGGGAACACAGAGAACTAATCCCTGTCTCTGTGTGCACAAACATCCTCCGAGGAGGGCACCTAATGCTTTTATTTGGGTTTTTTTCCACTACTGCTGCCAAAGCCTCTTCCCTCCCTTGCTGCTCTGACCATGTATGACTAATGTGCAGAGGTTTGGGAGCCTCCAGGACAGATCCCTGCAGCAAACACTGTCTATCTGACCACAGAATTTAATGAAAACTCACTGGAACAAAATATTTTTGAGACGAGAGTTCTAGGGGCTACTGCTGCCCTGCTAATGATAAAAGAAATCATGTCTATATTGGGTTTTCTGTTCTCCTTTGAAATGTAATCCCGGGGCTGTGTGTAAAGGAGCAATTGTATTTGAAAAAAAGAGAAATGGGACCGTGTCAGAGCAAGATTTGAGCATCTCTGGGCAAGGGCAGAGAAGAATTGAGTTGGAGTCTGCAGCAGGGAAAAGGATTGGCAGGGAGAGAAAAGGTGAAGAGAGAAAAAGAGAAGAGACAAAAGGTGAAGTGGAGAAAGAGGCACTCATGGAACAGCAAGGCAGATGGAGGGATGGAAGTAGAGAACAAAATAAAATAAATATTACAGAGTTGTCTGCACTCATCTGTGTACAAAGTCTATATATTTACCTACCCTACTTTGTTTTTTCTATTCCCATCTGTGTCTGTGATCAAACCACTTCCCTGTCCTTTCTCCCCTAAACTCCTGCTTTTCCTTTCTCCACCCTTCTCTCCTTCCAGCCTTGCTCTTCCAGTGCCTCTCTGCTTCCAGTGAGAAGTTTCCCTCCCCTCATCCCTGCAATCCATCACAAACCACATTCAGAGCTCTCTGGACACAATGAAATTCCAGTTCCCTGGTACATAAATAATCCCTTTTCATGTAATCTCAGGATTATTCATTTCAAAGGGAGGGCAGCAAATGTATCGAATTGTTATAAATGCTGGCATTTTAAAAATAAATGAATGGGGTGCAACAGGACTTTATTAAAATACAAAGAGATTAGCAAGGTCTCATTCCCTTCAATTATTAACAATGTACTTGTTCTCCAGAAAAGTACCCATGAAAATTTAAAACAGATGAAAATGGTTGTTCACTTAAAACTGCTCTGTTAATCTGTGAGAAATGTTTTATTCAGAGGCATTAAATGAATACTGCAAGGTTTGATATGAGATAATCCATCATTCATGTGGCACAAACACGGGGATCGATAAAGTGTTGTGTCAAGAGGAGAGGAGAACATGGCATCTTTGGAGGATTTCTGCACAGGAGGCTTGTTTCAATTCATGGGATGGCCAAAATCAATATTAACTCATAGATTTTACAAACTGGATGCCTTTTTGTTTTTCCATTTATAACTCTGCAGTCTCAGCTCACATTCTGAGGCTGAAACGGCTGAAAGGAGAAAACTCTCAAAAGCTTTGGTGCAAATTCCCACCAAAAGCAAAATTTTGGCACTGGGTTTTGGGATGACCAAATCACTACAAAAAGGGCCCCCAAGGAAATCAGGGGATGAGTTGGATTGTGTTGGATTTCTCCCCAAAATCAAGCTCAAATTAAGATGAAAACCTTTATCCTGGGTGTCCTTGGAAGGTACAAGGAGTATGGCCAGGCTGCTTGAACCAAATCGGTTGAACTCCACCTCGAACAACTTTGTTTTTATTGTTTTCATTGTTTGCACCAGAGCAGGGTCAAAAGAGAATCATCAGCATCAAGGCTGTCAGAGCACGAGGATGTTCCTTTTGTTCTGAGAAAAACACCCCAAACAAACATGAAAGACGACCAAAACATGGAAAACAGAGGGAATCAATATGAAAGGAAAGCGTTGTTCCAGCTAGGCTGTGAGTACCAGGGGTTCTTTCACCCTGGGAGGTAATTTTTGTTTGAACAAAGGAATTGCTGTAAAAGTCCATTTCCTTCCGATGTAAATGCAGATGTGCCAGGAAGCAGAGAGAGCCCAGGGGCCCGGAGGGTGGAATCAGAGGGTGGAAAAAGGGTGGAATCAGGATGGAATCAGGATGGAATCAAGGTGGAATCAGAATGGAATCAGGATGGAATCAAGGTGGAATCAGAGGGTGGAATCAGAGGGTGGAATCAGAGGGTGGAATCAGAGGGTAGAATCAGGGTGGAATAAGGGTGGAATAAGGGTAGAATCAGGGTGTGGAATAAGGGTGGGATCAGGATGGAATCAGAGGGTGGAATCGGTGGAATCAGGGGGTGGAATCAGAGGGTGGAATCGGGGTGGAATCATGGTGGACTCAAGATGGAAAAAGGGTGGAATCAGAGGGTAGAATCAGGGTGGAATCAAGGTGGAATAAGGGCGGAATCAGGGTGTGGAATAAGAGTGGGATCAGGATGGAATCAGAGGGTGGAATCGGGGTGGAATCATGGTGGACTCAAGATGGAAAAAGGGTGGAATCAGAGGGTAGAATCAGGGTGGAATCAAGGTGGAATCATGGGGTGGAATCATGGTGGGGTAAGGGTGGAATCAGGGGGGAATCAGGGTGGCATCAGAGAGTGCAATCAGGGTGGAACCAGGGTGTGGAATCTTGGTGGGATAAGGGTGGAATCAGGGTGGGATAAGGGTGGAATCAGGGTGGGATGGGGTGGAATCATGGTGGGGTAAGGGTGGAATCAGGGGGGAATCAGGGTGGCATCAGAGAGTGCAATCAGGGTGGAACCAGGGTGTGGAATCTTGGTGGGATAAGGGTGGAATCAGGGTGGGATAAGGGTGGAATCAGGGTGGGTAAGGGTGGAATCAGGGGGGAATCAGGGTGTGGAATTATGGTGGGATAAGGGTGGAATCAGGGTGGGTAAGGGTGGAATCAGAGGGATCCATCCCCTGGATCCTCACCTCCCTCCTCCCCGTGTTTCTGCAATTATTGGCTTCCCAAGGTGAGCTTAGCGAGGACAAGGCCGATGATCTAAGCACACAGATCAGTTTTATCTCGCCAGGATAAGGCTGCTGATAGCCTCTTATCTGTACTGCTAATGAGCAGGGCTGGAGGGGAAAGGCAGAGTGGCCAGAGTGAATCCTAAGCAGGGCTGGGACTCTTTATTTTTGCCACCAAAGTGGGCACAGAAAGGCCAAAAATCTCCCAGAGCCACTGCAGCCTGGGGTGGATGAGGCTGCCTGTTGAGTTTAATTTTTTTTTTTTTGTTAGGGTTGGGATTAAATGTGCGAGTTTTAAATTAAATTTTTGTTTGGACTTAGATGTTTATTAGTTCTTATTTATATTACAGTCTCACAAATTGGGAATTTTATAGTACTTTAACAAACTAAAAATAGAGTTGTATTTCTCTTTCTACAAGGCTTTTTAAGGATATACTGTTTAATTAAGAAATGATAATTAAATTATTTTTATTTTTAATTTATTAACTAACTACTCATGGTCTGCAAAGAGGACTTATTTATCTAATTATACAATACTACTTAAACTTATGAAGAAGAAGGATTAGCTTTTGTCTTAAAACTTTTATCTTGTTTTATATATATTACTATATTTTAAAACTTTAAGTTTTTTACTATGTGATACTACACACTTCTATTTAAATGACATAATTTTAGTTTTATTATTTAATTCTGGAAGTCTTCTTTACTGTTTCAGGTTAAATGTAGTAGTTTTTTGGGGGTTAGTGCTTGTTAGTATAGAAAGTTTAAAACAGGGTTCCAGCAGCTGCCCTCACTTTAAGCCCAGGAAAATAAGAATGAAACAGAGAGAAGATGGCCACTCTTTGTTAAAATAACAAGACAGGTACTGAAATGTAATTCATATGCAAGAAAAGAATATTTTTCTTAATATCTCTCTGGAAATAATGATGGAGACAGCAACTGTTGTGTCAAACTGACTTGAAAGCTGAAGGAGCCTTTTAATTTCAAAATTGTAATAATTCAGAGGGAAGGGGTTTGCTTTTTCCATTTCAGGGGAGGCTCCTGCCTTCCTTAGCAGACACCTGGCTGTTCAAACCAAGACTTTTGTGAAAGAAGAGGATAATCCAGCCTGTGATTCTGCGATAAAACCCGTTGTTTTATAGGGTGAATCTGATTATTGTAGAGGTTTTCTGGGTGAAACCAAAAAGCAAAATTGGGTTTTGCCAATCTGACCTCCCACAGAGGTCACCATTCCATCCAGCTCAGCTGATGGAATAATTCCTTCCTGCTGCACAGCAGCCCAGATATGCTCTAAGTGCAAAAGTTAGGGAATTCCAGGAAAAAAAGCAGATTTTTGTTCCAGTTTCTCTGATGCAGTGCTGAAACAGCTCAGAATTCTCCTGTGCAGATCACAGAGGCTGTGATCTGTTTGCCCTCCCACAAACCTGGGTGGAGCAGCAGCAGAGAGAAGAGAAGAGCTCAAAGTGCACGGAGCTTTCAAGTGTCTGCAGCAGCTTCTTTGGCTGATTAAAGAAGTGCTCACGTTAATCATATCTCGTGCTTAATGAACTAACACAAATTGCATCAAACACTGAGTCTTTTATGCGAGATATTCCCTGTGAGATGAAGCTGAGCAAGAAAAAATAAAGCCAAAAGGGCCAACTGAGTCCTGCAGTGCGGGACAGGTCTGGGAAGGGTAAAATTCACACAGCATCTCAGAGCTACCAGGGGAATTCTTATCAGTGGGTGATGAACTTCTTCTGCTGGGGGGAAACTAACACAAATTGCATCAAACACTGAGTCTTCTAGGTGAGATATTTCCCCATGAGATGAAGCTGAGCAAGAAAAGTAAAGCCAAAAGGACCAAAAGAGTCCTTCACTGCAGGACAGGTCTGGGAAGGGTAAAATTCACACAGCATCTCAGAGCTACCAGGGGAATTCTTATCAGTGTGTGCCACACACCTTCTTCTGGGGGGAGAGACTAACACAAATTGCATCAAACACTGAGTCTTCTAGGTGAGATATTTCCCCATGAGATGAAGCTGAGCAAGAAAAGTAAAGCCAAAAGGACCAACTGAGGGATCTCCATCCCTCACTGCAGGACAGGTCTGGGAAGGATAAAATTCACACAGCATCTCAGAGTTACCAGGGAAATTCTTATCAGTAGGTGATGCACTTCTGCTGGGGGGAAACTAACACAAATTGCATCAAGCACTGAATCTTTCAAGTGAGAAATTTCCCCATGAGAAGAAGCTCAGCAAGAAAAATAAAGCCAGAAGGACCAAAAGAGTCCTTCACTGCAGGACAGGTCTGGGAAGGGTAAAATTCACACAGAGCTCAGTCTCAGAGCTGCCAGGGAAATTCTTACCAGAATTTGTGGGTGCTGCACATCTTCTGCTGGGGGGAGACAACATAGAGCAGGAAATCAGGGGAAATATAGGTTAAAAATAAGGAAAATGTAACCAAAGAAGAGTGTAAGCAAGATAAGAACGTGCATTTTTATCAGCTTTTCTTCATACATACAGAGAATCTGCTCTGGTGAGGAGTTACCTTGTAAAGAAACATCTCCAACCAAGCAGTGAGTCCTGGTTTTTATCCTGACCTTTCATCATTGCTGGTTTATTCACTGCCAGCCTATTCCTGGCTCTGTTCCCACCTCCTGGCATGAATTTGGATAAATTTGTTCCATTTTCTCCATGCCTCAGCTTCCTTTCAGTAACATTTAACAAGCTGAAATCACCAGTCTGCGAGCAGGACTTTGAAATTCCTGGATGAAAGGGAGAGACTTGCTTCTGCTGTAAAAGATGACCAAATTTGTGAATGAATAAACCTAGGGTCAGATAACATATTACAAATATACTTGTAAGAGATAATGGAGCATTTATTTATAGAGCCATCAGAAAGCCAGACCTGGTCTTCTTGTAAATGGAAGCACCAGTCCATTTCTTTGGGCTCTGGGCCAGTTCATACAAAGGCTGACACATTATTAAAGCCAGAATAGTTCTATTTTCCATTTCTCAAGTCTGCCTTTTTCATTACCATATGTTTCTGCTTCTCTATCTAGCTTTTTCTTCTATTTTATTTTATTTCATTTTACTTTATTTTATTTTGCTTTATTTTATTTATTTTATTTTACAGAGCTGTGATACAGTTCTGCAATCTATTATCCTGTTCATCAGCCACAAAATCTGATCCTGGAAGGATCAAAGAGAATTTCTGATCATTCTGATTTCATGCTTCCTGTCACCTTCACACAGGCTTTGCTTGTCAATTTTTGCCCTGGACACTGGTGGCAGAACAGATTTTTACTTGTGGTTTTTTTTTTCCTGTGATAAGGAACCACCAAATTCTCGTGGACCTGCTCCCCTTTCAGAGGCAGTTCAGTGAAATGGAAGGATCTGCGACCTGCAAGGTCTGCACTTTGAATTTATGATCCCAAATGAAGGCTCAATGTTCAGAGCACCTCAGAATCCCTATTTTTTCCCCCCAGCCTGCTGCTGTGGATCTGCCTGAACCCCATTCCCTGAGGATATTGTGGCTCATGTTTGCCTCGGGATCAAAAGCATCCCCTGGGCAAGGCTCACCAACAAACACTGAGCTGCAGGGCTTGGGCTGCTCCCTCTTTGTCAATTTTGTCTATTTTGCTGATGAAATTGCCTTGCTGAGCAGCAACGAACCAATCAGAAAAACAAAATCTCTCCTCTGCTGGAGATGTGAGGCTTGGCAGGATTTTGCTGCTTGGCCCTCTGGAAGCAGCTGGGATGTTCTGCCCTGGGGAGAACTCTCCTTGCACACCACCAGCTGTGTTTGCTGATGGAACACCAGCCCTAACTCATGGGTGGCTGTAGGACAGACCCTCTGTGTCACTTTGGTGACATCAGTGCCAGGAAAATCAACAAATCTCTGAATTTTAGGGTGCAAAAGCTGCCATGGAGGACCCTTCCCAACTGAAGACCAACCTCAGAGTTAAAATATCTCAATGGCCAAGGAGAAGTGGGCGAGGGAAGGAACATTTCCACAGCTGCACTGTGGAGCTGGAAGGGCTCCAAAGAATCTCCTGAATCCTCACAGATGGGAAAGGAGCAGCAACTCACAAGAAACTTTGCTCCTCTGGCTTTCAGAGTTTTGCTGAAATCCTCATAATTTTTCCAGGCACTTGTGCTGCAGTGCAGAGATTCCAGCCTGGTGACCAGCTGAAAAACAGCCTGGTGGCAGCACACTGTGGGCCCTTTGTTTGCTTCAGGGAGGATTTTTTCCTCGTTATATTCTTATCAAAAAAGAATTATGCTGCACAATATTCCCAGATTTAGGGAATCTCTCTGCCAATTCTGCTCAGCCTAAGCCAATCCAATCTCCCCATCCATATGCAAAGATATTCAGGAGCCCACTGGAGAGCTGGGGAGTGAGAGAATAATAATTTTCTGACCTGCAAAGATGTTGCTGTGAACAAGGTTAACTGAAGGAATTCATCTTCACGGAGTAATGTTTTCCTCGTGAGGTTTTCAAGGCTGAGGACTGAGCTGCCTGGACACTGCATCATTTTTATCATGGCACTTCCTCATTTTTCGTTTTACTGTTGGCACTCACCCCTTCTCCCTCCCTCTCTTTTAATTTTCAGCCCTTTTTGTAAATGGTGCTGATTTATTCGGCCTCTCCACACCTCTCTCCCTGCCCTCCTCTCCGTTTAACTCTCCACAGGAATGAAGAAATTTGAAGTAATGGAGCTGCTTCCACTCTGGATGGGTTGTGCAGCCAAAATTGGTGATTTGGAAGAGCTCAGACACTCCGAGGCCACAGAGGTGCTCAGACAGATCTGAGAGCTGTCATTTCCTGCTCCCTCCCTGTTCCACACACCTCCACAGGCAATTGGAATTCTGATTTCAGGCCCTTTTTCATTTTTAGGTGCCACAGAGCTGTGTTTGCTGCTAGAAGGTAGTAAATGCCCAAATTTTCAGGCACTGCAAACATCATAGGGCTTAATTTTTTTCTGAATAAGCAAAACCAGCTTGATAAATTCCAGTGATTTCCATAGGAATGGGGGCTCTTCCAAATGGAACATTAGGGATGAATTCCATGCAGAAACACTCATGGTCTTCAGTGCTTGCACTGCTTTTTTTGTGCACACAAGGTTCTGAGAAACTGACTGAAACAAAAGGAGAGTGTATCACACATCAAACTGTTTGTCCTGAAACCTTGACTGATTAGAAAGTTGAACATTTAACCCCTTCCAGGTTCACTACTCCTCAGCCAGGGGAGATTCAGTGCTGAGGGATGCAATGAATTGCAGGATTGCCATGACCATCTCCTATTCCGTGCCATAAGGATTGGGAATATTGGCTGGCTGACAGCTCCAAGTGCATTCTATTGAGTTATCTAAAAACAGACTGAGTTTAAAAGGTGAATTTTCAAAGAGTTTTGCAAGCAGAGTAAGTTTTTAAAGTAATTTGCCTTGAATTTCTCAACAACAAAAAAAAAGTAACCTGCCACTCGCCAAGCTTTGCTGGGGACCTTTCCTGAGTTTCCCTCTGTAAATGATTTTCCTGTCAGCCTTGGCAATGTTCCCGTGCTCTGGTGCCTGAAGAAGATTTAGCAGCTCAGCATCACCTGAGCTGAAACCCAATCCCTGCCTCACAATTCCCCCATCCTCTGGATCACCCAAACTCAGCTTAAACCTCCAGCACTGTGCTAATCCACTTCAGGTGTATTTTGGACAGCAGTGAGTTAAAACAGAGCAGAAATTCCAGCCTTGTCTGCCATTGGAGCAGATTCACTGCTTGGGATAATTCCTGGGGATTGCAGAGCAGTAACCCAGGGATGAACCCAGCCCAGGAGCCAGATGATGCCACGGGCTGTAAATCCCCCTCGCTCTGGCTCCACAATATTTATTGTCGGAGCAAGGAGCAGTGTCACGTGTCCCTGGAAGCCTTCTGGCTGATGGCCTGCTTGACTGGGATGGGAACTCAAATATTAGCAGCTTTTAGCTAAAAAAAGGGGAGGGAAAGCTCCATTTGCAGCACAGAAGGCGTAATATTGAAATGATCCATCACAGCTGATGTGCCCAGATGGCTCTGGGAAGGAGAGGGACAGGGGATGGATTGCCCAGCTCACCACATTTAAAGAAACAAAGCTGAGAAGCAGATCCTGGTGCTGTTGGGCCGTAATTCCTGAGCAGGAGATGCACCTTTTGGAAGCAAAGCAGTGAAACAAAAATTACACTTGAGGGTGGTACAAAAGATTTCCTTGTCTTGTTTGAGTCCCAGCACAACTCTGATGAACAAAGACAAGACCAAGTGGAGAGATGGACAAAGGAAGAGTTAATCTTCAGTGCCTGAACCGACCTCAGCAGAGGGCAAGCACTGGTCACGCACCCTGGTTAAATTTTTCCACATTCCCATTTTGTTGAAGTGAATCTAGAGAGCTGATGAAATGCTCTGGAAAAAAAAAAGCTGCCATGGAACCTTGGCAAAATTATCATTACTTGTCATGCTTTATGTGCTTTTGAAGTAATTTCCTGCTCAGACTCTAGTATTAAATAAAATTATCCTAAGCACCACCACAAGGTCACTCTATATATTTAATTCTTCCTACTAAAATTCCTCATCTGCCACATCTGTTGATTGGTTTGTCTGTTCAATTAGCTGCCATGGTTGTGTGAGCCGGGATTCTGTTGTCTGTCAGCATGACAAATTAACATATCCATGATGCAAACCTGGCTTTAGGACACCCATCACACACAAATGTTAAGTGACAGACCCCACAATTGCATGGCAATTGCTCTCTCCCTGCTCCTGGGTTCCTCCTGCCTAGAACTGTGTCAAAGAGATGCCTCCAAATTGATTTCATGTTCTGATCTGCTCTGCCTGGAGCAGGCACAGAACATTTTCATCAGATTCCATTAAAGTTCAGCACATCCCAGGTCGCAGCCAGGTCAGGAATTGGGCACCCAGGAGCACGGCTATCAGCCACATCTTCCTGCTGGCACTGCCCTGGATACAGAAGCAAACACAGGAGAAAAAGAGCAGGAAATTACTGAATTATCAGAGCAGAGGATAAGCATCTTGCTTGTGTTTGGATGCTGGCTGATAACCTGAGGCACAGCACTGATAAGGGGATGTCTCAGGCTGGAAACGGGGCTGTGTGTTCTATTCCTGTCTGTGGGGCAGCTCTCTGCTGTTCATGGGGCAGTTTCTTTATCTCTCCCACAGCCAATCCTCCCTCCAGCAGATCTCTGCTGTCCATGTCCCTCCAGTGAGTGTCCCTACATGGCTGATCAAATTCCATCATCCCATGGGGAGATGCTCTGGCCAGGGCAGGAGCCAACCATTCCTACCTGGATACAATCTGAGCCTGGAACAGCACAGCAGCCTCTGCCCACTGCATTCCCAGAGGAGCAGCTTTCTCCTGCCCTGCATTCCCAGAGGAAGAGCAGGCCCATCTCCAGCAGCCCTGGAGCTCCAGAGGAAAACTGCAGCCTTGTGCAGGATCCCTGCTCCAGCAGAAGCACAGCTGGCACTGCAGGAGGGCTGAGCCCCCATGGGATGGGCCTGTGCCACCACCCTGACCCACAGGGGTCAGTGGGAAGCTCAGAGAGAAGAACTGCAAACAATTCTTATCTTAATTTGCTGCACCTGGTGTTGTGAACATGGGGAATGTGTTATGGAGATCTGTTTACCAAAGGGTGGTTTCTTAATTAGCCAGTGGTGATGGTGTTTTAATTAACAGACCAGTCAAGTCCACCTGTAGTGAACTAGGGTATAAAAGGAATGGGTTTCTTAATAAAGTCATTTTAGCCTTCTGATGGCCTCGGTGTCTGTGTTCATTACTCAACAGTGACATAAAGGTTTCTATTCTGAGTGTGGTGAGTGAATACCAAACATGAAAAACCCAACCCCTCCTCTCCAGCAAGCATGACCCACCCTCTGAGGATGGTTTGCCTGCCAGGATGCACCTGGCTGTGCTCTCAGGTGTTTCCCTGCCCCTCTGTTCCTGCTCATCCCTGCCTGGCTGCTCCCAGAGCCTTCACAGAGCAAACACTGAGTGGAATAAAGGGAGATTTGGAAAGGTGTTGTGTTCTGTGATCTGGCTGTGCTCCCCACACCCAGGGCAGTGTGTGTGTGTGTGTGTGTTTGTGCAGATGCCTCTGCTCCCCTCGCTGGCTGAGCTGCCCCAGCACGCAGCCAAGGATTATTCCAGTGGAATTACAGGAGCCCGGGCTCTGCAGAGAAAACAATTTCACACAAGACTACCCCGGGTGAGGACGGGGAGCAGGACACAAAGGCAGGGAAGGAGCAGCTGATCACTCTGCCTTGCCAGGGTGAGCCAGGAGCCAATTAGGGTAAAACAGCAGCCAGGGAGATTATTATTGTAAGGAAAAGGAATCCATGGGAGAGGGGAGTGGTTTGATCCCACAGAACTTTCCCTGCCTGTTTAATCACCATTGTAGCCCCATCCAGACCCTGCCCATCCAGCCACTCTGATGTTGGTTTTCAGAGGTCCCACAAAATGTTTATTCTGCTTAGATGATGGAGGATGGGATGAGATTTACAGGTACCTGTGGAAGCAGGAACTGGGAACCTGTGCACTTTAGCTACTAATTCCGGCTGATTTTGGACAAAATACACATTTCTCTGTGCTTAAGGATCCTGATGACAGAAGGGATGGGTTTTGCTGTGGTTTTGTGGAATTGAGACCAGCAGTAACACAGGTAGGAAACAAACAGCTGGACAGAAAGTGCCAAATATTTGATCAGAGCAAATCTAATTGTTATGAAATAAGGATTTCCCAATTAAATATCTTGTTTTTACTACGGACAGGGGACTGCTCAAACCATAAGCTTGGAAAAGACTGATAAATCTCTTTCAGTTGGATTTCCCACTCAAGCCATGCACAGGGGGCACAGTTTAAAACATGTAAACCATTTCTTTGGACCTAAGGTGGTTTAGAGGGATAAAGAGAGAAGTCCAGAGCTCCATCCAAAGCCCTGAGCTGTCTCTCATTTATGCTCTGCAAATACCAGCAGCTGCTCAGGTGCAGGTTCTTCCATTCTCCAGAAAGTTCCCAAAGCAGAACTCAAATCCCACCACAAGATCCAGTGGCACAACAAGCAGTGGCACCAGCCTGGGCAGGGACAGCCCCAGAGCACAGCTGGGTGGTGCTGCAGATGGTAAAAGGTGATTCCCAGGTCTCAGCCTCCTTAAACCTGACAAGGAGCAGCTGCCTGGGCAGCCTCAGCCTGATTTCTGCACGTAGTTAATGCACACAGCCCCAGATTAAACTCTCACCACCCACTAAAAGGCTTAAAGAAACATCAAGTGAATAAATTCCCTCAGTTCTGGAAGGCGAACGTTAGGAACAGTTTGAGTGAAATCAATGAAGTGTGAAACACACAAAATAAATCGGCATTTCTGTATTTTTTTTTTTCTTTCTTCCTTCCTTGCTCTTATGAAGTGAAATGCATGTGGAGCAGCACCTCTCTTCCCTGGGGTTCCCAGTGCTGCCCACTGCAATGAAGTGCTGCTGGAACACGTTTGTTGAGTCTGTGTGTACAAAGCACAAATTAAAGCTTTGAGATGGAAAACCACAAGACAACCCATGACCTACAACAACAGACAGAGCTCAGCAAATGGAAAATACGCAGGGGCCTGTGGGAAATCTGTTTTATTCCAGCATTCCTTGTACTGCTCCCTGCCTTGTACTGATCCCACACCCACCCTCCCCTGCAAAGGGAAGGGGGGGCACAGAGCTATTTTATATCTTGGAGACAACTGAGCCCTTCCCTCACTTCTGCCTGCCTCTGCTGGACTTGTGAGCTGAACTTCTTCATGTTTTCCAGCTGGGGAAGGAGGATAACGATCCTGACCTTTCCAGAGGTGCTCACAGCAGGCGGGCAGGACGTGCAGCCCAAAGCTTGATCTGCAGTGCCAATAACGGCACCCAGACCAGGCATTCCCCTTCCTCCCTCCACCCTCCTTGGATGCCAGGCTCTCTCAGCTCCTGCAGCTTCCCAGCTTCCAGCCAGAGACCCACAACAAAAATAAAACATTCCAGCAGGCTCCTTGCCCTGCTCTCCCCTGCCAGCAGCCTTGCCCTGCTGGAGGGGAGGATCAGTACCTGCAGTGTGCATTCCCAGCTCTCTCCTGAGCAGGGAAGGCTCTGATGAGGCTCTGGCACCATCGCTGGTGCTGGTGATTGATGGGGGCTGTGCTGGGCACCGGGGGAAGATTGCTTTCTGGGGCTGATGGATAAAGTCTCTCATGCAGCATGAAACAGCTGGGCAGGAGAATAATGGGCCCTCTGATTCCTTCCAGCAGCGAAAATTTAGTAAGAAAAGCTAGCAGAGGATTTTCCCTGATTAATTTGTAATTATAGAAGCTTGATTTTAGGTGTGAATGCCATAAAGCCTTCGTTAAGGAGGGATGTCTGAGCACTTAATTAAGGCAAAGGGGCCTTTATGGGATGCCACAGAAGCATTCCCTGCTGGTGGAGGGATGAGCTGGACTGCCCAGGCTGCCTCAGCAGAGGCAACACCAGCCCAAAACCCCATTCAGGAGCTCCCATTCCCTGGCTGCACAACGGAATTAGTGACAGGGTGGGAGACAGACAATGCTGGGATTGAGGCTTCAGCTGTTTTCATGTATATTTCATAGACCTGTTTGCTCTTTGATGCTCAGAGCTCTTTGATTATTCTTTTTAATCCTTTTCCTAGACGTTCTTCAGTGGCAGCTGCAGCGTTGAGGGGCAGGTGAGCTGTCCCCCTCACGTGCAGGGGACACCGGGGCAGCTTTGGCCGTGGGTTAAATGGTGACAGCAGCACCTGAGGGTCTCGATCTGTCACTGGAGCCACTTCAGGTGTAGGAGGGACTGAGCAATTCCTGGAGCAATTTCAGCATCACAGAGCAAAACTTAAAATATTTGTTTCAAATATACTTTGATAAACTGAAATTGTGCAGACAGGTGCCAACCATTCAATCAAGGTTCCCTGAGCAGTGGTATAAGGGATTGCCCACCCAAGAGTGCCACCTAAAAGGGCTCTGATTGCTCTGCTGGCACCCAGATTGAACTCAGACACGAAGCTGGCAATTAGAAATGGAAACAGAATTTCAATCCTGCCCCTGGCCTGGGTGAACTCTGGGCAAACAGCCGCTCAGAAGCTCTATTTCACTCAGCCTCAGAGCTGCCAAGGCAGGAGGAATTACCTAAATCAACAAGAAACTAATCTCTTTAATCCTGGAATTTATTTTTTTAAAAAATAAGTTTAAATTATTGATACGCTGTCAGAAGCAGCCTGAATCCATGGAAGGGAGATTAATATTACATGAGAATGTTTCTCCCTCTCTGTGAAGGGAAAGGATGGCAAAGTCACAAAACAAGTCCAAACCAAGTGGCCTAAGGAGGGTGAAGGGTGCTGGAATTGTTCTGCTGGTTCTTCCCCCCAGAATTCAGGCACAACCTGACCTGGGGTGCAGTCAGCAGGGAAGGGCTTTCCTGGCTCTGCCAGCCTTGTTCTTACAGGAGAAAGGAACCAGGAAATCCTGGGAACAAAAGGAAAGAGGGTAAAAACTCTCTGAAAATCTATATTAATGGTCTCTCTGTGCGAGCTGGGCTTTATGGGCACTCAGCAGTGTCCCCTGTGCCACTCTCCTGCACTGCCGTGCTTCCAGAGGATGCATTTGTGCTTCCCTGCAGGGCTCAGCCTTTTCCATGTGTGGAGCTGAGCAGGGCCTGGAGCACTCCACCCTGGCATCGCTCCTCCTGGCACCCACCCTGCTTCCAGAGGACACATTTGTGCTTCCCTGCAGTGCTCAGCCTTTTCCATGGGGCTGAGCAGGGCCTGGAGCACTCCACCCTGGCATCGCTCCTCCTGGCACCCCTGTGCTGCAGAGCTGCCACAGCCAGGGATGGCTCTGCCCCAGCTGATCCCTCCCCAGGGCAGGAGCCTTGCCTGGGCAACGTGTGCAGCCTGGTGGAAAATGGCATTGCCATGGTGAAATCATGAAACCCTAAAAACAAAGGCCAGGCAAAATGAAGAGAATAAAAAGCAGTTGCACTGAAGAACTGCAGGATTGCAAACAGATTAAAAATGCTAAATTAACTAAAATAAACTAAGGCATCATCCAGGGGAAGGGGGAGGCACAGCCACAGCCAAAGCTGTTCAAACTCTTCATTTTCTCACTCATGTTAATCCAAATTAAGGAAGGCATTTTTGGCCATACCTACCAAGGTGTTTCGAGGCTCAAATGCTGAGCTCAGCTCTGCTCTGTGAGTCTGGCTCTGCAGCTTTTCCCCTGCAGTATTCTCAGTGCTGAGGAGGTCACTGCCCCTATCAGAGCTGCCACGTTGCTCCCTCTGTTATCAGTCCCTGTCCTCACAGAGGGGACTCGTCACAGGAGGATCTGGAGCCTCTCATGTCACTTAAAAGCCAGCAGCCCTGTCTTTGTCTCAGCCTTATCTCCCATTCCGAGGAGGGATCATTGTCTCCAGCACACCCATAAAAATAAGTGCTGTGACATTACTCAGGGAAAAAGCAGCCTCGCTGACAGGTAGCAATGCCGGGTCACAAAACTCAGCAGAAATAAAAAGAAAAGGAGCATATTTCACTGCAGAATGCCAGGCTGACACCAGGAGAAGTGTTGGAGCAGTGCCTCGGAGCTCTGTGCCAAAGGGAGCAGGGCTGTACAAGGATAATGCTTCCCTCAGTATTTAATAGAAACAGGCAGAGTTTTATTAAGCTGCCCCCCGAGGTACCCAACAAGGATCATCTCAGAGGAGAGAAACAATAAGGAAATGAATAACAACTGACTGTATTACACATGCAGGGTGGTGATCGATACCACTCTGCACTGAAATTGCAGTTGGCATCCAAACACATCTCAAAAGGGAAAAATAAACAGCAGTAAGAACTCATTCATCAACCACCTCATCTTTAGAGGCACTTCAGCATTATTAAATGTTTTATTCAGCTGGGGGACAGGGAGAGAACAGCAGTGGCCCAAAGACTCAGCCCTCAAACAGCCCAGGGAGCTGTGTTCAGTGTCCCAGGGAGTAATTAATGCCTCGGGGGGTCACTGTCCACAGCACTTAACAAACCCCAGTCTGAGATTCCCAGATCCAGCCCAGGGTTCACTCTGTCCACAGCACTTAACAAAACCCCAGTCTGAGATTCCCACATCCAGCCCAGGGTTGTGCTTCTGCAGTGCTGGTCTTTTGAAGAACTAAAGATGAATCAGATGTCACAACGAACCTTGTGTTCATTTCAAGGTTGTGACCAGTCACTCAAAATGGGATTTTCTTTGGTTGGGAGGAAATGCTGCCTTTAAACCCACAGAAGGCAGAAAACCAAAGGTGCAAACCACAGAAGGTGGCAAAGAGAGGGAGGGTTATTCCTGATCATCAACACTTTGAGGGGCTTCTTCTTCTCTGAAATACTGCAGAAAAAAGGGAAATGTGTAAGGAACAGGGCACAAGATCACTCTAAAGAATGTTCCAGGCCATGAGGTTTTGTGGGATACCTTAAAGACACCAGGACCTGTGCTCACACACATTCCCTGCCCAAGCCTCTCTCCTATTTGTGGCCTTTGTGAGAGTCCCCAGGATGAGAGAAGAGATGAATCTGATTCTATGTTCTCAGAAGGCTGATTTATTACATTATGATATTATATTATATTAAAAGAGTGCTATACTAAAACTATACTAAAGATAGAGAAAGGATACATCAGAAGGCTTGACAAGAATGATAAAGAAAACTGGTGACTGACTGCTCAGAGTCTGACACAGCTGGCCATGATTGGCCATTAAGTAAAAAACAATTCACATGCTGGATAAACAATCTCCATATTGCATTCCAAAGCAGCAAAACACAGGAGAAACTGAGGCTTCTCAGCTTCTCAGGAGAAAATCTGGGCAAGGGGATTTTTCAGAAAATATCCCGGTGGCACCTGTTCACTGACAGTGCACACTTCAGCATGGAGACCAGCCTAAGTGCTGGAATAGCTCTTCTGGGACAGATTTTGGCCTGCAGAGTTTCCAGTGCTTACAGATGTACTGTCTCTGGCAATATTGGGTGCTTTTTCTGAAAAGCCTTCGTTCCCAGAGTCATTAGAAGCTGGGAAGTTCAGCTTTCAGGCAGCAGAGCTTGCAGGCACAACCCCCAGGGACTTAAAGCTCTGCAGGAAAGCACTGAAACCACGGCAGCCTCTTCATCACCTTTTTTTTGTTGTTGTTGTTGTTAATTTTAGTATGAATGTGATCAGATGAGAAGCCTGACTCATGATTTTTCAACACTTCAGGTTCACAGAAGCAAAGTCCTTCTCACATTTCACACATGCTCGTTAAATGCATCCCTTAATTGCAGCCCATGAAGAGCAAGACTTGGGCTTTGAAACAACCTCGGCTCTCCTCATTTCCACCCAAAAACGGAGCCTGGCTGTCCTGAAGCAGCGCTGAAGTCTCACACACTGAAAATTCTGCGTCTCTGATGGGGGAATAATTGCCTGCTCTCTCAGTACTAATATATTTTTGGTTTCTGGTTGGCTGCATTTGCATCTGGCTTTGCAGGCTGCCTTGCCCGCAGCGCCCTGAGCGGATTTGCTCGCTCTGTGACTTACTGCTTTTGTTAGACCAACTTCTAAATAACCAAAATCAGCCTCAGGAAGGCTCAGCTTGCTGGAGCACAGTCTGGAACGTGGGGAAGATGCACGCAGCCCAGGTGTGATGTGAAGAACCTGGAATCCACTCCAGGCTGGGAGAGGCATCCCTGGGAGGGCTGGAGCTGCTCTTGCCTTCCTTCAGTGACAGAGCCTTGAGCACAACCAAAGCCCACGGCACAAACACTATAAATAACAGTAATGGGGCCACTGCTGGTGACATCAGAGCAGAAATTAGTGAGGCTGGCAACGGCAAAGCTGCAGCAAACTGAAATATTTTCACCCCAGTGCTTTCTGGAAAAGGTCTTTTATCTCAGAGGCTGAGTCAGAGGCGAGGAAGGGGGCAGATGCCTCGCCCCCACTCAGCCTGCTCCTGTGGGGCTCCGGCTTCTGGCTCACAGGAGGGATTTCTGGGAGCCATTTCTGACCCCCCACCTCCCCATTTCCATTCTGTGACGAGGCAGGGATTCAGGCAGCACAGCACAAGAGGATTCTGTGGGTTTTCCACCCGGCTGAGTCACGCTGTGGGGTGCGCGGGGAGGAAGCGGTGCCAGGCTCTAATAAATGCAGTGTCACCACACTCCCTAAATGACATCTCTCGATTTAGCAGCACTGCAGTGCTGCCCCCAGAGCCCCCTTTCCCACAGCATCCCCTGGGAAGGGGCCTGGTTGTTGCTGCTCCCAAATCAGGATGCCCCATCCCATATCTCGTGTCCAGCAGAGCTGGGGCTGCCTGCTCAGGGCTTCTCCTTCTCAGCAAACACCTCCAGCACAACCCCCAAAAGGGCTTTACTGCCCAGGTGCCATTCTGTTGGGATTAAAGCTGCTCCCAGCCTTTGGATGGGTCCTGCTGGGTGAGGCAGCCCGTGTGATAAAACAGTCTGTTAATTTTACAGCTCGAGTGTGAATTGTGTAAGAATGCTCTTGGAAACAAACCAGGGCTCACTGAAGTGGCCGTGAGTGCCTTCAGCAGAGTCTTGAAATAGCCAGGAAGCCAAGGACATGCCGACTGAGCAGGGAATGCTGCAGCAGAGAGAGAACACTTCTGCACTGCCACGGGGTGACAGGGACACAGGTGGCTTCACCCAGGCAGGCTGAAGTGGTCAGGAGCTGGCAGCTCCTGTTCCAGGGGCTCGGGCAGGTCCTGCTGACAGCTCTGGGGGTCTGGGGGCTGTGCTGCTGCAGCTTTGCTGGTTTTTGGTGCCCCAGCTCTGCAGCACAAAGATAGCTCGAGTACACCCAGATGTGCCGCAGACAGCCCCAGCTGCAGCCTCAGCACAGCTTTTAATAGCCCTGGAGGAAGTGCTGGCACGGAACTCCCTCAGGCAGCTGAGCCCCTCGAGGTGAGGGGGGCTGGCAGCTCCTGGGCCCGCTGCTGGCTCCTGCCAGGCTCCCAGCAGGGCCCAGAGCTGGGTTTTGGTCACCCCACACTGCTGGGACACTGGCACAGCAATGGCACACAGGGGGAATCCTGTTCCCAGCCTTTCCTAAAAGGATGCAGGGCCTGGCCCAAGGAGAGGGCAGAAGCTCTGTGCTCCCCAGGCCAAGTTCTTCTGTGGTGCCTCCAAAAGAAGCAGGAAAAAGTGGGAATCCTGCTTTTAACAACCAAAGAATCCCAAGGCACTCATGAAATGAACTGCAAAGGGACAATCAGTGACCTGGTCATTAACTGGATCCTTTCTCTGGAAGGTTTTCATTGCTTGGAGACACAGCCTCCAACCAAACCCAAAACCCAAAATGCAAAATCCAAAACCCAAAACCCAAAATGCAGAATGCAAAATGCAAAATCCAAAATGCAAAATGCAAAATCCAAAATCCCAACCCCAAAATCTGAAATGCAAAATCCAAAATCCCTGCAAAATCCAAAATCCAAAATCCAAAATCCAAAACCCAAAATGCAAAATGCAAAATGCAAAATCCAAAACCTAAAATAAAAAATCTGAAATGCAAAATCCAAAATCCCAACCCCAAATTCTCTCCTTCCTTGGGCAAAGTGCCATTATTATTTGTGTTGCTGTCCTGCCCTTGCTGCAGTTCAGGGTGCCTGGGCACCCCTTGGCAGAGAGGAGAGGGAGCACAGGGGGGCTGGCTCTGGCTTTTCCTCTCAGCTGCTCTCGAGCTGTTTGTGGAGCCCCTGCAGGACCAAGCTGCTCCTGACTGCACTAAAAGGGTTTTTTATTCTCTTCCCAGGCAGAGGGGACAGCGTGGAGAGCATCAGCAGAGCCTGGCAGGTGTCAGGGATGGCAAAGAAACCAAATCTTGATTCCTCAAAAAGGTGGCAAGGAGGGAGATCTGAGAGGTTCGAGTGGAAATTAGGAAATGCCAATTAAGAGTTATCAACTTGACATTTATGCTTTTAATATCCTGCCTGGTAGGTCTGGTCTGTCACTTCTCCTGTGACAGGGCGTTTGGGAGTGTCCTGGATAAACACAATCCCTGTCTTGGAGAACCTCTCATCCCAGAAAACTGTGTAGGTGGTGCTGGGAAGGGAGAGAGGCTCAGGAAAGTAAGGATTTGCCCTCAGGTCAGGAATAAATCCTGTCTGCCTGTCCCCATGGTCACACTGCCTTCATTCTGTTCTGGGCACCAAGAGCAACAAAAAATTCTTCTGCTTCCAGATGGATTTTAACTTTTTTGGGGAGTTGAAAGCAGAGACAGAAGAGACAGATAAATCCTCATTTCCAGGCAGAATTGGATCCAAATTTTCACTTCCTAATTCACGTGGGCCTCTGCATTTCTCAGGTTAGGTTGAGCTCTGCAACAAGTCCCAGGTCTCTGCTCACGAGTTAAACAGAATTATTGTACTTTTTTTCCCCATTTTATCTGCCTGCTGCTGTCCTTAGTGCTGAATTAATGGCTGCAAAGCTTTGTGGCCAGTCGCTGTAAATTGCTGGCAGCACACAACACTCATAATACACTTTGTTGCAATGAAATGCATTTTGCAGTGAAACCTATAATAGTTCAAATATAAATTAATTATAATCCCTTCTGCTGTAGCGAGCCTTCATCTATAATTAACATTTATTGTGGGGGGAAAAGAGAAAGAGAAATCCCCATCTGAGCATTTCAGCAGTAATTTCCACGTCCCTAATGTCTCTCACAGGAAGGAATATTATGGTTTACCTGTCCCCCTACACAGGGCAAGTACAGCTGCTTGCAGCTGGAGCCAAAGGATGCTGCTGCAGCAGGGGGAACACGAGGACTGTGCCCCAGGCTCAGGAATCCTGGCCAGCAGCTCTTGGTCACATTTGGGACAGAACCGTGGTGAGAATGGAGAGTAGCAGTAAATACAGCACTGATTAAAGGTGTTAAACTCAGGTAGGAGTGTCCAGGGCCATGCTGAGGCATCCAGGGGCTTTAAAGTCTGAATTTGCCTCTATCCCATGGGGTTTAAAATCCTAATTTGCCTCTCTCCATTGGGCTTTAAAATCCAAATTTGCCTTTATCCAATGGAGTTTAAAGTCAAAATTTGCCTCTGTCCATTGGGTTTTAAAGTCCAAATATGCCTCTATCCCATGGGGTTTAAATACAAAAACTGCCTCTATCCCACGGTCTTTAAAGTGCAAATTTGCTTCTGTGCGATAGTCTTTAAAATCCAAATTTGCCTCTATCCCTGGGCTTTAAAATCCAAATTTTCCTCTATCCCATGGGGTTTAGTCCAAATTTGCCGGTATCCACTGGGCTTTAAAATCCAAATTTCCCTCTATCCCTGGGCTTTAAAATCCAAATTTTCCTCTATCCCATGGGGTTTAAAGTCAATTGCCCCTATCCATTGGGCTTTAAAGTCAAAATTTTCCTCTATCCTGTGGCCTTTAAAGTCGAAATTTGCCTCTATCCATTGGGCTTTAAAATTTAAATTTGCCTCTATCCCGTGGCCTTTAAAGTCCAAATTTTCTTTTATGCTGTGGCCTTTAAAATCCAAACTCTCCTCTATCCCATGGGGTTTAAAATCCAAACTCTCCTCCATCCCACAGGCGCAATCCAGCTGGTTCTCCCAGCACGGAGCTGCTCTCCAGCACCCTGAACACAACATTTCCACTCTCGGCGGCAGAGCTCAGCGTTCAAGCACTGCAATAGCAGCACTGCGATTTTCAGACCCTTCCTGCAGCCCAGCCCAGCCTTCCAGCAGAGCTCTGTCTACTCCAGGACCCCCAGCCCGGCTGGGAGCAGCTCCTGAGAGAAGGGCAGAGAAATTCTGGTGGCTCAGTGGCTGAATTTGTTCAGGGCAGGGGTTGGCACAAACCCCGGGAAGCTCAGGCTGGTAAATGAAAATTTGGAGGCTCCTTCCCCCCTTCCAACAAAGTCTGCTGCTCCCAATCTCTAATGAGAGTCAATTGCTGCTGATAAATTTTACATAATGGCTTTTTGCTTGTTCTGCAAATTAAGCAGAAAAATTGCCTATTAGAGGGAAAACTGGGGCGATCCTTAAAACTCGGTGTAACCTATTTAGCTGCTCGGGTCAGATGCAGGCTGGAATCTGAGGCCTCTTTATTAATTTTCTGCAGGGAGCAGCAGTTTGCAGGGCTGCAGCAGTGCCTGGCTTCAGAGCCCCAGCTGGTTCCAGCACATCAAAGCTGCTCGGGACCAGAGGGCTTGGATTAATTCCTGTGCTGCTGCTCAGGTGTCCTCTGCTCCCTTCTCACCCTTCTCCTGCTGGCTAAAGGCTCACCCACACAAGCTGAGTTTATTTAAAAATGGGAAATGCCAGGATTGATTCTCAGAGCCTTTTCTTAAATTTTTGTTGTATTTTCAGAGCCTTCCTGACCCAGTGCTGCCCTTGCAGCAGTCATAGGGTGACACAGACTCATAATTAACCCCTGGAATAAATAAAAAGGGTTAATTAATAGAGGGGGTTAATAAAGAGGATAAATTAACCCCTGGAAAGCACCACAGCTGGCAGAGCTCATTTTTTGGGGGATGTGAGCACCACGCCCTGACTCCCTTCAATCTGGGGCAACTTTAATTTTGGCTGCAGGTGTGAAGGACTTCAGGCTCACCCCCTGACAGTCAGGCCTTGTTAAAGAGTCACTCCAAGCCTTCCTTACACATCACAGATGTAGATTCACTCTCCAAATTACAAATCTGGCCCTGAGTCCTTCCTTTCCCCCAGCTGGTTTGTTTTCTTCCCCTACCCAGAGTTTAAAACACCAGCACTGCCTGGATTGTGGAACGAGATGAGCTTTAAGGCCCCTTCCAACCCAAACCAGGCTGGGTTCCAGGATTCCTCCACCAGTTTTGCCTAAAATTGGACTTTTTCTGCCCTGTCTGCCAGCCCTAAACATGAGCACACCTTGTTCCCATTTCTGCCCATCCCCTGCCTTCACCACCTCGTGCACAGGAATAACCAGGCACAGTGATGCTGCTGAACTGGAAGCAGCAGATTTCAAAAACTCACTGACCACAGGACTTAACAGCTCATTTACCTGCCTGAAACACAGCTCCCTGGAGGTTTATTACCTGCAAGGGATCCTCACTTAAACCCGGGGTGGTTTTTTTTCCTGCTGTCTGAGCGCTGCTGGAAACAATTCCGAATGTCTCAGCTAATCAATGATGTCTCGCAGCCAATCTCTCGCTCCTGACACGTGGGAGCCTTTTGCTTATCCCTCTGCAGCTGAGAAAGAAATACCCAGAAATTTCATCCATTCACTGTGAAAAAGAAAAAAAAATAAAGGAGAAGGGGGAAAAAAAGCAAGGAAAAAAATAAACCAAGGAAAAAAATACCAATAAAGGTCGCCAGATCTAACCTTGGTGTGCTTCAAAAGCTGCTTGTCCTTCAAGAGCAGCATCCAGAAAGCACAAAAAATAAGTGGTATTTCAGCTGCATGACAAGAGGACAGAGTCCCCCTCAGCATGAATAATGATCCACTGCCAGCTCCTGCAGCCACCAGGGATCCTCGGGTGGGGACACAAATTTTGGTATCTTCACATTCTGCCTGAGTCTGAGCCTCTCTCCTGTGTATGCACACAGAAATTAACTAAATAACCTCTTCTGGCACAAAATAACTGCTGCTCCTGGGAGAAAATGGTCTTAATAGGCAGGGGAGGTGGTGCTAGAAAAGATTTTATTGACAGAAATGTGCAGAGGGACTCGGAGATGCGACAAATTTCTGAATTCTTTCAACCAAAGAAAACACATTAGAAAAAAATGGACCATATTCCCCACATTTTTCTTTTTTTCACACTAATCCCTTCTCTTTTCCATCAGCCAGATCTTTTATTTTCTAAATATGCCAAATTGTAAGAGAATGGATCACCCTCTCCCCTGCCTCCTCCAAAACAAATCAATGTTTCATTCAACCTGAAACACATATTTCCTCCTTTGTTTTTCCTCCACCTCTGGGAAGGTAAAAAATGCTTCTTTCCCCCAAAGTGTGTTTTCTGCTTTTCAGCACGTTGCTGCCTGTAAATGCTGGTTATTCACACAGCTCCATTTATTAAGTTTTTGATTTATTTTTCTGAGGGAAATCAATGCAAGACCTGTTGTGTGGTTGGGAAGGAGCTGCAGAGCTCCTCTGGAGTGGCAGCTCCATGTCCCCATCCAGCTGCAGATTCTTGGCTGTGCCTCTCCCACAAACAAAAACAAAAACAAAAACAAAACAAAACCAAAAAAAAAAACAACAACAACAACAAAAAAACAAAAAAAAAACCAAAAAAAACCAAAACAAAACAAAACAAAAAAAAAAAACCCAAAAAACAACAACAACAACAAAAAAAACAAAAAAAAAAACCAAAAAAAAAAAAAAGTTTTGGCACTGATTTGCAGGGCAAAGGGAGAAAATGCTCAGCATTTTTGGGGTACAGTCTAAGCTGAGCTTTCACCATCAAAAATTGGTGTCTGGGTTGAACAGGTTTGAGGTAAAACCAGCATTTTGGTCTGGTTTTTCCACCTCTGGCTGAGCAGACTCACTTTTGGTCGTTCCCTGCTGTCCCATTCCTCAGTTTTTCTTCACTTATTGATCAGTGACTCTGCTGAGCTCTGGAAGAGCTCTTCAAGGCTCTCCTCTCTCCCTGAGCACACCCCTATGCAACCAGGTAATCCAAATTCCACATTTCTCATTGGATTTATGGCCACCCCACAGCTGAGCACTGCCTGGAGGGAGAAGCAGCACAGTTCCTGGCAGCCAGTCCTGCTGATCACACAGGATCTTTCCAGGAATTGGCTTTATCTGCACCAGATCCACAGGCACAAAACAATGGCATGGAAATAAGAAGCAGAGCTTCATGAGAATGAGCCAACCACTTCATCCTGAGCTTTAATTAAAATGGGCTCAGCCACTTTGTTTTATTTATTATTTGACAGCCACCCTCCATTTCCTGCCTAAACACAATCTACTCCCATTTTTCAGTGCCATTGTGGGGTCAGCGACCAAAGCACAGAAATAAAAACCATATGACTGAGTTACTGCAGCTCCCAAACGCTCCGGGTTTTATTGCAGCAGCTAACTGCCTTCAGAGAGCATCTGCTGCAGCTCGGTGCCATCCCCAGCACAGGCTGGAGCTGCAGCTGAGCCTGAGGAGCCCAGAGAGACCAGCCCTGGTGCCAAAGGCTGACCTGCCTCCATCAACGTGTCAGCACCTCCTGCTCCTTTCCTCTCCTTCCACCCACCTTGCTGCTTCCAGCCTTCCCTGCTGTCTTGGTTAGAACAGCCAGGTGTCTGCTGAGGAAGGCAGGAGCCTCCCCTGAAATGGAAAATGTAAACCTCCTCCCTCTAAGTTATTATAATTTTGAAATTAAGGGGCTGTCACGCAAAGATATGGGAGGAGGAACAACAGTTCTTTATTAGGGAAAAAGAACTGTTATTCCTCCTCCCATATCTTTGGGGAAAATATTAAAAGGAAATATAAAAATAAAAGTAATACAAACCAACCCTGCCAGAGTCAGCACATGCCCTGTCCCCTGTGGGTCATGGTGGTGGCACAGTGCAGAGAACTGCCCAGCTCTGACAGATGGGGACAAAACACACAGCCCCAGACACAGCTTGCATTTCCAACCTAAGACACCTTCCCAAAATGTGTTTTCCCCCAGGGATCTGCATTTAGCTCTGGCCGTTGAGGGAGGATGAGCTGGAGGCTGGAGGGAGTTCAGGCTCTGCAGGATTTCACACCATGAACTTCACATCTAAGCATGTAGAATTTCCCTGAAAATCCTCTTTCCCTTCCAGGACCCCATTTATCCCCTCAGGGTCACATTTACCCTTTCCAGGACCACATACATTCCCCAAGAACCTTCTTGACTCTTCAAGGAACCAATTTCTTCCTTGAACCCTGTTTACCCTTCCAGGACCCCATTTTACCATTTCATGACCCCATTTACCATTTTGGGACCCCGTTTACACTTTTAGTGGCCACATTTACGCTTTAGGACCCACATTTACCTTCCAGGACCCCATTTACCCTTCCAGGACTCAATTTATCCTTCCAGGACACCATTTACCTCCTCATAGGGTCAAAAGGAGCAGCAGAATTCCCTGGGGGTTTAAGTCCTTAAGGACCGGGAGATAACTCCCTCTCTCTGCCTTCACTGCTGCCTCAAGTTTAGCTTTTCTATTTTTCACATCCTGCGCTGCTTCAGTTTGTGGGTCTGGGTTCACATCAGGGGATGGGGAGCTCTCTGCACAGAGCAGGGACACAAAACAATTCCTGCTCCAGCTGTGCACCAAGGACAAATGATCCAAATCTCAGCCCAAGAGCACAAACCCCGTGGGCTGGAGAGAGAAAAACAAGCAGGATGGGAGTGCAGGGGCTGAGCTGGAATTGGACACTGAACTGCAATGTGCACATGGAGCAGAGCTGATCCCAGGGAGAGACCCCGTGAGCGCTCGTGCATTTTGGGACCATTTGGGTTCATCTTGGCTGCAGCCCTGGCTGGGCTCTTGTGCTGCCCAAGGTGCATCCATGGAGGAGATCCTTTGAATAAATCCCTGCTTTATTCTTTAGCTCTGTCCAGCCTCTCTCTAGGCCAGCCTCCCCAAGGCATCATCTGACTGTGAGTTGACTCCTGAAATCCTCTAACCTTTCTGTTAAACCCTGGGATTTCAGCCCAAACTGTCCCTGTCACTCTTCTCTGAACCAGCTGCATGTCTGTGTGATGAAAGCAGAGCACATCCCCATGCTGAAGGAGCATTCCAGCCATTCCCTCTTCTCATCCTGCAGGAAAAATCCCAAAACTGGCCAGCCAGCTGGCAGGGAGCTGCAAAACCTTTCCTTTATTTAAAGGTTGTGAATGCAGAAAACAGAATGGCATTTCAGGATAGGATTTCTGACATAATGAGTGAGTTGGCAGTAAATAAAAGACAAGATGAGAATCAATAGCTTGTGAAAGAGGAAAGAAACAGCATAGGAAATGGGAGAATACAGAGAGGGAAAAAGGTAAAAAAAACTCTCTGAGAAAGCAAATTTGTAGGGGTTTGGGCTCAACCCAAAGAGAAAGCCATAGCACAGCTGTCAGTGATTCCACCACATTCTGGATCAGGGTCTCTGTTCTTTGCTCTGACTTCCTGTCCATCCTTGTGAAATAATCCACGGGAAACCTCTGGAGAGTAAATCCCTGCTTTCCTCCCAAGGTATGGGCACAGCAAAGCTGGGCTGGGCAGGCTCAGCTCTGCCCTGGTGCAGCCCCTGAGCCAGCCCTGGGCTCTCCTGACCCTTGAGGTACCTGGAGCAGGGGCCCCGTCCCCTGTTCAGTGGAATTGCAGTTAACTGCAAGGTTTGCCATGAAAGCAAACACAGAAATTGAGTTAATTTTGGCAAACCACTAATGAGCAATACACCAGCCTCCTTTTTTACCCTCATGACCAACCTCCTAATGTGCCTTCTCTTGCTTTATTGAAATCATTAACAACTAACCCGCTGTCCTCCTTTTGGAAAACACATTCCTTCCAGATCCTGCTCCACGGGGATCTGAAAGAGCTTTTCCAATCAACAATTCATTGAATGGAGTCTCCAGAAATCTGCTGTTGTGCTCCCATCCCGAACTGACCTTGAGCTATTTAAACCTAGATGGATTTCAATTCCACAGTCCCACCAGATCCTCCTTCCCCACCCTCCACCTGGGATAAGAGAGGCTTTTCAGAACATGTTAGAAGAGGGCTGCTAAATGATGCATTGAAAAGAGCTGCAGGGAAAAACAACTTTATCATCTTGTGGCTTGAGCAGAAGGGGATGGGGTTCCTCAGTGCTTTAAAAGATAATGAAAAAAGAAAAAACCCAGGCAGAGAGCAATGCAAAAAGGAGAATTAATACTTTTTGATGGATGAATAAAAATGGGTTCAGCAGAGAGCGAGGTCCCAGAAGAGTCCCAGGCACTGCCTGTTCAGATTAATGCAAATTCCATACTGGTGTAACTTTTCCTCAGAGGATGAAAGGGTAAAAGGGTCCAGCTGCTGAGAGGATGTGCCAGGAGGGAACACGGCACTGAGGCTCTGGAGCAGCTTCTGCTCAGAGTTTGGATTCAGTGAGTGAAATAACACAAGTTCTCATGATGGGCCAGGCTGGGCTGCAGTCAGTGGTTCCTGTGCTGCAATGGAGAATTTCTAACCTGGATTCTGGTGCAGGAGTTTGTGGAGGTGGCTCGTGGGTGTGGGATCTCCTCAGAGCTGCTCAGACTCCAAGTGCCAGCTCTGGGATGCTGGGGGAGCTCCGAGGGAAGTGATGCCTCAGGATTTTAGCTTTTATATTTTTCAAATCCTGTGCTGCTTAAGGGTATAACTCTAAACTCCATACAGAGTGTCAGCTACTGTTTATTCAGACAAAACAATCCTCTAGGGCTCTAACTCTCGAGGACACCTCACTGTCTCAGGCCCCAAAAAGTACAACCAAAAGTGAATTGGGGAGGAGCAAAGTGGGGGTAAATGACTTCATTAGCTGAAGCTGTAATTAGAGCATCAAGCCCTGATGTGTGAATGGACCAAACTGATAATTGTGTGAAAAACTCATGACCACTGTCCATGCTGGGTGTAGCCTCTGACTGCCCAAGGTGTGTCTGTTAAAGGCCTTTAATAAATTCCCACTTTATTCATTTAATCTTGCCTAGCCTCTGTTCTAGGCAGCCACTCAAAGGCATGCTAGAATTAATACTTTTCTTTTAGAATTTTCTTTTTTATTTTTTTTTTTTATTTTAGAAGGGGCTCTGCAAATCCTCTTCTTATGGTCTGAGCTCACAAGCTCCACTGCACTCCCCCAAAACTGCTGCCCCTGCCAAAACACTGCTGGGAGGGTGATTTAACCACAAAGCATCAGCACCAGGGGCTGTGCCAAACGCCCTCCACAGAGCCAGGGTGCCAGCTGGGCAGTGCCACTGTCACAGGAGATGTCACACGGGTGAGATGGATCACAGGAGAAGGAAAGGGAAAGGGAAAGGGAAAGGGAAAGGGAAAGGGAAAGGGAAAGGAAAGGAAAGGAAAGGAAAGGAAAGGAAAGGAAAGGAAAGGAAAGGAAAGGAAAGGAAAGGAAAGGAAAGGAAAGGAAAAAGGGGCAAAACAGGACAAACCTTCCCAGCAGCATCTCCCTCCCCTGCTGAGCCCTCCTCCCCTCTGCCCTCAGAAACGTGCAGCTACAGCACTGAAAAGCGTGGGTCAGCACCTCTCAGTGGGGAAATTCTCCTTAATTCAGATGTTTCTCAAGTGCTCGTTTATCCATAACTTTGCCCTGCTGGAAAAACAACCAGCAGAGGAACAGATTCTGCTCCTGTACCACCCTCTGTCTGGAGCTATTTAGAAATTCCAGGAATTTAATGCAGATATTCAAGGAAATCCTGAGGTAATGTGGCACCCTACCTCCAGGCCTGCAGGAGATGCTGCTTTATATTGCTCTGAGTCGCTGTGCTTCTGCATTTGACAAATATTTATATAATAAGATATTAAAAGCCAAAGGTAATAACTGCAAGAAATGATGAAAGCACCGTGCTGGGTACAGCCAGCCAAGCCAGGAATGCCATTATCAACCTGCTTCTTTATCCCCTTCCTAAAAACATAAGTATTTTAAATCTTCCTTAGTGGGTGTGAAAATGAAGGAGCCAACACATTGCCAGAGCTCGTGCACAGGCAGAGCTCCTCTCAGACAATTCAGCACGATTCTGGTGCAGCAGAAATGTCATAAATCCCTGTGCAGCTCTGACAGTGCCTCTGAATCACCTCCTCTTCCACAAAGCTTTGCCCACGTTCTCTGATTTATCTCCTGGCTCTGAGGCACTTCCAGAGCTCTGCCTGCCCACAGTGTCACACCTGCAATGGCTTTGTGGCCCCATTCCTTCTCACCTTGCTGCTGGAATTGCTCTCAGTGCCTCTTTCCTGGCTCCCTCAGGTCTATTCTAGCACAAAACATTAAAAACAATCCAGTGGATGCCAAGCAGTGCTGCCCACGTTGCCACAAGGTTTTCTTGGGGTGGATCCAGGTGAATTTGAGAGGCTTTCCTTCTTTGAGTGTCCTTCAATCCCCCCGTGCTCAGGTGGGTTTTGGAGGCTTTCTTTTCCATCAGATCCTCCTCAAACCCCACACCCTGACCCCTGCCCAGCAGGGCAGTCCTCACCACACAAGCTCACCTTGCCCACAAGATCTTCTCTTGTGGAAAAGAACCTACAAGAGAACAACCCTGCTGCACATTTTACCTCTCAGATTATCCCGAGTGCGAGGAACCCACCAGGATCATCCAGTCCAGCACCTGGTCCTGCACAGACACCCCCAAATCCCACCCTGAGCATCCCTGGGAGTGGTGTCCAAACACTCCTGGAGCTCTGGGACCCATCAGGATCATCAAACCCAGCTTCTGGCCCTGCACAGACACCCCTAAATCCCACCCTGAGCTTCCCTGGGAGTTTTGTCCCAAAGCTCCTGGAGCTCTGGGGCCGTGCCCATTCCCTGGCACAGCCTGGGCACTGCTCAGCACCCTCTGGGGGAAGAACCTTTTCCTAAAATCCAGCCTGGCACAGCTCCAGCCATTCCTGGGCTCTGTCCGTATCACAAGGAGCAAAGTTTGGAGCTGTGCCTCCTGGATGAGCAGCTGACCCCAAACATTCCCCCTTCAACTCTCCCTTTCCTGTTTCCACCCCATATTCCTCATGTTTTTCCCCAGAATTCCTTCTCCTGGCTCAGGGCACCTCTCCCCTGTGGACTGCAGCTCTAGGAAGATCTGGGGAAGCGGGGATGCCAGGGAGATGGCACCCCAGGGCTGGGGGAGGATGGAGCCATCAATCGCGGCTGTTTCTAATCAGCTGCACCCCGGCTGGCAGCAAATGGCACCTCATTTGCAAAGCTTTCGCTCGGCTCCCTCATTTGCATAAGTATTGTTTGCCATTATCCGTGGTGATTCACATTAAACTAATGGAAATTCATCTGTCATCCCGATAGATCTCGGCAAAGGGCAGATCTGAATTCAATTAGGGGCTGTTTGCCCCTCTCCTCCTTATCCCAAACTGGTTTGGGTTGGGAGGGACCTTGAAACCCATGGAATTGCTGCCCCTGCTGTGGGCAGGAATGCCTTCCATGGGATGGAACTCCTTCCATGGGCAGGAACACCTTCCATGGCCAGGAACACCTTCCATGGGATGGTACTCCTTCCATGGGATGGAACATCTTGCATGGGCAGGAACACCTTCCATGGGATGGAGCTCCTTACATGGGCAGGAACTCCTTACATGGGCAGGAATTCCTTCCATGGGATGGAACATCTTGCGTGGGCAGGAACTGCTTCCATGGGCAAGAAAACCTTCCATGGAATGGAACTCCTTCCATGGACAGGAACTCCTTCCATGGGATGGAACACCTTCCATGGGCAGGAACTCCTTCCATGGGATGGAACACCTTCCATGGGCAGGAAAACCTTCCATGGACAGGAACTCCTTCCATGGGCAGGAACTCCTTCCATGGGATGGAACATCTGCCATGGGTAAGAACTCCTTCCATGGGATGGAACACCTGCCATGGGCAGGAACTCCTTCCATGGGATCAGCAAATGGAGGAGCAGTTTCCTGTGGAAGCTGCCTGCTCGTGTGGTTTGAATCCTGCCTGATCTTCGGCAGTGGAAGCAGAATTCCCTCTGTTTCCACACCAAATCTGAACCTGTAGGAGTCAGGATGATAGCATGAGTAATTCTGGCTTCCAAGGCAACTTGGCCTTTTACCAAGACTCCTTGATTCATGGTAATAATGTCTTTTATTCTTTCCATGACTCCATCATTTTAAGATCATGGTTTCTCTGTTAGTTGAAATCCAGGGCTGCTTAAGGCCACTTTGGATTATTAGAAGGGAAGAAAGGAGTTCCAGGACAGCATCTAAGACAAGAAAAGAAGTGGCAGAGAGCTGAGCCCTTCCTGTCACAAATTGTGACTGGATGTGTGGATATCCAGTTTCATGCAACATGCAGGAATCCCATTATGGAAAAACACAGTTATTGCATAAAATCCCCCTCAGTTTACACCACAGCTCTTTTTGCTTTATGCAGGACTGTCCCATTTGCTGGTAGGTTGTTGTCCTGGTTCTCCCAGTGTTGTAGAATAAACCCTTTTTGCTCCAAAAAGAGGAATTCAAACATTGTACTTTGTGCAGTGCTGGGATCCTCCCAGGCAATATTTGCAGCTGAGATGCATTGATGCCTTGTTGGGACTACATAAAAACAGAGGCCAGACAAACTGGAGAGATTAAAAAGCAGATCTATTTATTGAAGGACCTTCAGGTACATTTAGGGCAAAGTCCCCCAGGGGCTGCACCCAAAAACGGACTCAGGGGTTTTCACACTTTTATAAGTTTAGTCCATTTGCATTTTGGGGGTCAATCTACCAATACCAGCTTCAGCCAATGAAGTCATTGACCCCAAGTTTGCTCCCCCAACTCCCTTTTGTTTCCATCTCTCAGGCCTGAGGCAGTGAGGTGTCCTTGATTGCCAGGCCTGGAGAGGAATTGTTGTGTCTGCCCAAAATGGGGAAGCAGCAGCTCCCACTGTGTGTGGAGTTTGGAGTTCTGCACTAAAGAACTGCAGGGTTACAAACAGATGGAAAATAGAAAAGTTATCAACATCCTATCAGGCCAGGCCGTGCTGCAGGGAAAAGGGGACAGTTGTGGAGTTCTCCCTTCTGGATGCTCTGAGTTGGTTGGGTGGGAGCTGAGGGGACAATCCGAGCCCACCAAGGGCTTCCCTGCCCATGACCACCCGGGCTGTAACTCCCCAGGGTGCTCCCTCCATAAATCCCCCTCACCACTGGCACGTTTATGGCACTTGGGGAGATGTCACTTCCAAACCCAAATGAGCAATGACACACCGAGCAGCAGAAGGTAAATGGCTTTTAACAGGATAACGTGTCAGTTAAAGGCTGAATTATTTCCCTGCTGTCACTTCCCTTTACTCTGCTGCTTGTGTTATTGCCTGTTACTGACAGTGGCTGAGAGGAGGGATGCCCTTGGCCCTGGGACACGCTGGTTCTGTTTGTGGTGGAGCAACAGGCAGCTGGAGCTGGAATCAACTTCCATTCTTTTTTTTTGGGATGGAAACAAGCGACTTGTGCAGCCACTCCTCCCATGGAAGTGGCTTCTGTCATTGTGATGTTTCATGAAAATCCTTTTGCTAGGATTTTTCTCCTGAGAAGCCTCAGAAAAGAAATGTAAACAGTAACTATCTGATGGCTGTGGAATGTGCTCTGGAGATGGTTTACCAGCAGGGGCATCTTTGATTGGTCTCGTGTGAGTTGTTTTCACTTGATGACCAATCATGGTCCAGCTGTGTGAGGCTCTGAGCAGTCACAAGTTTTTATTATTCATTCTTTTCCTAGCCTTCTGATGTATTCCTTTCTCTATTCTTTTTAGTCTAGCACAGTATCATATCATATCATAAGATAATAAATCAGCCTTCTAAGAAATATGGAGTCAGATTCATCTCTTTCCTTGTCCTGGGACCTGTGGACACATCCACAGGCTTCCACCAGCAAGCAGATGATGGAAGTGTCTCCCAAACAGATTTGGCAGGACATGAACCTTTCCTCAGCTGGTTGTGGTCCAGATTCATAATTTGGGCCTTCCAACACCAAAAGAAGCACTGAAGTATAAATGGCTTCCACCAGCAGTCAGATGATGGAAGTGTCTCCCAAACAGATTTGGCAGGACATGAACCTTTCCTCAGCTGGTTGTGGTCCAGATTCATAATTTGGGCCTTCCAACACCAAAAGAAGCACTGAAGTATAAATCCAGTTCTGCTGTTCCTGCAGGATTCCTGTGGGGGCAAGAAATCCCCTCAAATATTCCTCCAGGACGTCAGGGTGGGAAAGGCATCCTTGATTTCCTGGGGACTGGAGCCCGTGGTGCCAGCAGCTGGATGAATCTCTCTGTGCCAAGGTAAATGCTGCTGCTTTAGATCTTCACTGAGATGCTGAGGGGAGATTTATGTGTGCCAGCCTCCATGAATTATCTGGGTGAGTCATTACACCAAGGCAAGCACTAAAAGCAGCGCTAGGTGCCATAAAACTGATGGAAACCAGAATGTTAAGGAAATTCTGAAAATGAATGTATTATTTATACAGTGGTCTTAGCACTGAAAGAGCTGCTCTTTCTCCCAGACTAATTGTTGTTGAGAAGCAGCAGAAAGGGAGGATTTATCTCTGGGTCCTGGAAAACCAGAACTTTCTGCTTTTACTGCCTGGCTCTGGTTTGAAATGTGCCCTTGTAGAAATGGCCCTGTGGTTCTGTTTGATTTTCTCCTTTCCAGATGTCTCGAGATCTGCAAATCAAGCCAAGCCTTTTCTGTGTCATCATCCTTGGTAGCAAAGGTACTGCAGGGCAAAATAGGCTTTTATCTGCACTTCCAAGGTTTTGCTGAGATTTAGGAGACTCCTTACTGCTCTCCTATATTTGAGCAAACTCGGAAGTGGCAGTGAGTTAAAGGCACTAAAATCAGTCAGTATTTCCTTCAAGCTTTAGTGGATTTTATTTGGAGTTAGACTAGGTAATGATGGCTCTGTTCTTCCCCAGTTTAGTACTCAAATCTTTCATCCTTTCTTTTAAAAGCCTTTGTGGGAGGTGAGTGAGAAAAAGCTCAGTGAATGAGTATTATGGTGTTGAAAAGCCATTTAAAAATGCTTGGAGAGTGTTTCTTGTGTCTGTCCACTAAAAACCAAAGATTCCTGAGCATCAGAGTCCAGCTCAGGAACCTGAATCAAACAGGAGGCATTCAGAGTTATTTCAAACACTTGGAATATGGCAAAGTCTTTTAAGTTCAGTAGCAAACACATGGAAAACCAGATGGTTTCTTTGTGACAGAACCCTGAACAGGACAGGAAAATAGAATATGTTCCCCTCCCTCTCTGAGCTGGAGAAAAGGATTTTTAAAATGCCTTTCATGTGTGCTAAATAAATAAATTTAAAAATGAACCTCCTGGCCAATCACAGTTTAGCTACCCTGCAATTAAACAAATCCACAAACTGGCAACACATTTACATCTCATTAAGGGCAGGCACATGCAGCAACAGCATGGAAATTTAGAAATTAGACACAATTACCACGCTGGCTGGAGGCAGGAAGGGGGAGCATCATGGGGGGAGGTTTTTGGGAGAAGTTTGATGGTTCCTTAATTGTCTGCTGCCTCCCCAGTCCCACCCAGCTTTGCTGGGTAAAGGAATTTCCCAGAGAGGCATTTTAAAAACCAGCAGAGCTGCTGCTCTGCCCATCTCCGTGGTGCCAGGGTGTCACCTGGATTGTCACCTCTGCTGGCACTCCCATGGGGGTGGCAGGGACGTGGCCCCAGTGCTGTGGCTGTGCTCCATTCCTGTGTTCCCATTTTTTTTGGAGGGAATTCCAGAGCAGCTCTCCCCAAAGGAAAGGTGCCCTTCCATCCCTTTGGTGGCTGGAGCACTTGGCTGACACCTGTGCTGAGGATTTATTGGTTTTTCCTCCTTCCTTCCCTCTAGAAGTTCCCCAGTTCCCTATATTTCTTATATTTATGTATCTATAAATATATTTCACCTCTGTTTTTTCATAGATTCCAGGTCCTTTCCCCCTGAGGTGGTTCCATTCCTCACAAACAGATATAAATGTGTGTGTGGGTGTGAATCCTCAAACAGGGGCAGATATTAATAATGTAAATAACAGTGGCTTAGTTAGGAACAGTAATTGCAGATAATTATCACTTTGGGCACCTCTTCTGGGAGCAGGGCCTGGCCTTTCTTGGAGAGGGGTTAAACCACTGGATTCTGGAGCTTTCCACAATAATACTCATTAGCTGTAAGGCTGTTGGTAGCAATTCCAGCCCACTGGAAGTGTTAAAAAACAAACCAACCATGATTTCCAAAAGGAGCAGTGGCACAGGAGGGTTGTTCTTTGGTGGTGGGGTGTTTTTTTTGGGTTTTTTAAGCCTCTCCCACTGAGGCAGAGATGGATACACTGTCCATGGGTGCTGCTCCATGCTCCGCCTGCATTTCTGCATTTCTCTAGTTCCAAAATCTCCAGGGTGGTGATCCAGATCAGCCAACTCAAAGCTGCTGGGAATAACTTCAGCCCACTGCAGGGAACCCAAAGGGCTGAGGGATGGAGAAAAGGCTGTTCCTGCCAATCTCCAGGTCCACTCTGTCCAGGTATTTAATGGCCCTATTAAATATAGCAAGTGTAAATCTTACAAATTGCCTTGAAAAGGATTCAGCCGCTTCAAAAATGGAGCTATATTTTGGATATATGACTTGTGCTGCAGACCCATAAATAAAAAAGTGCTGTATCCTGAAGTTACAGGCAAGTGCTACTTATTTTTGTATTTTTGGGAGGTTTCTGACTTTTCTGAAACATCCTGGCTTTTCCCAGAGTTTTCGTGGCTTCAGCAGCAAAACCCAAGATGTCACAATGGAAATGAGTTAAGTAAGGAATGGACAGAAAGTCCTGCAGGCTGATTTATTCACTGCTGAAATGCAGCCTACACTGTGCTAGAGGATTTCCCCCCTCAAGGGCTTTTTGTTGGGGTTTTACCTCCCCTAAATTCCAGGTGTGGGATCGCCGTGATGCCCTGGAGCTGTCCCTTTGCACTGAGGATTTATTGCTAGCACAGAATTGATGAACTGCTGAATTGATCAGGAATTAACGACTGTGTCAGGGGACTGTGCTGAGGGTCTGGAGAGGATTTACATCCTGCGGCCCACGAGGCACTGGGCTGCCAGGAATTCAGGAATTCAGGGGCTGAGATGTCAGGAATTCAGGGATTATGCTGTCAGGAATCCAGGAATTCAGGGGCTGTCAGAAATCTAGGAATTCAGGGGCTGGGCTGTCAGGAATTCAGGGGTTGTGAAGGAATTCAGGAATTCAGGGGCTGAGCTGTCAGGAATCCAGGGACTGGGCTGTGAGGAATTCAGGAATTCAGGGACTGGGCTGTCAGGAATTCAGGGGCTGGGCTGCCAGGAATTCAGGGATTATGCTGTCAGGAATACAGGAATTCAGGGGCTGTCAGAAATCCAGGAATTCAGGGGCTGGGCTGTCAGGAATTCAGGGGTTGTGAAGGAATTCAGGAATTCAGGGGCTGAGCTGTCAGGAATTCAGGGTTTGGGCTGTCAGGAATTCAGGGATTATGCTGTCAGGAATCCAGGAATTCAGGGGCTGTCAGGAATCCAGGGTTTGGGCTGTCAGGAATTCAGGGATTATGCTGTCAGGAATCCAGGAATTCAGGGGCTGTCAGGAATCCAGGGGCTGGGCTGCCAGGAATTCAGGAATTCAGGGGCTGAGCTGTCAGGAGCTCAGGGACTGTGCAGGAATTCAGGAATCCAGGGTTTGGGCTGTCAGGAGCTCAGGGACTGTGCAGGAATTCAGGAATCCAGGGTTTGGGCTGTCAGGAGCTCAGGCTGTGCGTGCAGCAGGGAGCTCAGAGCTGCAGCTCCCACAGCGTTAATCCCCACCCTGGCAGGGGCTCAGCAGAGTCTGACTGAGCTGGGCTCAGTCCCGCTGTGAATCACTGCTCTGGGTGAGCTGTGTGCTGATAAAAGTGCTTTGCCTGAAGTGCAGGCGTCACTGAGAGGCCACAAAAGCTCCCTGAAACACCCCCTGGGTTATTCCTGCATATTCCCAGCAGCTCTTACCCCTGGAACACACAGCAGGAGCACACAGCTGAGGGAAAGGTGTAAAACTGGCCAAAAAATCATCCTGGCCTGAGGGCACTGGGTAAAACACTTCTGGTGAAAAAACACTTCATTCATATAGAAAACTCTTCAGGAAGGGTTAATCCAGGTGGTGCTTCAGGGTGTGGCTTCTGCTTCTGGCTGATGGCTGGGCTTGTTTTATTTTGAATTTTCTATGAAGATGTTTTAGGAAGGTGGTGCTTCAGGGTGTGGCTTTTCCTTCTGGCTGATGGCTGGACTTGTTTTATTTGAAGTTTTAGATGAAGATATTCTGGGAAGGGTTAATCCAGCTGATGTTTGAGGATGTGGCTTTTCCTTCTGGCTGATAACTGGGCTTGTTTTGTTTGAAGTTTTAGATTAAGATGTTCTAGGAAAGGTTAATCCAGCTGATGTTTGAGGATGTGGCTTTTCCTTCTGGCTGATGGCTGGGTTTGTTTTATTTTAAACTTTATATGAACATATTCTAGAGTATGCAGAGTTAATGCAGGTGGTGCTTCAGAATGTGGAATTTCCTTCTGGCGGATGGCTGGGCTTGCTTTATTTGAAGTTTTAGATGAAGATGTCTTGGCCCAGCAATGAGAATGGGCTGCAGCTGCTCCTCTCTTGCCAATCCAGGCCCCTCGTCCCTGAACACGGATCACAAAGTGTCAGGAATGAGCGCTGATTCCTGGGCTCAGGAATAATTCATACAAATGTCTCCCAGCTCAGCCAAGAGAAGCAATTTCAGCTGGAACAGTGTACAATCCATTTTTCCCTGGCAGAGAAGAAAGGGAAGGGTGCCTGCTACGACTGTGATTTTTATATTTTTTTTTGCAAATGCTCAGACACTGCGATGATGTGTGGAAAGATGGGATCTAAAGATAGATATAAAGGGGATAAATCAAAACCCTCAGGTGTAGGCACACACAGGCTCCATGGAAACTGCTCACAGCCATCACTTCCTAATGGGGCAAACCAGGTTCCATACAAGCAAATTTGGGTAAGTCTGAGAAGGAGATCAGGGTTTAATCTTTGGGTTCAGATGTCACAGCACAAGTTCACTCTAAACCCCTGCTCCTGCTTTTGGCAGCAGTGGGGATTGCTGAAGATGGGTCTGTTTAAACAAACTGGAATGGGAGCATTTCCTTGGGGATTTTTTCTGAGCTCTCCAGTGGCTGGCTTTTAGGAAGAAAGCAGCAATTATCCTCCTTGCCACCTTCTTTTTTGTGTAGTGAAACAACTGTTATGGAGTGGATCCAAGTAGGTGTAATTCTCTTGTGGATTCCATCTTTAACTTATTTGCAATAATTGCCTGAGCAAGCCAGAATTTATCTGGAAGGCCCTGGCTTAGATAAACTCCTGCTGTGCTGGGTGCAATTTCGTGCAGACTGGGGGAGGCTTTGTGAGAACAACAAATTAAAACTAATCTCATCTCCTGAAATATTTCATTACACAAACTCAATTCATTATGCAGGGCTGCCCTTTGCAGCACGTGCGAGCTGCTGAGGCAAAGCAGGGCTCTGCAAAGGGAAGAGCCAACAGAACAAATCAACAACACAAATTCATTGCACGAGAAAACAATCCAAACAATGGGAGCTGGGAAAACTTCCCTGCCCTTGCTGACACTTGGCACGCGCAGGAAAAAGGATCTGCCTCTAAATTGGGGTCCTTGAGGTGTCTTCAACCCAGGAATCTCTGAAATTCCCTCACTCCCACCCCTCAGGTTGAGTGGGAAGTTGCCAAAGTGTTTGGATGGAGCTGAGATCCTTTTGTACAGCAAGTATGTAATTCTGGAGTTTCTCCTCTGCTTGTTTGTGGAATTTTTCCTTGAGGATGGAAAGAACACAGAGAATTTGTGCTCATGGTGCTTGTTCACCCCTACTTTGTGTGTCTGGGCATGAAAGAGCTCTGTTGAAATGTCTCTCCTGTTAAACTGCTCCTTTAATTGATCCCAGAGCTTTCCTGCCTTGGGTAACCCAGGAAATAAAGATCCATCAAAGCCTGTGCTCCCTTTCCCTCCCAAATTCTGAGCCAGGTCTCTCCAAGGATGGTTTGGGATGAATGGAGGTTATTTCTGCTCCTTTTCTCTCCCAGTCTGAGCAGAGCTGAGGGATTCTGCCTGGTGAGAGCTCTGGGAACAATGGGGGAATAAACTCCCCGCTGGAATCCAGCAGCCCCTCCAATCAATGCCCTTCCCAATTAATTCCTCCCTCAAAGCAGGACTCCTGAAAACAGTGTGCTGCTGTTAGCTCTGCCTTTAATTTATTTTGAAGAATGTGTAATTATCAAGCTGTGAGCAAATTGCCATTGCTTTCACCTGGCTCCTTTCAGGACTCATTGGCATTCAGAGGAGCCATTGATTAATGAGCAGAGGACAGGGATGAGCCAGGGCAGCCACCAGCTGCACGAGGCAGCAAAGCCTTGGGAGAGGGAAAGCAGCCCCTGGGGTGCAAATGGGTGCAAATCTTCTTTTCTTAGTGGAGAAAACCAATAAAAATCCACAATTCTGGTGGGCCAAGGGCGTTCTGTGCCTCGTACAGAGCAACAATGCATGGGAAAGGTGAGAAAATGGGATTTTTTTTTTTTTTAAGTATCCAGGATTTCTTCTCTGAGCCCTTTTTAGTGTCCCTTTTTTCTTTTTCCACATGTCTGGGACAAAGAGGAGCTGCTGGCAGCCTTCTGTGTTGTCATGTGCCACGATGTGCCGTGCCCCTGCAGGTCTTTGTGTTGAGCTCATTCGGTATTCCCATATTCCCACTTTCCCAGGTTTACACGTGCCTGTGGTGCAGCTTTCTTTGATTTTCCAAAGTTACATTCAGAGCCAGGCCAGGGATGCTGAGCTGATGGATTTTATTCCTCTTCAGTAGGCAAATTTTGCATTTCTCTGTAAATTTTTGGTCGCTCTCCACCTTTTCATTCTGCCCTTATTGCAATGACAATGACAGTGAGTGCCACCTGCACACCAGAGGTGAATTTGCAGGGCTGGGATGAGCAGAAGCATCTTCCTCCTGGAGAGCAGGGCAGTGTCACTGCGAACACAAGGCACTGCTGGAGAAGAAGCAGAACAGAGGCTGGATCCCTGTGCCTGGTCCCCTTCACCCGGGATCATCCCAGGTGTCACTCATGCCCTGTCCCGTCCCCAGCACAGCGAGGCTCAGTCCCTGCTGGCTGTGACACTGATGGGACGTGATGGCCCCAAACTGTTGGCACAGAGCTCCAGAGGCTTCCCTGGGGCTCACTGAACAGGGAATTCTTACTGGGAAACTCAGAGCAGCACCAGCAAGGCTGGACCACAACTGGGAGTGTGGAGGGGGAAAGGTAATATAGAAATAATATTTAAATAATATAGAAAAAGTAAAATAAAATTTAAATAATATAAATATATTTTAATATAAATATTTTCTATATAATAAATATTAAAATATAAATATAGATGCATAAAAATGTAAAATATATAAATATAAACATAATATTATAATTAATAGATACATCTAGATTATAATAGTATTTATATAATAATGTAATATATTGTATAAATAATAGTATTTATATAATAATGAACTCTTACTGGGAAACTCGGAGCACCACCAGCAAGGCTGGCCTACAACTGAGAGTGTAGACGGGGAAAGGTAATACAGAAATAATATTTAAATAATATATAAAAAATAAAATAAAATTTAAATAATATCTAAAATATATTTTAATATAAATATTATCTGCATAATAAATATAAAAATATAAAAATAGACATATTAAAAGATAAAATATTTAAATATAAATATAATCATTTAATAATATATACATCTAGATTATAATAGTATTTATATAATAAAATAATATAATAAAAAATCCTTGTATAGTCCCACATTCCAAATTTTTTTACTTCATTCTGGGTGTCCTGTGGATGTTCATTTGTTTAGGGGCAGAGCAGGACTTTTGGTCATGTTTCTTCTAAACTTCTTTGGGCTGAATTGCAGGAGCACTGAGAATGTCAAGCTTTGAGTCAGGCCTTGCCAGAGCTCAGAGCTGTGCAGGACTGAACTGTGATCCCTCTTACCTGGGGACTTCACAGCGTCCTGTTCCTGCAAGGGTTAAGAACTGTGTGCTAAAATAATCCGGTTGTGACTGAAGAGCCCTCTGGGCTGAGCTGTGAGCTGATAGCAGAGGAGCAGGAGATCAGCTCCAAAAAGGGGGACAAATACTTTATTCTATTGAGATTGCAGTGAAGGAGAAAAAAGAAAAGCGTGGCGTGTGAGCCCAGCAGCTCCTTAAAACCCTCTACAATCCATTTAACAAATTGTTTCTCCTCTATCTTCACCCTGGTTGTTCTTATTATTATGCCTGTTATCTGATGGTTATTTAATCTATATTTTGTAATTACTTCCCTTCTGTCTTTCACTCCAACATACATTCATTTTCTTGTTGCACTAATGCAGTGACCTACATTATCCGAGCTGTAAAAGTCAATTATGCTGCCTGTGATTTTTCAAGTGGTGTTTAGCAAATGGGTTTGTGTATTATCCACCCGTTACCCGGCTCCTTTACAACAGCCAGGTTTTCCCAGGCACCTTTTAAAAGCATCTCTGGAAATACCACAGATTTTTTTCCCCCGAATCTGGATGCAAATTGTACTGGGAAGGAATAGGGAATGTCCTGCCCACTCCTAGGGACAACACAGGGCATGAAATCAGATGTTTCTCACTGTGGATTGGGAATTTATTGTCCCCAAACTACTGTGCAGTTTTCAAACTCTATTTGAGCCTGTGGATTTTGCATCTCTGGCATTTAATTCCAGGTTTGGAGTTAAAGCCATGTTTGTGGTGTTAAAGGAATCACAAAATCATCCCCACCCAAAAGTCATCCCTACCCAAAATTATCTGTACCCAATGATATCTGTACCAGCCCACAAGCACTTCCCAGGGGATGGCTGGGTGGGGACTTCGTTTTTCCAAAACTGCTTTGAGTTAAAACCATGTTTGTGGTGTTAAAGGAATCACAAAATCATCTGCACACAAAATTTTCTGTACCCAAAATTTTCTGTACCCAAAATCATCCCTACCCAGCCCACAAGCACTTCCCAGGGTACGGCTGGGTGGGGACTGTTTGTTTTGTAATCAAGCCTCTCTCATTAATGCCTGGAGCTTCCCTGCAGCCTTTCCCGGGTGTCCTGGTGCAATATTGGGATGTGAGCACGTTGCAGATGAAGTTTGGAGCCCGCGTTAACGAGCTCTCCAGGCCCATGCTAATTTTGTAGTGGAAGGAAAGGAGGTGTCAGAGGGAATTTGATGGTGAGAGGTGCAATCATCACAAAACTCTGCCTCTCCCCTGGTGTGGAGGCTGATTGCTTTATTATTCCACATCACAACAGGGCTCAGGGCAGCAGCATCAAAGACTGCAAAACCTGGAATTTTTGGGGTGATGCTTATGAGGATTTCCTATTTTTATAGTTCAAGTTGCAACGTTTATTAGGAGGATTGTTCTTCTCTCATTCTTTGGGGTTTCCCTCCCCACTGCCATACGTCTTTATTCACAATCTACACACAAAAAAAAATTCAAATTGAAGTGGTTTCCTGCAAGCAGGAACTTCTGTGCTGTTCAAGTGCTCTGGTGAGCATTTCCTGATTTAAATGTGTGGCATTTTTCCCCCTCAGGCATTTGGGGACGGATCCAGTTGTGCCACTGTCATTTCCAACAGCACATTTGAGCCCAGCCTAAGTAGCATCTGATTTAGTTTGGCTTTTGTTCCCCCTCACAATCCCTCCTGTTAAAAGCAGCTGTTACTCCTTCATTTAAGGCACAGGAAAATTAAATGACTCGCCTGAGGTCATGAGCAGAACTGGGAACAGAATTTCTTACAAGTCTGAGCTCACAGATTTAATTGCAAGCTGAAATCTTTAAGTGAACATTTGCACCAATTTTTTTTTTTTTGGGGGGGGGGTGTGGGTGTAGGGTCTGAGATTCTTGAGGGATCTTTGTAGCTGGTGGATCATGAGCTAGGTTCCACCTGGTTATGTTTTTTATGTATTTTATGGTACCTGTTTGGGGTTTGGGTTTTTTTCATTATAACATTTTCCAGGGTGATTTGCAAACATGATTATTTTCAGAAGTTACAAATGAATATCAGAATAACCAGCAGGTCCCTGTGAAATCTTGAGTATAGCTGGGGAGTAAAAATAAATAAGGACATTTCAGCCTCATTTTTGAGCTTGTGTTCTTCCTTGTAGCCCTGGCAGCGCAGGAATGTGTGCCTGGGGCTGGGGAGCTGCAGACAGCAAGGAGCAGGATTTAATAGCTCGGTTGTAAATGTGAGAGCATCTTGTCCCTGTCTTTGCACAGATTGGTTTGGAGGCCTGGAAATGTCTGAATTCTGATCTCTGCTCACTGGGAGGTGTTCAGCAATCACATCTCAGTGCTGTAAGCCCAGCTGGGAAGATAAACCTGAACAGGAGCTAATGCTACAGGAGTAAAAAAAATATCTCTGTTTTAAGAACCATAAGAGAAAATTTGATTTCCACCAGCCTGGTGTTTATAGACTGGTGTTCTCTCCTCTCCAGGAAGCCAATCTGAGCTTCCACGGGGCTCCTGCTGGAGGAAATCAAATCAAAAAAGCCAATTCCTGCAGGCTCGTGGTGGCTGAAGGGCAGGTGAGGATGTACCTGCCCGAGGATGGGAGAAGGGCTCAGCAGGGACAAGCTGTTGTTGTCCTAAATGCACTTCTAAAAATGCCTATTCCTAAAAAAAATAGGAAAATACTGCTGTCTGCTCTGAGTTCCCTCATCAAACCAGGGGGGCTCTGATGGAGAGGGGAGTTTCTCTCTGCTGCCTGAGGGATAAAAACAGACCAGATTTTGTAAAATCAGTGTGTCAGCCTTCCTCGGGACAGAGACGAGCTAGTTCTACCCAGAGAGAAAATTGTAACCAAAATGTTATTGATGTTTTTTATTGACTTGAGAAGGAGGAAGAGCTGAGAAGGGTTTCAGCCTCAAATTTTGGTGGCATCATCCTCACTCTGGGGCTGCAGAACTGGCATCCCCTGCCAAATTCCAAATTCCTTCTCCTGCGGGAATCTGCTGCCAAAGGGAAGCAGGAGGATGGGAGGCACCAGGCTGGTTTTGGAGTGTTTTGGAAGAGCAGGACACATCCATTGCTATGGACAGGGAATTCCCACCCCGTGCTGACTCCCAGGATGACAAATCCTCCTTACTGAGAGTGAAATCCTCTGATGCCCTTGACCTGCAGGGAATTCTCTCCCAGCAACCCTGCCCATGGCCCCAGGAAGGAATTTAATTATTTATTCCGGGAAGGAATTTAATTTAATTTTAGCCCTGTGCAAGGGCTGCCAGCTGATTTTGGAGTGCTGCTGAAGTGGAAGTTTCCAAGCCACACCTGAGGGAAGCATCCTTGGTGCAAGAGATTTCTACTTTAGACTAACAAGAAGTCTTTTTAGTCTCAGCTCTTTTTACCTGAGATTAATTTTTCAGGGGAAAGATGCCCAGTGGCCCAGCAGAATAATTATTTTCTCCAAATCCTCTCATATAAAAGGAAGGGGAAGCTCAGTATCTTGTAGCAGGAGAAAGATTAGAGTAGGTGAGAGCTGCATTTTAGTGAAAATTAAGATTTTGACTGCAAATCTTTATGCTCTTTATCCCGAGATTGCAACCCTGAAAAAACTTCAATCAAAAGCTGCTTATTGGGTAAAAGGCGTTCAGTGAGGGAAAACAAAGAGAAGGAAAAGAAAATAAAGGGAAAATAATTAAGTACTTTAAGGCTGGGGAAGGCAGAGGGTGAAAGGATTGCTGTCAGGACCCAGGACATTCCTCTGGCTGCCCTGGGTGATTCCAGACCCTGGCAAGGGGCTCAAAGACCTTGGCACGGAGTCAAAAACACCTGTGCCTTCGATTTTAGTCCATGGAAAAAACTACCAACTTTGTGTGAGGATTTACAAACCACAAGAGTTTGAGTAGAATGGTTGTTAATTTGTCACGGAGTGAAAAAGTAGAATTTTGGAATTTTAGAATGGGGAGTTTTAGAATCTGGGAGTGTCCTGTCTTTCTTCTCCTTCTTGTGCTCCATCTTCTGCTGGGATGGTGACACTTTTGGGTTGGTTTAAAGCAGAGACAAATTGTCTATCATAGGTGACAGGTATTGGAAAATTATTGTAAATAAAGTACACGTGGTTCTTCGTGTAAAAAGTTAACACCACCCCAGAGGCAAAGGCTGTGCCACAACCCGACCCAGGAGACAGATCTCAGCAGAGCAGAGAAAGAATGTAATAGATAACAAAAAATAAACAACCTTGAGAAGCAGAACCGACAAATCTCAACTTCTTCCGTCACAGGACTAAGAGAAAAAAGAAACTTTTTAATACCTCGGGGTCATCTCAACCACAGAAACCCAGAAGATGCTGTTCCTGGAGGAGCTGCTGGATAAATGAATCCTTGGAAGCGCTCCCCAGCCCTGCCCAGGGTATTTCTGTAGGGATGGCAGAGCTCTTTGCTCCAGGGTGACTGAGCACACGACATCCTCCCTCTGCTCCCACTCCACAGGCAGTCATTTCTTTAGATATTTATGTATTTGTATGTTTATTTCTATCTTTCTCTATTGTTAACACTGTTATTATATATACCCCCATATATATTTATGTAAAATAGTCCTTGCTGACTGATGTGCTGCAATAAGAACCTCTCACTTGATAGGCTGTCATTTATTTATATATTTGTGTATTTGTAGATGTATATATGGTGTATTTATATATATATAGTGTATTTATATATATATTTCCATATTTCTCTATTGTTAACATTATTATTACATATACACACATATATTTATATAAAACAGTTTTTGATGACTGATGTGCAATAAACACGTCACACTTGATAGGCAGACATTTATTTCTATATTTATAAATAAATAAATACAGATACATATTAAAATATATTTTTATTTATTTCTCTGTTGTTAACACTATTATTACATATACACATACCTATTTATATAAAATAGTTCTTGCTGACCAATGTGTTGCAATAAGAACCTCTCACTTGATAATCAGTCATTTATACTTATAAATTTGTATTTATTATTTATATATTTTATAAATATACTTATTTGATACATATTTATTTATATACTTGTTTATATATTTCTAGGACTATTGCCACTATTAATATATTCACATATATATTTATATAAAATAGTTCTCACTTAACTGATGTGTTGCAATAAGCTCCTCTCACTTCATAGGCAGTCATATGTTTATATGTTTATATATGTATATGTTTATTTTATATTTCTCTGTTGTTAACATTATTATTACATATACACATATATATTTATATAAAATAGTTCTTGCTGTCTGATGTGTTGCCATAAACACCTCTCACTTGATAGGCAGTCATTTATTTCAATATTGATAAATAGATTTTTTGTAAATATATTTATATATTTCTCTATTGTTAGCAAGATTATTATATATATACATATATTTAAATAAAATAGTTCTCGCTGACTGTGTTGCAATAATCACCTCTCACTTGATTTATTTCTATATTTATAAATATATATTTATGTATTTCTCTATTACTAAACCATTGTTACACATCCCCATTTATATTTATATAAAAGATAATTATTTATATATATATAATTTTTATATATTATTTATATAAATATAATTTTATATATAATATAATTTATATAAAATAACTCTCACTGACCGATGTGTTGCAATAAGTAGCACACACAAAACGTGGCAGATGTGGGTTCAAGGCCCTGGAAAATTAAACATGATGCCTTTTTTTTCACTCCTACATGAAAATACCACATTTTACCCATCTGTCCTGAGACTGGGCAGATGCTTCACTAGAAGACCATGCTCTTTATGTAGTTTTGTGGCAATAGTGTGTGTAATTGTTGAATTATTAATCTTTTTTGTGTCAGCTGTAACTTACCCCAGTTGTTTTCCCTCCTCTGCTGGTCCCTGTTTCCTCCTGTATCAATCAACACCAAAAGCAACATCCTCAGCTGGCACTCAAGAAAGCAGAAAAGAAACCTCGTATTTTCTAAAATACTCTGGCTGTTCCAATGATATCCGAATTCTGAAGACTCAAAAACTGAACTGGAATTCTTTAATTCAGTTTAATTCTTTAATTTATTTAATTCAAGGTGCTGTCGGTACAGCTGCAGCTGGTTTGGGATCTGCTGAGGTAACTCCAAAGAGCTGCTCTGATCAAGGTCTTCTTTGGGAGGATGAATGAGGAAATAAGATCTAGGAGTAAGCTGCTATGAGAATTTAAATATTTTTCCTAATTGCTACCTCCATCTGCACAAAAGAAAAATCAGCAACTTCCAAAATCAGCTTTAATGTTATTCCTTTTCCCTCCTCCTTTACAGCAGTCCCAGGCCTGCACAGGAGGTAAAGCTGATATAAATGGGAAAAATTTGGTCATAATTCACATTTCAGAAGTAGCCTGGGTGGGGAAGGAATTCCGGGTTGCTAAATGGGTCTTGCTCTTTCTGGAATAAACAGCAGGCTCATTTCTGATTGCTGAGGTTCTGTTTGGCAAGAGGGATGTATTTGTACAGATGGGGCTATCAAGGCTTTGCTGCTGTTCAAAATCAATGTGGGTTGGGGCTGAGTTTTAAGGAATAGTAAAAAAAGAATGATCATTTTAAAAAAAAATATTTTTTATTTTATTTATTAAAAAAGAAAGAATGGTTATTAAAAATTATTATTAAAAAAATCACAAACCCAACAAAACCCCCCTCAAAACATCAAAAAACCCCACCCCAAAAAGCAAAACAAATTCAAAAAAACAACCCCCCCCAACCCCCCACCAAAAAAAACCCAAAACCAAAAACCCCCACAGCCAACCCCCAAAAAGCTTTGATTGCAAAAGCTGAATGAGATGAATAACCCTGACAGAGAAAGAAGCAGATCTCACTGAATTGAACCCAGCCAATTTTAACATCCACAGCGCCAGAGGCAATTGGAGGCAGTGTAAACGTCATGGAAAAAGCATATTCCTGAGGCTGCCTTACAGCACGCTGTGTCTGAGTCCTTAATGATGATAAATCAATGATCTAGAAAATAAAATCCCTTTCCCATTATCCAGATGGGCACACAAATTCTTCTCCGACTTTGAGACGGAGGCACCCAAAATTTTCAATTAGCGTTTCACATCCCACTACCTCAAAATTATAAGTAATTAAATTGGAACACGGTGCAGACACTGGTGGAGGAGCCGTCTTTCTCTCCCCATAAAACAGGGCCTGCTGATTGATACAATCCTTTAACTCAGCTGAGGGATTCTCTGCTGACACCCTAAGAGATGCACTGGAGCAGAACTCTGAAATTGAATTACAACCTTTGTATCGAGCCAAAGAGCAAAGTTGTGATTATCAGGTCCTGCCTCTCTATTTCTTCCTTCTGAACTCAACTTTCCCCCTTTTATTTTTTTGTGCCTTGACGAATTTCTTATCTCCAGTGCCATCAGGTGATGTCCTGATGGTTCTGCCTTCATTTGTGCCCAACTCAGAGCGGAAAAAGGGGCAGGGAGGATTTGGGAGAGTGGAAATTTGCTTTGTTAAATCTTCAGCATCTCAGAAAAACAGGTGGCAGCTGAACACTTTAATCCTGTACAGACAGACTTGACCTTGTTAGGAGATTGAGTTGTATTTAAATATTCTTTTTTGTCTTAAAAATGCTAAAATTTGATAAAATTTAAATGTGCCAGGGTTTTCCAAAGGTGGAAATGCTGGGTGTGCCCCACATGTGGAATGTTGGCTGTCTTGATCTGACAGAGGAGCCTCCTCCTGCCATAAATGGAAGGAAATGATGTGATTTCTGTTCATCAGTGCAATTAATTGGAGCATGGATCAATTTGGGTTGATTCTCAAACCGCAGAGTTCCCCCCAGCTGCACCACCTGAAGGATTTTGCTCTGCTGAAGAAGCAGATATAATTAAATTTCTATGAAACCCTGGGAGTTTTGGAGTTGCATTTCTTTTACCTGGCAGCTCCTGGTGTTTCACTGAAGGGCATCCCTGGGTGTTTCACTGTTGGGCTGTGCTCGATGCAGTGGCCAAGAGGTTTCCCATGGAAAAGTTTATTCTGGACAATCCATGTGCCCAGAACATGCAAACGAAGCTCAGCTCCAGAAATTCTGGCTCCACACTAAACTCAGATTATTGAGGTCTCAGTTTAAACCTTAAGGGGAAAATCCCAGGGGAAATGGAAACTTGAGCTGACTGAAAAATGACAGAACACTGGAAATAAGAGGGCCAATTCTTCCTTTTTATCTCATGATGTGAGTGGTTGAAGCAGGGTATAAAGTCACTTTTTACAATAGAGGCTGTCATAATTTGCCAGCTTCCTGCATGTAATGGCAGTGGAATTACATCCTATTTTGTTTTCTAATACGTAAATACCACTTATCCTTATGACTAGAAGGTTAATTTCATGACAGCATAACAGCCTTGGATATTTTTCTTAATGAAATGCTTCTAAACTCCAGATATTTAACTACATCATATTTATGGTGTAATTATTCCTACTTGCTTGGTGCATTTCCAGTTACATAAATTGTGCTGGTTTCAAATAGGCTCAAACAAATGCATTGTGTACTGTAATTGTTGGATAATTACAGTGTGCTTGGATGTTGATGAATGGTGTTCCAGCAGAACTTTTGCTCTCTTTAGTTCATTTTTTAAGATTATTTACTGCCCCCCAAGGTTCCTAGACAGGTTTCATGCCCCTTTCTTTGACCTTTAAGGCAGAAATCACCAGGAGAGTTGAATCATGACTTCCTCTGGATTAATCCTTGTGGTTAATTGGCTTCAGCACCCAAGAGATCACAGAGCTGATGAAATTTGTCCTCAGAAAAGCCCCGGGCTTTGGTGGCTTTGATTTCCTAATGAAAAGCTGTCATCCTCCTTCCTCCAGGAACCTTGCTGCATGCCTTGGCTTAAATTTCTCTTTTCAAGGGAGTTCCCTGGGGATTTTGTTGTGTTTGTCTCCTGCCCCTCTGTCATGTTTGACCAAGCTGTCTCCAATTTATTTGGAGAGTAGAAGATGCAGATTAAGATGAAACTGTGAAAGCCTGAGTGTTGTTTTCATGGGGAACAGGGTTAAAAATCTGCATATTTCCAATACAGCTGGAGGCAGAAGAGTCCATTTATACCAACTTTTATTGCCTGTTCTAAAACTTTATTTTAATGCAACTTCAGGGAAAAAAAAAAGTTTTATCCTGTCTCTATAGCAATTAAGATAATGGAATTGATAATGAAGTGACAATATTTGCTCTGTTCCATGTGCTCAGGGACACTTTCACAGGTAAATTGTCATTCCCTTCCCTGAAACTGGGATCTGCAGCTGCTTGCTGGAATTTCAATAGCACTTTGTCTTCCCGATTTATTCTTTAAAACAGATCAATGCCCACTGAAACCTCCACAATGCCTCTTCAAACAGCCCCTCCTGCCCCTCCTGTTCATCTCTGGACAGAATGTTCCCTTTTCTGTGTCCTGTGGTGTTCAGAGCCTGCTGGAAAATTATTTCTGGGCATCTCACAGGCTGTGCTGTGCAAAGAACTCCCTGGGTGCCTCCCAGATGCCCAAAATAAATGGACAGGGCTCCCTTTATCCTGAAATCACATCCTTGGAGGGCCCTGTTGGAGTCCTGAGGATCACACAAGGCTGAGAATGAGATGGTCCAATAAATCTTCCTGTGGCCACGAAGAGGAGCCCTCAACATCTCTGGCTGATGCATTCTGTGTTTAATCACAAGAACTGGCTAATGGAATCACTTCTGCTCCCCAGACCTAGCCAAGAATAACCACAGTCACATTTTTAGAGGGCTGTCAGTCTAGGCTTTGATGTTCTAATTCTGCACATACAGAAGGAAAAAAAAAAAAAAAAAACCAACTATTTTGGAAGCAGCCAGGCATGAAAAGCAAAAGGTTGTTGCGTCAGAGCTATTAGAAGAGACCTAACACAGCAAGCTGATAGTTCAGGGTGTTAACTCCTGATACAGCTCCAGGAACACATCCTGGGTATCTGCTCCCTGCCCTGCTTTCACTGGGCTCTGATTTACAGGACGTGTTTGGAAGCAGCTGCTGTTCCAGCTTTGTTCAGGTGTTTTTTCACTCTCTCCTCACTGGGATATCCCTTCTGTCGCCCATGGGAACAGGAGAACACAGGCTGGGATTTTGGAAGATTTGGTTCCTTTGTAGAGCAGGCAGGTGGCAGGAAAATTCATCCACAGACACCTGAGGCTTATGAACAACAAGGAGGCAGAGGAGCCAGATCCTCCAGACCTGTGCTCTGGCTTTGTGGGAGCTGCACCACGAGCAGAGCCCCCATGAGCCTTTCCCCAGAGACCACTCACACACGGGCTGGATCACTCAGGGATCACTCAGGGATCACTCAGGGATCTCTCACACACAGGCTGGATCACTCAGGGATCACTCAGGGATCACTCACACACAGGCTGGATCACTCAGGGATCACACACACACAGGCTGGATCACTCAGGGATCACTCACACACAGGCTGGATCACTCAGGGATCACTCAGGGATCCCTCACACACAGGCGGGATCACTCAGGGATCACTCAGGGATCACTCACACATGGGCTGGATCACTCAGAGATCCCTCACACACATGCTGAATCACTCAGGGATCACTCACACGCAGGCTGGATCACTTAGGGATCACTCACCACAGGCTGGATCACTCAGGGATCCCTCACACACAGGCTGGATCACTCAGGGATCACTCAGGGATCCCTCACACACAGGCTGGGCTCTGCCCCCTAAGGAATCAGATGTTTCCATCGAGGGCTGCCTCCCCTGAACCTGCCTCTGCCTTGTGTTTTAACTTCCATCAAATCAGCCCCAATGTGGTTATTTGTACAGCGGTGGATAAATACACCTTGACTTCCATACAAACACTCCGGATCTCCAGAGATTTAGGCCCCCTAAAGGAAATATATTTCTTTGTCAGTGGCACTTAAGCATCAATTTGGGGGATTTTTCATGAGCAGAACCCTCCTGAGGGCAGAATTATTGATTTACTTCTGACCCAGCCCAGCGCCAGCATCATGAGCAGCAGAGGCTCCTCTCAAATTGGGAACTTCTGCTTTTCCTTTAACTTCATTATCAAAACATTCACTGCTCTGAAGGCTGTAATAAAGCAGCCTACTTCTGCCAGAGATAAATTCTGTTTATGATCTGAGCCATGGCTCTGATAATTGAGACCTGAATGTCAGAAAGTCATAAAAAAGTTCCCTGTGGTCATGAAGTTCCCTCCAGTTTGCTTTTCTTGCACTAATAATCTTATCTTTCCCACATTTTTCTCCTGTTAACCACAGCACATTGAATTATCCAGTCCCTGCAAGAAGCCTGAGCAGTCCTTCTGTATCTTATGGGTTGTTAGGGCTGCATTTCATTAAATAAAAAACCAGCACACGGCATTTACTGGAATAACAACACATTGTACAGGCTGATAAGCTGCTGTCAGGAAGTGTCTGTAAAGCACAGGCAATTCCAGGGTTTGTTCTTTATGTTTCTGACACTGTTGGTGGAATTTCAATTCTGCATCCTGCAAGAAGAGCTCGTGGTGGTCGAGCACAGCACCTGAAGGGAGCAGCATCCTTGTGCTCCCCCCTTTGTGCTGCTCAGCCCTGCTGTGCAAGGGGATTCTCCAAATAAACCAGCTCAGAATTTAAAAACAACAACAAAAAAAGCCCAGCAAGCTGTGAAAGTGGAATAACAAAAACTCAGGGGAAGGTCTGTAAGGGCTGAACTGGAGTCAGTGAATGGAGAACAGACCAGACCCTGCAGTGAGAATAATTCATCTTCTTCAGCAGAAATTCATCCCACAGCCAGCACAAAATCGGGGTTGAGGTTCAGAAACCTGCAGAAAGTTCAACATCACCAAAATTGAGGGTGAAACACTCTCAGTGCAAGAGTATTGGAAGTTTTTTTGGGTTGAACAGAGCCTGGCACAAGTCACAGGGTGCTCCTGTTCCAGTCCCCACGGGGGTAGGGGATCATAATCCTGCTGGGTTATAATCTGGAATAAATCTCACTTCAGCTCGAAGTTCCCTTGCTCTTTTTGCTGTTTTTATTGCTCTTTATGGTAATATTTAAAGGAAGTTTAGCACAGTGCTGCTGTGCCAGTAACTGGGCAAAAAGAGAACAAGAAGTGTGTGCCAGCACTTTTCTGTCACTCCTGTTGTCCTCTCCCAGCACATTTACATCCACTCGTGGGACCATTTTATTGCTTGCCATGCTTGTCAAACCCCAGAAATACCTGTTTTCAGATGAAAGCACTGCTCCAGATTGTGGCTCAGAGTGTGTTAGTGTCCATGATCTTTGAGATTTGCAGATTTTGGGTAGGGAGGGTAATAAATCATTCCTTTACTTGCTGCAGAAACAATTTTCCTCAGAGCCTGGGAAGTTTTTTGAGGTGTAGGACTTTTCCAGGAATGGCAGAGGCAGGTGATGACTTTTCCCTTGCTGCTGTGGGATGAAATTTTTGAGGTGCTTTTCCTCTCCTGCTGCTCACATGAACCACTGGAGCACTCAGATTGTGTCAGACCAGAACTAATTCATGCTTTGCCTAAGACTCTCCTCTCAAGAGGATAAAAATCTAGAATTTCTCTGAGATCTCCCACTCCTCTCTCCTCCTGTCTTTCCCTGGGCAGCACACCTTTCCTCAGCCTTGATGCTCAATTCAGGACAAACCTCAGACCATCTCTTCTTTTATTTATTTTTTTCCCACCATATTCCAGCCATGTAATCAGCTGGAGTTCTGCTTCAAAGGAGAGAAGGACAGAAATATCAGCTGGTTTCTCTGCTGCCAGGCCCTTTCTGAGGCTGTTTTCTGCTGGATGCCAGCGTGGTGCCTGGACACCTGTGGCCTTTGAAGGAGCACAGCTTCCTCTAAAACTCTGCCTCATGCATCATTTGTGGGGTTTTCCTGAGGATTGGGGACGCAGGGGATTGAAAAATGAGGGGCAAAGTGCATCTCCATCAATCTGCCCCCCAAATGCCCTCTGGAGCGTGGAATTGTGTGGAGCCTCCACAATTCAATTTGGATTTTTTTGTGCTAATCAGCAAAGGAGAAACAGCAAAAAAAAAAAAAGGCAGCAATGATTTGTGTTGCTCCATTATTAGCTGATTCCTTTGGAAAATTACCACCAGGGCAGCTTTGCTGACTGGCACATGGATAATGCATGAGCAGAGCCATCAAAGTTTAATGCACCCTTGGCTGTGCTCTGCCTGGCTCTGCCTCTGACACCAGCTCCAGTTTTGGGTCCCCACACTTTGTCCCAGGTCACCTGCACCTGATTTCAGGGTGCTCTTCTAAAATCTGGGCCAACCATTCCACTCCCAGGGGCTCTTTCAGCTCATTCCCATTCCCTTCACTCCATCCCATCAGCTGGGAATGGAGAGCAATCTCCCCCAGGTTTCTGAGGGGTGAAGCTGCTGTGGCTTCCTGGGGCTGGGCTGTGCTGGGGGGTTTGAGAACTCCTCTGCTGGCAGGAAAGAACAACCCTTGGAGGCAGCAGCAGCACAGAGCTGCCCGTCAGGAGGAGTGCAGGGAGGAAAACAGGAGCACAGAGTGATTCCCTTGGGGAGCAGACCCACCAGGAGGGATTCAGGGAGGAAATCAGGAGCACAAAGGGATTCCCTTGGGGAGCAGACCCACCAGGAGGGGTTCAGGGAGGAAAACAGGACAGAACAATTCCCTTTGGGAGCAGACACACCAGGAGGGCCTGAAGGAGGAATCTTCCCCAGATTTCTGAGGGTGAAGCTGCTGTGGGTCCCTGGGGTGACACCAGTGCCACAGGATGAAGTGAAATCAGCCACACAGGGATCCTTCTCCTTGTGTTCCCTCTCCCACCATGACATGCAATGTCTTTTATGGGGTTTTTTTTTAACATATTTGTAAAGCCAGAAAACCTCCCTGTGTTTATCCTTAGTCCAGGGTTCTTCTCCTTACAATGACACATGGAGGGCAGTCCTTGCCCCAAGGAGGTTGGGATTTAAACAGCAATGCAAAAATGAAGTTATTATACACAACAAAAATAGATGAGCGCCTAAATATTTTATGATCAGGGTCTTCTGCCACCCTGATCATAATTTATCCAGGTCTTTCTTTGTATAAAATTAGGAGAGAGTGAATCTGGCTTGGTAAGTGCAGAGAAATAAGAATTTAGCAGGAAAACAGGTGAGGGAAATAAAAGATTGGATTCTATAAAGAAAATGTTTTCTTCCAATCTGGATTTCTGACAGGGGCATTTACAGAAGTCTGAATACCTTTATTTATAGGTTTGCCTTACAATTAGCAGCCAGCATGGCAGATTAATTCCCAAAGCCACACATGCCAGGAATTCCTCCATCCACCTCAGGACAGGGCAAACTTCTGCACACACAGAGAGAAAGGTGCAGAAAGTTCAGCTCAGAGATTCCAGAGCTGGGCAAAACTGTGATGGGGTTTAGGCACAGCCTTGCAACAAAACTGAGAAATCTGGGGGTTTGCAGCCCTTCTGGGGGGTTTTACCTGTGAGCTGGAGCTCCAAGGGGAGGAAGTGGAAGGAGAAGAAGGATGAGGTGGGAACGTGCAAGGACAGGTCTCGGCTTTGTGGCAGTGCTGAGCTCTGTTGGGTAACCAGGCTGCTCCAGAGGGACATCACAGCTATCTGTGAGCTCTGCTGGCTTCCAAATTCTCACTTCTGGCATCAACTTCAGCGGTCACCCCAAGCTGAGTGCCTAAGTTTAGCTGCTCACCCTGTTAAATTAGATTCACTGCATTCGGCAGCATCCTGAAGCATGATGTATGTGTTAACTCAGCTCAAAAGGAAAAAAATACATATATTGACCCAGCAGTATAACATCTCCACAGGAACTGCGGGCACTGGGATAATTATATTGAGATTTTTGAACTAAACTAGTCAATGACTTCATAGATTTCCTTACTTTCTTCCCTTCTGCAAAGAATTATGTTCTGCTGCAAGTCTCTGTAATGCCAAGCTCCTTTACATTTCCAGCCCACGGGAGAGTTCACAGCATTACTAATTTTGTTCCTCCAAGCCAGCAGGTTTTAATTTAATAAGGGCTAACAGTGTGGATTTATTCCAGGATAATCCAGCAGCTTTTCCAAATGGGAGCACAGCATTTCCACGGGGCTGGGATGTTCACTGCCCTGCTGCTGCCTGGTGAGAGGAATGACAGATTTGTCTTTACAAACAAGCTGTGGGTCTGCTGGTAGATAAAACCAGCACTGAGAGATAAAAGACAAAATGGGGGAAAACCCTAAATTCCATAAGTATTAAACATTAAAAAGCAGGGTTATACATTAGAGGGGAATCTTTGGGATCAGGCATTCTGGGAAGCCTGAACCTCTCGTGTACCTCAGCCAATGGGGAAAGAGAGAGGGAAATGTGGCTGGGAAATTGGGATAAAAAGGAGGCTGCATCCTCCAAAAAATTTGGGAGACCCCAGGGGAATGCCCCATGGCCTCTCCCTTGATTGGAATGAAGTTCCAGGACTCCTGTCTCCTTTTTGGACATCAACCTCTGATGTTTGTGGATTAATTTTCCTGACACTGGGATCCCACTGTGAGCTCGGGGCTGTGCCAGCTCAGAGGGGGCTTTGGGGAGCCAGGAGAACTCAATTCCCTTCCTGCTGTTCCCTCCCTTCCCTTCCAGGTCACTTGCACCTGAGGGGTGATTTCAGGGTGCTCTTCCAAAATCTGGGCCAACCATTCCATTCCCAGGGGCTCTTTCAGCTCATTCCCTTCCAGGTCACCTGCACCTGATTTCAGGGTGCTCTTCTAAAATCTGGGCCAACCATTCCATTCCCAGGGGCTCTTTCAGCTCATTCCCATTCCCTTCACTCCATCCCATCAGCTGGGAACGGGGAGCAATCTCCCCCAGGTTTCTGCTGTGGCTTCCTGGGGCTGGGCTGTGCTGGGGGTTTGAGAACTCCTCTGCTGGCAGGAAAGAACAACCCTTGGAGGCAGCAGCAGCAGCACAGAGCTGCCCGTCAGGAGGAGTGCAGGGAGGAAATCAGGAGCACAGAGTGATTCCCTTGGGGAGCAGACCCACCAGGAGGGGTTCAGGGAGGAAAACAGGACAGAACAATTCCCTTTGTGAGCAGACACACCAGCAGGGTCTGAAGGAGGTTTTGGAGGCCACCACCCAAGGGAAAACAGCTCTGAAGGCTGCCAAAATATTCCTGGTGCAAGGAGACAGCAACACCTCTGTGCCGTGTGAGCTGAGGGATAGCAGAACTGGAAAAAACCCTTTTTTCTCCTCTTCCCCACCACCCATTATTCATTTTAAACATTAACCTTTTAGGGAAGTAGAAAACAATCACACATGCTGGAAAGAAAAATTGGTTTGGTCTTTTCTGTAATGGCTTTCTCAGCTCCAAGAAAACGTGAAAGTTAATTTTAAAAACAAAGGCAGAGCAGGGAAGGGCTGGCAGTAAGAGGAACGTGAGATGGGTTTTGTTCTTTCCTTCAGCTGCAGAAGGATCAGCTCAAACTCAGCAGCACCAAGCACTTGATTAATGTGAAGAAAACAGGAAACTTTTCCCCGTGGGGAGCAGAGTAAACCAAACCTATGAGGTGACAGAAAACAGTGATTTCATTTTCAGGTTCCTTTTTAATGAGGTAAGGTTTTTATTGGGGTAAGTAATGGGCACCCTCTTTGCTCTCAGCGTTGTCAGAGCACTTCTCCAGTCATCTTTTAAATATTTAGCAGCAGAAAGGAGGAGAAAAGGGTGGGATTTATAGGAGGTGCCATTAATTGCTGCTCTCCCTTCTGTTCTGATGGCAGAAAGTGATGTATTTGTAAGAGGTGTGCACCACAGGCACAGTAAACAGACAACAAGCCTGGAACACTCGCAGTGCTGGAAAGAAAATTGTCAGCTAAAAAATCCCCCCACAAAGCTGTCAGGAGGAGTTTTATCAGAAGTCATATAAATTCAGTTTATGACCTTTGTTTATGTCTTTGTTCACTTCCACTGATACGGTCAGAGGTTTTTAGTTTAGTCAGGGGAAGCTGTGGCATTCCGGGCTTGGGAGATGCCTGGGAGCGTTAAATGCCATTAGAGGAGTGATCAGGGGAGGGAAGAAAAACAGAGGCAGCTGAAATCTGGGCCATGTGTCTTTCAGGAGACAGAAGCTTCATTTCAAATGGGTGGCACGGCTTGAAAGGAAGTGCTGAGCACCTGGCAATGCTCCTGCGGCTGCTGCAGAGAAACCCTGAGACTCGGCTAGAATTTAGCTGCGGGGATTTGGGCTTGGTTTGCCAAGTCCTGGTTTTGGGGTGTGACCAGGGGCAGGAGGAGAGGCTCCTGTGGGAGGGAACAGAGCCATGCAGGGCAAAGTAATCCCAGAATAAGTGCATTTTCCTCCAAAAGATCTTAAATTACCCAGGTGCCTTTCAGGAGCAATTTAAGAGACTCAACCTGATGCTTTGGGGATGCTCTAGGAGAGGCTTACAAAGCAAACCAGCAGCCCTAAAAGAAGTCTTAACTTGTATTTTGTGTTTGATTTCTCCTCTCTGCTTCTTCTGCCCTGAGGTTGGGCTGACAACACCCAGGTGCTCCTGAAGGGGAAAAGCAGAGCAGGTTCTGGAGGGACCCCAGGGACATCAGGGACTCTCAACATTCCTTGAGAAAGCAGAATTTCCCATAGAGGCAAAATTTTTGTTTTACTTCTCTACTTCTGTCCAAAGGTTGGGCTGACAACACCCAGGTGCTCCTGAAGGGGAAGCAGAGAAAGTTCTGGAGGGAACCCAGGGACACAAGGGATGCCAAAAATTACATGAGAAAGCAAAATTTCCCAGAGAGGCAAGGGGAATAAATTAAAATTTGTGTTTTATTTCTGCTCTGCTTCTTCTGCCCTGAGGCTGGGCTGACAACACCCAGGTACTCCTGAAGGGGAAAAGCAGAGCAGCTTCTGGAGGGCCACAGCACCTCAAGGGCATCAGGGACTCCCAAAATTCCATGAGACAGCAGAATTTCCCACAGAGGCAAGGGGAACCAACTAAAATTTGTGTTTTACTTCTCTACTTCTGTCCTAAGGTCGGGCTGACAACACCCAGGTGCTCCTGAAGGGGAAAAGCAGAGCAGGTTCTGGAGGGACCCCAGGGACATCAGGGACTCTCAACATTCCTTGAGAAAGCAGAATTTCCCATAGAGGCAAGGGGAATAAATTAAAATATCTGTTTCAGGAGGCAGAGGGTGCTTATGCCAGGGCAGGGAGTTTTCCCCAGAGTTCCAGTTTCATTCTTAGCTTATGAAAATGTCCTTGCCCTCTCCCAGCCCTGTTAATAAAGCCTGGCTGGACCAGGACCTTGGGCAGAGCCAGGAGAAGGCTCTGAGCAGGGAAGGCAGGTGAAATAAATGGCATTTTGTGTTTCCCTGCAGTTTTTCTCCTTGCCAATTTGCAGCAGGTTCCTGCGTGGAGCTGGCTGGGATAACCACGGAAATCTGCTGGAGAATGGGAGCGTGTGTTGTGCTCAGTGCCTCAGAAACTCCATGTCAGCTGTGCTCTGGGACAAGCTCCACTGCTTTTTTTGTGGGATAAAATCTCTCTTTTGCCTAGCAGCTGAATTTTAGGAGGCTTAATTATGAGAGTTTGCCCTGAAACTCTGGATTTGAGCAGCATCCTGTGCCAGATCTCTCTGGCAGCTGCTGGCTGTGCTCAGGCAGAGCAGAATTTCCTCAGATTTTCCCTCCTTGTCCTGTGTGAACCCAGGGCACAGGGAATATTTCTCTGTCTGCTCTGAGGGGTTCTGACCCCCAGAGAAACTCTGCCTGTAACCTTCACCCATGGAGAGGGCTCCCAAGGCTTTGACATAGATTAGAATTTACCAAAGTGTGAAACAGATAATAGAGAGTGGTATAGTATGTCACTTGGGTGAGAAATTTAGGTATTGGGATTTTGAGTATGGTGTGGATAGGAGACAAGATGGAGGAATTTGGGTGTAGTCCTTGTCTTCTCCTTCATCACTGCATTTTCTGCAGTGTTGGCAGCACAGGGTGATTGGACAAGGAAAGCACGTGTTGGGACTCTGGAAAGAGTCACAAGTTTTCATTATTATCTTTTTAGCCTTCTGTAAGTATCCTTTTGGTATTCTTTAGTGTAGTATCATTTAATATTCTTTAATATAATATCTTAAAATAATAAATTTGCCTTCTGAGAACATGGAGTCAGATCCATCATTCCTTTCTTCATCAGAGCACCCTGTAAATACAATAGCTCTCTCCAAAGAGGATGCAAGAAACCCAGGAAAAGCCTGGAGTTTATTCCTTGAAGTGTTCCCATGTGCTGGCTAATTGAAAGGGGAGAGAAAATTCACCCAAAGCTTTGCAGCTGCACAGCAGAACTATGTTAAAGAGGTGTAAGATGTTCAAAACTATTGGCTCCTCACAGCCACCACCACGCTGAGTTTCTGCATTTCTAAATCAGTCCTGGGTTAAGCAGGAAGAACCAGTAATTGGGGTTTTTTTATTTTTCCAGAGGTTTTTTTTTTTTTCCCCTCAGGGATTGTGTTCACAAAGCAACAAGATGATGTGGGGCTAAAAGCTCTCACAGAAGAAAGGCACCGTGCTGGGTTTTTCCTCTATTGGAATATTTTCATGCAGTTAGGTAAAAGAATTTGATTTAAAAAAAAGTTTAAAATCTTGCTTCAGTGGTTAGGCAGGACAAAAGAGTGCCAGCTCCTGAGATTGCTGGAAATGTATTATTTATTTATTAATGAAAGTGTGAGGGGTGGTGCCTGTTCACAGGAGTGAGTCCTCCTAGAAACAGCTCCTCAATTTCCAACAGTTTGGAATTATCGTGCCACAAATCTTCTGTGGCTGCTGTTCTTTTGTTTGCAAGCATTGAAAATAAAATAAACACTGATTTTAAAAAATCAAGTAATTTTGGGTGTATATTAATGTGAATTGTAGCTAAGAGTGTTAAATGGATTTTTTTGGTTGTTGCCCAGATGAATATGGGGTGAATGCAAGAGGTTAAAATCCAAGAATATTCTCATTATTAACTTCAGGTCACTGGAGAGGGCAAACCACACAGAACAAATCTGTGTTACGCTATTTTCCCTGCAGTAAGAGGCTGAAACATTTACCTCAGACCTGCATTTGACCCAGGTTAGCCCTTAGTTAATTGATCAGAGCTGATTTGCTGGGATTTTCCCAGGAAAGAAGCAATAAAACTGATTTTCCATCATCTGAAACAGCTACCAGATAAGGGATTTCAAACCAGGTCACCAAACCTCAAATTTTAGATCCCTGATGTTCTGAATTCCAAGTTTTTTTCCCCCTGCAGTGGAGCTCTGGCTGTGATATTCCATCCCCAGTGCTGCTCTTTTTGCATTGTCAAAAATTATTTCCAACCTCTATAAACCAGAGTGCCCCATTTATAAACCCACTGCTCCAAATGGATCTCTACAGGAAGCACTGCAGCAAATACCTGTGCTCACTTAAAAATAAAAACATCAACCTCTGAGGAGTTGACAAATTCCCTTTTCAATAGAGGATGAGAAGAAAATAAGCCACATTTTACAGCAGCAAACAGGGAAAGATTATCAAGACTCCTAAATTCTGTGTAAAAACCTTTCAACTTCAAGCTCCTCTAGGGAAAAAAAACCCCTTGTGACCACCTTGAGGATACTTAATTAATTAATCACCCCACAGAATATCTCTGCCTCAAAAAACAAAACAAACATAAAACCTAAACAAATAAATTCAAATAATCAATATTTGAAACAAACAAAGACTTTCCTGCCTGAAAAAAGAAACCCAGACTGATTCAATAAAGGGTGGCACTTCCACATCTCACTGACTTTAGGAACAACAAAAAATAAGTTTTTATACCAGTAGAAGTGAACATTTCAGTCTTTTAGGGGTGCATTACTGCTTCTAAAAAATTCTTGCAACTTTTATTTGAGGAACTTGGGGATGATACGAGGCAAATGTGTTCCTCAGAGGTCATTAGCACCCAAGGAATTCTTTTTTGCACGGGAAGAGGCAACGCAGCAGATGGTGCTTCTGAGCACAAGGTGGGAAGCAGCTGCTTCCCTGCTTATTTATTTCTTTGCTGGCACAGCCAACAGCTTTGGATTGAGGGAGAGGTGTAGAAGGGGATGTGCTGAAGTGATATTTTTGTCCTAATTCTGTTCAGAAGAGCACTAAGGTGTGCTCTAAGCTCTTTAAATGGATTTTAGCAGGAACATTGATGCCATGATCAATGACATAAAGGCACTTGGCTGTCCCTGGTCACCCCAGGAGAGCTGGGGATGCACCTACTGTGCCTTTTTGGGGCTGCCTAAAAACAGAGGACACACAAAATTAAGGGAATAAAAAGCAGTTCTATTTATTGAAGGGCCTTCAGGTACCTTCAAGGCAGACAAAACCCACCCAAAAATGGACAATTAGTCACAGGTTTCACACTTTTATAAGTTTGGTCCATTTGCATTTTGGGGGTCCATCTGCCAATTCCAGCTTCAGCCAATGAAGTCATTGACCCCAAGTTTGCTGCCGCCAACTCCCTTTTGTTTCCATCTCTCAGGCCTGAGGCAGTGAGGTGTCCTTGATTGCCAGGCCTGCAGAGGAATTGTTGTGTCTGCCCCAAATGGGGAAGCAGCAGCTCCCACTGTGTGTGGAGTTTGAGATCTACACTAAAGAACTGCAGGGTTACAAACAGATGGAAAATAGAAAAGCTAAAATCCTAAGGCATCATTACAAAGGCAACATGGAGGGAGGAAATGAAACTAGAGCTTCTAAGAAGGAAAAAGCTGAAGGAAAAGAATGAGGAGTTTCCTACCTGTGGTCCAGCCAGGAATGGGATCAAAGCTGCCATCAGTGCCCCAGGGCAGTGACTGAGCTGCAGCCGGGGCAGGAGCTGCTGCAGGAGCTGCTCAGGTGCCTCAGGCAGCACAGGAGCTGCTCTAGGAGCTGCTCAGGTACCTCAGGCAGGGGCAGGAGCTGATCAGGTGCCTCAGACAGGACAGGAGCTGCTCCAGGAGCTGCTCAGGTACCTCATGCAGGGGCAGGAGCTCAGGCTGCTGCTCATGACCTTCCCTTGGCATTTCTCCCCTTCCCTGCTGCTCCAGGCCAGGCTGGCACGCCCCAACGAGCTGGGCAGCCCCAGCACAGCCCTGCAGCCTCTCTGTGGCTCTGCCAGCTGCTCTTTTTGCCTCTCCCCTCTCCCAGAAGGGATTCCCTGGAGAAGAATCTCAGAAGGGTTTTTGCCCCAGGCTGGAATCTTTAGCAGAACAAGGCTCAGCATTCTTACGTCACTTCTGAGACACCTGGAGGAGCCCCCACATGGATGGCACAGAGCTGCAGCAACCAAATTAAAGGCTTTTCCTGAGCCAATCTGTTCAGGAGCAGCCCCAGCACAGCCAGACCACCACTGCTGGCTCCTTGGCAGCACAGGGAGCCCACCCAGCACCCACTCCCCACATCTGTGGGCAGGCAGTGCCAGCCCATCCCCTCCTTCCCTCCCTTACCCCACTTCAGCTGCAGCCAAGGCTTCATTGGAGGCAGTGAAAGTGGCTTTTATTGATTTCCAGATCCAAAAGCACACAAAGCAAACACTTCCAGCAGCAAAACTGGAGACCCTGGTTCACCAAGCCTCCCTCACAGCACCCACCACCACCACTGTGCATTTGTAAGCAGTTACATTTTATAATCAATTAATTTAGGTGATAACACTGATGCTACTCATCCTTCTCTTGGGCCATTAAGCAGAGTTATTACAAACAGGGGAAAGGAAATCAAATAATGACAGAAGCACCAGGAAGATCCAGAGCTGCACCTTTCAGGGTTTCCAAAAGGAGCTTTTACAGACCAGTCCCCAGTGAGAGCAGAGCCAAACAATCCTCACAAGCTGCTGGCTGAGGGAACAGAGCCCCTTCATCTCCCTGCTCCACCCTTCCAGAGGGAATGCTTCTGTGCTCCAAGACAGCCAGGAGCATCCAGCAGACAAGCAGTTTCAAGATGACAAAAATAACCTGCTCTTATTGAATATGTGTGTATTTACCAGTCTTTTTTCTTTTCTGCAGGTATCACACTGGGCACTTGATCCTTTTCCAGCTCACAGGAGCCTCACTCTTGGCTGGCGGCTGCTCCAGGCTTGGCTTTAGGTTTTTCTGCTGGGCTCCTGAGGTTCTTCAGCCACTTGCAGAGAGGGCTGGCCCTGCAGTGCCTGGTGCCGGGTCTCTTGTGTGACCCTGAGCTGCTTTTCACCCTGCCCTGCTTGCTCTCCTCCTCTCCAATCTCCACTGCAGGCTGCAGAGGGGAGTCCCCTGTTGTCACCTCTGTGTGCTCTCCAGCTGGCTCAGCTCTTCCCTGACTTGGAGCAGTTTTTCCAGCTGGATTTATGGCAGGGAGATTGTCCCCAGCTTCCTGCAGCTCTGAGCTCCTCAGCATTCCCTGGGCATTCACAGGTGGGGACCACGAGGCCATTTCCCTTTTCCTGCCTTGTTCTGTGCCCTGCAGACCGGCAGCAGCACCCTGGGGCTCCTCCTTCTCAGGGTGGCTCACAAACCCTTCACCCGAGGCTGCCTGGGCCCTGGGGACATCAGGGACACTTGTTCCCTCCTCAGCTGGCAGCCTTTGAAACCTCCTGAACCTGCTGCAGTACCTCCTGTGACTGAGCTCGTTCCCCATGGCCAAGGTGTGCAGAGCAAATCCTGCCCACAAAAATCCTGCTCACAGCCCTCTCCAGGGAGTCCAAGGGATTTGGGCACCAACAGAGCCTTCAGGAGCAGACACCGATCCTCATTCCAGGCTCACACCACTCCTGGGCCACCTGCAAGGGGAAAAATCCAACAGAACACACTCCTCAGCCCTGTGCCAGAGCAGAAAATGCCCCTTGAAAAATCAACATTTTATTTAATTTCTTGGCCCTATGTCAGAGCAGAAAATGCCCCTCTAAAATCAAAACCAAATTCCCATTTCATTTCAGAGCTGCAGGTTTTATTGTTCTCAAGTCAGTCCTAGCCTTTGAATGTCACTGAAAGCATTGAGGAAGTCACTCCCTCCCCAGGACCCTCAGCCCACACTGCACTTCACAGTTATTAGTTTATATTCCCAAAGTAAACACTATTTAGGGCTCCTCTTGTTTCCTAAACCATTTATTAATTCTACAAAGAGTTCACATGTAGCCAGGGAAGCCATTCATAGGCCTGGTAAGATATGGAAGGGAGCAGAAAGGAAAGAAAAATAAAATATCTCCTTATTGAGAGGAGAGAAACACGAGGATTTCAGGCCCTTGGGTCATTATTTTACCAGTCATTAATTCACTTTTTAGAAACCACAGCAATGCCACTGCTTCAAACTCAAACATTAAAAAGGGGCAGCACATTCGGAATGCAGAGAAACATTTCCCTCAGGTTATGTTTGTAAAGGACCCTTTTACAACCGCAGCACTGCCAGGAAACAGATCAGCACTTTGCAGGGAAGGAGCAGGAGGAAGTTGTGTGGGAAAGGACAGAGGGACTGCACACAGCCCCAGGAATTCCCTTTGCATCTGCCATTGCAGGAAAAGTGGCAAACACAAGCTAAAAGCTCATCATTCAGCAGGATAAAAGCGCCCCGTTTCTGGCAGGGAAACCACAAAGCAAACTCGACTTAAACCAGGGATTTGCAGCACCTTTAGTCCTGGCCCAGGGTGATAAAGTTCTGCTCTTAAGCAGGGCAGAAACTGCAGCCCCAGCCCGTTCCACTCCAAATCCTGGGCCATTTTTTATCCCTAAATATTTAAAGTGGGACAGAAGTGCCACACAACATGATCTGATTACAGCTGGTGCTGCAGAGAGCTCAACCAGCACAGCGCAGAGCCGGAGGAACGGCAGAAAAGCAGATCTATAATTTAGGAATTACAGTTTTTAAAGTGGAGCTAATGGATCCAGAGCAGTTTTGCTGCACTGTTTGAGCTGCTTTTATGGGTAGAATCTGTAAAAATGTGTGATTCCATGGTGGTTAGGCACTCACTTATAAGACTACATGAACTTAATCACTTAAAACTACAGAGTTCCAAGAAAGGAAAAGCAAGAAAAATGAACCCATCCACTTCTACTGGGGGAGAAAAACCAAAATAAAATAAGAGAGAGGGAAATGCCCTTTGATATCAAAGCTGCAAAGAGGACAGGTAACAAATAAATGAATGTTTTGTAAGCAACTGCTGCATCAGCAGCAAGGATTTTGTGTAAATAGCCAGGAAATGTTCCATGGCATTTTGGTAGGACAGTAAAACGCTAGGAAAGGAAAGGGAAATAATAACTTATTTTCTGTTACACTCCTATTTATTTGTCATCACTGCAAAAGCAGCTCAAAATGTGACAAAAGACAGATTCTACTGCTGCTGTCTCCAAATAGAGTTTGTTTATAAAGATTCAGATATTTATTACCTGAAGATACCAGTTCATTTTTACATGCAGGAAAATTATTTCCCCTTCCTCATTTGACCATTTCAGGCTGTGAATGTTTCATTTTTAGTCCCACCAGCAGAATTTAGTTCAAAGCCAAAGATACAAGACAGCATAATCACAGTTTTACTGAAACCCTAAAGGCAGAGCTCTCCCTCACTAGAGAAGCCAAAAAAACCCCTCAAAAATAAAGTCCCTCCTTCCCAAAAAAACCCCCCAAATTTGTGCCATGCGGTGCCCACACTCACTTGCAAAGGAAATTTCTCCAAGAAGTTCCCAGCAGAGCTTGGGAAGGAGCACCTGGACCTTAAATAGGGCAGGGCAGCAATACTGAATTGCTTTCACCCAAACTTAATGATTTAATTAATTACTGACCCCTTCCACAGCTGCCTGAAAGACTGGGAACTGTTCTTGCTCCATGTTTATGGAACTTCATGTGAAGTTTCACACCAGAGGGTTCTGTGTATTTAGATATTATTTTGCTTCTTGTCCCTGAAGTATTTACAGAGAGCTGAAGGGAAATGTTGTGGGGTCTCTTTAGATATTTACACAGAGATTAAGGGAAATGTTGTGGGGTCTCTCTTTAGGTATTTACAGAGAGCTGCAGGGAAATGTTGTGGGGTTTCTCTTTGGGTATTTACACAAAGTTGAAGGGAAATGTTGTGGGAAATGTCTCTCTCTGCACAGAGCTGCAGGGAAATGTTGTGGGGTCTCTTTGGGTATTTACCCAAAATTGAAGGGAATTGTTCTGGGGTCTCTCTTTAGGTATTTACACAGAGCTGAAGGGAAATGTTGTGGGGTCTCTTTAGGTATTTACCTAAAATTGAAGGGAAATGTAGAGTCTCTCTTTAGATGTTTACACAGAGCTGAAGGGAAGTTGTGGGGTCTCTCTTTGGGTATTTACACAAAATGGAAGGGAAATGTTGTGGGAAATGTCTCTCTCTGCACAGTGACAGCTTGGAGAGCCTTCTGACAGGAAGGGGACAAGGGGGGATGGCTCCAGACTGACAGAGAATTGTTTAGAGGGGGGATTTAGGAAGAAATCCTTCCCTGTGAGGATGGTGAGGCTCTGGCACAGAGCAGCTGTGGCTGCCCCTGGATCTCTGGAAGTGCCCAAGGCTAGGTTGGACAGAGCTTGGAGCAACCTGGGGTAGTGGAAAATGTCCCTGCCCGTGGCAGGGGATGAAGTGAGATGATTTTTAAGGTCCTTTTCAACCCAAACCACCCTGGGATGCTGTGGCTGCTGAGCAGCAGCTGCAGGATAGAATTGAGGAAATTCCCCTCGCAGCTGAGGTGCTGCAGGAGAAGAACATCCTCCCTGTCCTCAGGAAGAGCTCTGGGTGCTTTTCATCTCCTGGGAGGTGCTGCAGGCACTTGGCAGCAAAGGAGGCAGAGCTGGGGGAGGTTTGTGATCATGCTTTCTCTCTCTCTCTGGAAGGATGTTTTGAGTGGCTTTTGTTTCAGAACTGCTCTAACTTTCACATCGTGGTTGGGTCTGGTTGTCAGATCACTGCAGATTTTGGAATTTTTCATCTGGGCTCCTTGGATGTTGTGGAGAGAGGAGAGTGTGAGGAAGGAAATAAATTCTTGTGCTCCTGAAAGCCAGGCAGGGATCCAGCAACCAAAGCAATGCAAAATTGTTTTGTATTGAACAAGAATATTGACCTCTGCGTAAGGGAAGTGTTTGGTTTTTGACCAGCTGTTTTCAGAACTTTTTATTTAGTTGTGTAAGAGTTCAGGAGAAACAGATTTACTGTGACGAGGAGGGTGATTATTTATAAAGGTGCTTCAAAAGGAAGAGAAACACTGGAGTTCCTAACAGCTCCAGCAGCTCCTAAACACCCCTGAGGTTTTACTTTCTCAAGTGTAACCAATTCTTTTTTTTAAGGCTTCCTACTGAATGACAGGAAGTTTAATTATAAAAGTCCAAAGCAAGGATTCTTAGCGACAGGAGCTAAGATTTCCCAAATGCCAAAAAATTAGATTACACTCCAAGACAGTTGTGTGACTGGGTAATGCTGCTTTAGCCCCACTTGCAGTGATTCATCGTGGATTTTAGCAGGGAATTTGCTGCTTATCATCTTAAGAGGGCAGCCTGGAGCCTGGGAACAGCGCTGGGTTAGAGCCACGCCACTGCCTTGCTCAGAAATCCTCCCATCAGGACTCTAAAAGGACAGAGCAGTCAAAGGTGGAATTTGCCTTCACTCATTGGTGACAGTTTGGAGCAGTCGGGGATGTGCCCTGCTGGATGGTGCAGTATTGGTTCCTGGGTCTCCTGGGGGTTCACCTGTCGGGGAAAACCCTCCTGGAGCAGTTCTGTGTCAGGAAAAGGAGACGCACGGGACTTTCTCAGTGTTCAGCTTCTTGTTTATTGCTATCTTATCTACAGTTTTGCACGCTGTCCACACCAGGCCCAGTGTGCTGGAAAAGCACCATAAAAATGGCTAAAAATCTCTTGTTGCAAGGTGTTTTAAGACTAAAGTAGCCAATTAAGAACTGACACCTAGATTATTTTCCCTTTTAACCCAATAACTGATCCCACAGAGCTGCAATGTGGACTTTTCTGCCCAATTACCAAATGCCACCCAAACCCATGAAGAAGAAGAAGCATGAAGAAGAAACCCAGGACAACACCCTGTGCCCTCCATCCTGCTTCCATCCACAAGATACCAAAAATCCCAAACCCTCAATTTCTCACCAAGTGTACACCTACACCACTCTCTCTAATCTATTTCACACTTTTGTGGATTCCAATCTATCTTGAAGTCTAGGAAACTTTCTCCATGAATGAGGGTCAAAGTCAGTGCTGCCCTGGGGGTCAGGGCACCCCAGAGCAGACAGAGAAATACTCCCAGTGCTCTGGGTTTCCACAATATTGTATTTGTGGGGTGCCCCAATGAAGGAAGGAATGATGAATCTGACTCCATGTTCTCAGAAGGCTAATTTATTATTTTATGATACTATATTATATTAAAGAATGCTAAACTAAACTATACTAGAGAATACAGTAAGGATACAGACAGAAGGCTAAAAAGATAATAATGAAAACTCATGACTCTTTCCAGAGTCCAACACAGCTTGGCCCTGATTGGCCAATGAGTGAAAAAAATTCGCATGAAACAAATTAAACAATCACCTGTGGGTAAACAATCTCCAACCACATTTCAAAGGAGCTAAACACAGGAGAAGTAATGAGATAATTACTGTTTTCCTTTTTCTCTGAGGCTTCTCAGCTTCCCAGGAGCAAAATCCTGGGCGAAGGGATTTTTCCAGAAAATATGACTGCCACGCCACAGTGCAGGAGTTCTGCTGCTGCAGGATGGGCTTTCCCTGCTCGCAGGGCAGGAATAAGAGTTTCAAAGCATTAAGGTGCTTCCAGACCTAAGCCTTGCTCTAAATGAGTCACATTTGGAAGTTTAGCCTTTCATCTTTAGTTTTATCAGGTCTAAGCACAGCAAGCCCAGTTGATGTTCCAACATCTGCAAGGAAATCACCAGGGGAGAAGCAGCTTTCCTTCTGAGGCCCCTGGTATCAATAGTCAGCATTTCACCAAACACTTTACCAGCTGAAAAGGGCAAAAACATAAATTCTATCATTGGGGTCAAAGCAAATATCAGAAATGAGGCAGAGGCTCCTCTGACAAAAGCTTTTAAAGCCATTAAATTTGCCAAAGCCAAACCTCCCTCTTGTGTAATTTTGGGTAGGTCAGACAAGGACAGTGCAAACCAGGAAAAACTGAGGGTAGAGCTTAGCTTTACAGAACCTGGGCTTTACAGAATTTGGGGCACATCTGAAAACCCCAGATGAATGTGATGACAAAAAAGCAGCAGACCTGGAATATTTTAAGAGGAATTTTAGCCAATTTTTTCCTCATTTACCAAGGAACATTTTACATTGTAAACACTCAGATTGGTGTAATTGAAGTCAGGGCACTGCAAAAACTTCTTCCCCAAAATTCCAGCAGCATTGCATGTGGAAGATTATTCCGTGATTTTTCTGAGAAAGGAAGAAAAAGAATCGCTAATCTTCCAGAGCATGAGAGAATGTCCCTGATTCAGACTGCAGCTTTGTTAATTAGATGTAAACACCAAAATTCCAGCAGAATTGAAGAGCTGCACAGTGCCACTTTTGTTCCTGTAATTTCATGATCACCTGGCAAGTTTTGAGATGATGTCTGTGAGACTCCAACCTGCAGAATTATTCTGCATTATTCATCGTGGTGTGGAAATTGATCCCTGTCACCCCTTTCAGTGTGGCACCAACAGTAATTATATATTTATTGTCACTCTTGATTAGCCCCACACCTTCAGTCACAGGGGAAAGCAGCTGCTGTGTAATTTTAACAGGATTCCATGAACTCTGAGATGCTTTTACTAAATCACAAGCACAAAACACAGTGACAGTGGTTGATCTGGACATCTGAGAGAGGCAAGTGATGCACAGAGGTTTTTGTTGCTCTCTGCTTCTTTCCCCATGATCTCCTCAGGCCTCTGTGCTCTCCTGGCAAGGAGGAGCTGCCAACTCACTCATTTGTAAATCTAAATTCTATGACAAGAGGACAATCTCTAGCCTAACAGCAGAGCTTTGCCAGAGGCAGCCCAACCAATAACCTTTGGGATCATGAGGAGCAACCAAGGCGCATCCTCTGAGTTATTTAAGGGCAGATGAGACATTTCCATGAGCAGCAGAGTCTCAATCAGATTGGGCCACAAAGAAAAAAAAAATTAAGCAAGTCTGGCTTAAGTGGAAAGGTTTGGCAGCCTGGTCCTTGGAGCCACAGGAAATCTTTTTAAGGGTGCACCAAACTCTAGATGTGATTAAGCACTTAAAGACAGTAAAACCAATCATGCCTTAAATAGAAGGGTTGCTCTCAACATCCCCAGCTCCTGGCTTCCTTTAACCATCATTTCTTGCCTCCTGTGAGTGCTCTTAGTGAAGGTGCACACAGAACACCAGAGCTGGAAATGCTTTCCTTAGGGAGGATCTTACTCTCCTTCACATTGGAGTTTTCCAGCTAATACAAATAATTATTTCCCTTTTATTTATTATTTTTTTAAACCTCCATGAGTTCTAGCAGAATAATGTGGTGTAAAAACCTTTTGCTTGAAAGAAATGAGGCTGTATTGTTTTCCTGATTCCCTGCAGCACCACATAATTCCTAAATTCAGTGAGAGCTGTGCCACCAGTCAGGTTTGATGGGAAAACTCCCTTCTATTTAGCACTGTGTAATTAGAGATTAGCATGGGATATGCAGGTGCCAGAAATTTATTGATTATTTGCAGCAAAATGACCACAAGCAGCTTTTTTTGTTGTTTACAGCTCCTTCCACAGGCATCCAGTCTGAGCTCCTTGACCTCCACCCAGCCAGCACAAACCATAAAGCAAATGCCAGGTTCTGTAAAGGCAAATTCTCTAAAGCAAACACTCTAAATGAGTCACAATTGGAAGTTTAGCCTTTCATCTTTCATTTTATTTTGTCTAAGCACAGCAAGCCCAGTTGGTGCTCCAAGATCTGCAAGGAAATCACCAGGGAAGGAGCAGCTTTCATTCTGAGGCCACCGATATCAATATTCAGCATTTTACAAAACATTTTACCAGCTGAAAAGGGTAAAAACATCAGTTCTGGCATTGGAGTCAATGCAAATGCCAGAAATGAATTATCAGAACATTATTAACCCAACATTTCATAGCAGTCAGTGTTAAAATGATTTAACATTTATTGATTCCAATTGCAACAGATATCACACAATGCATTTCCAATAGTGGTGACAAGTCAGTGGGGTGAGAGGACAAGTGTAATTAATAAATTAGACATCACTTAACCCTGTGCAGCCACACACAGGGAGATACCCATGAAGTGCACAGCCCTAGGCAGGGTATAAATACATAAATAAATACATAAATACACTTGCTGTACCATGAAACAGCCCATGCCCACACTCCCAGCAGAGAAAGGAGGGCAGTGCCACTTGCAGAGCACACAAATTTTAGGTTTAGCATCTTAATTGTAAGCTTTTCAAAGCAGGTTCTGCCACCACCACCACCCTGATTTCTGGGTCCTTCAGAGCACAAGCCCCATGTGGCAGGGTGGAGGCAGCAGGCTCAGTCCTGGCTGTAAACAAACCCTCATGGTGCTCCTTTAGTGCTCCTCTGGCTCTCCCTCACTGCTAACTTCGATTTTCTCCTCCTGCTGGGTTTCTGGCAGGCAGGCTGGGCTCTCCTCTGCTCTCTGCCCATCACCACAGGCCTCAGCCATCTCTTCAGCTTGCCCTGCCCCACCAGCAGTTCCTTCCACACCTTCAGGAGCACCAATCTCACCTTGTCCCAGCTGGAGATCAGGTGGGCCTCCAGTTCCTTCTCCCCCCTGCTCTTGTGCAGCTCTCTGCCCATCTGTCATGTCCTCTCCTGGCTCTGCAGCCTCCAGGGCCAGCTCTGGCTCCTCCAGGGGACACAAATCAGCCGTGCTGTCACCTGCCTTCTGCATGGGCACCTCCCAAAGAGCCTTCCCAATGCAGGTGTCCTCTGCAGCACCACCAGCCCTGGCCTCCTGCCCTGCACCCCTCAGCAGCTCGGATTTTGCAGCAGCCTGACCCTGGCCAGGCTCCCCGTGGTCAGCAGACACGTGGACATCGACCTCCACCGTGGTCCGAGTGGGAGGTGTCACCCCCCGGTCCCCACGGCGGGGCTCGGGGGACAAAGAGCTGCCAGGGGGACGCAGAGCAGCTTCAGCCTGGCTGCCACCCTGGGGATTTTGGGATCCAGGGAGTTCCTGAGGTTCCAGAAGCTCTGGGTGAGGTTCAGCTTCGGGCTCCTGGGTCAGCTCAGCCCCTCGTGTGCCTCCAGCAGCCACAGGGGCTGAGGCCTCGCTGTGCTGTGCCCTTGGAGAGGAATCCGAGCCTCCTTCCTCCTCTCCAAATTCACTTCCAGAAGTTTCCAGCACCATGGTGGCAGTAGGAGGCTCGGGGCGCCTCGAGGCCCTCCCGATGCGTGCGGAGTAGAAACGGCCCTCCCCAGTCCAGGTGGCTGCGTCACAGCACACCCGGGCAGTCCTCCTGCCCTTGGCCCTGAAAACCACCCTGGGGCACACACAGGGCCTCTTGTTCTTCCCAAAAACACCTCCCATGGCTGCAGGGGAACTCAAACTCCAAAAACTCCTCTGAGGCTGCAGGAGGGGCAGGGAGCTCTGGCTCTGGAGGAGGAAGGGGCTTCACACCTGTGGAAATGGATATTTATTAGCCCACACTCATTAGGGTGAGTTAATTACCCAATTGCCACCCAGCAGGAACTCGGGGATAGCAGGAATGAGCTGAACAGGTGGAATTGCACCTGGTGGGGCATGGGGAGACACAGAAACCTTTCAAGAAATAACAGCCTGAAAAGAGGGGAAAAAGACACAATTTGTCAGTCAAAGCAGAGCACTCTGGAAAACAGTGGCAGGTCTCAGGAGCCACTCTTCACTCCAGACAAGGAAATGTTTAGACTTCCAGTAATAGATGGGAGCAGGAGGGAAGAGAAGCAAGGCAGGAGGAAAAAATTACAGATAAATTTGAAATTCACAGGACACAGCAGGGTTTATTCCTGAATAATAGCATTAGGAGAGGACTGTAAGAGACACAAGCAAAGTAAAAGGTAAGATAACATCTCCCAGCACAAAACTAATTCAAGAACTGAGAAGCAAGGTCTACCTTAAACATTGAAATGAGCTAAACCCAGCAAAATTACTTGTGCTCAAAGAGGCCCAGACTGTAAAAACGTGCATGAATTAAAGCAAGGAACCCATCCCATAAAAACCAAACAGCAAGAGAGCTGCCAGACCCACAGAGCTCACACAACCCCTGCTCACCAGCACAGCTCCACACCCCACTGAAGATGCCTCACCTGGGAGGTAAAGCCCTCACCTGGGCTTAAATAGGAGGGGGGGGTCACACTCAACCCCTTCCCCCCTTGACTCCCAACCTTAGTTCCAGCAGATTCTAAAGTTCCCTTACTCTTTTTTTTTTTATTATTTTTTTTTCCCCCAGGCATTTCTAAGCCCTTGGGAGCAGGATGTGGCTGTGCTCCTTTGTGCAGGTGATGGGTGATGAACTTCACTTTGGTAATTGCCATTGGCTGTTTAAAATAAAGCTCAGGATTTACACAGAGCAGCCGTGGACAAGATGAACTGACCTCTGGTTAGAAGTGGTGATGCCAAGTGGCAGAAAAACCAGGCTGGGTTTGTGTATAACTCACAAATGACAATACTGGCGCTGTACTTTCCCATTTTATTTGCTATTGAGCAGTTAGGGGTGAAAAATTACCCCCTTTCCCACTTGTGTGCTGTCTTCAGCTGGCTGAGTGGTGCAATTAGCAGTTTTACAGTGGCTGCAGATGATTTGAACCATCCCAGGCACAGCTGATCAGCCTCTGCTGGAGCTGACATTCCCAGCCCTGCTCGTGTTTGCTGCCTGGGAGGGAGCTCTAAAGGGGAATTGGTCACACGGGCAAAACACAAAAGCAAATATCCATTAAAAACAAACTAATCCCAGCCAGGAGCGTGAAGGCAGGGCCTAAACATCCACTGCCAGCAGCACCAGTGCTGTGGAATGTAAAAAAAAAAATCAAAATGGATACTTTCCAGGCTTCTTTTATTTCCATAAAAACCTCTCAAATCTACAATTTTGGACGCCAGGTCTGGTTCAGCATCCTGAACTTCGCCGAGCTCCGGTGGCTCCCTGAGAGCAGAGAACAAAGGAGGAGCACTTGGCGAGGTAAATCCGTGTGTGCAGCCAGAGCTGGGACCAGAGCAGGACAATGAGCCCCCGCTGCCTTCTGATGTGCTCCAACATCTGCTCTGCTCGATAACAGGCAGGGCTCTGTGGCTTGGTGGCACTGCAATGTCACATTGCTGTGGCTGGGAGGGCCTCACTCTGTGTCTGGTGTGCTTTCACAGCTTTTCAAAGCCTTTTTAAAAAAATATTTCTTTTTAGGCTTCGGTGGACCTGAAATTCAGAGGCAGGGCAGGATTTCTTTGGCTATTGGAAACTTCTCTGAACTAATCCATGATTTTCACACGTGACAAACACGGATGACAGCATGTGCAGAGTGTCACACAGCAGTGGCTGAAAGCTCTGGTGGCTTTGGGGACGTTGATGCTTGGCAAAACAACACAACTGGAAGGAAATTGCATCCCCATTGTGTGGGGGAATGTCAGGCACTGCAGCACATGGATTTCCAAATCCTGCAGATGTTGCAGGGATTTATTTCAGTGTTCTGTGCAATGGGAAGATGCTCAGTCATCGGCTCATCACAAGGTCGTTGGGATATTTCTGACATTTAAAGTGTAGAATTTAAAATACAGATTTAAAGAATTTCTTCCCCTTGAATCATGGTGAAATATGGAAACATATGAAATAAATATATGAAATATTTTAGTTTAAAAGGCCCAACTTTGACCCATTTGAAACAACCCAGAAAATCTCCTGCATGTGAGATACCACAAGAGATGGTAACGTAACACACAAGTGGAGGGAGGAAAATCCTCCTGTCAGAGCAATCACATCTCCTTCCTTTACCAGGCTTACTCTTTGTTCCAAAAGCCTTTTCCAATCTCTGCTACTTTGATATATTTAAAAGGGCTGTTCTAAAAAAAACATACACTTCTTTTTTTGACAAATAAAAGGAAATAATCACAGCTCCTCCAAAGAGCCGGGCTCAGCTGTCAGCCAGGATTGTGCTGCAGGATGGAATGCTGCACAGCAGCACCATTACAGAGCCTTCCATGGCATCATTGCTTACAAGGGGCAGGCTGCAGGCAGCTCAGGGCATCACTCTTTGTGTTTGGGGATTTTTATTGCAGAGTTCAAGCTGTTACATCTTTACAGAGCTGTTCCTTCCAAATGGCAAAGCCTCTTGGTGTGTTTGGTGTGGCATCAAAGCCAGGGATGATCACCCTGGTTCAGCACAGAGCTGGCATCACAACAGGAGGACTGTTTGTCCATTTTGTGACCATTTCTGAGTTCATCCAGGGTCTACCCCTGGCTAAGCTCTTGTGCTGCCCAAGGTGGATCTGTTGAAGCCTCCTAATAAATCCCTGCTTTAGCCCTGTCTAGTTTCTGTTCTGGGTCAGCCTTCTCAAGGCATCAACTACAGGGCTGAAAATCTCCTCCTCAAGGAATAGGAAGGGTTTTCCATCACTGAGCTCTGCAGCTTTGCTTGTCCAGCTGGTGCAGAACATGGACTTGACCTTGGAAACTCTGCCTGGCCCGTGCCCCCAGGCTCAAGACTCTCAGTGGTTAATTTGGTGTGGCATCAAAGCCAGGGATGATCTGCCCTCCTTCAGCACAGAGGAGAACACCACAGGGCTGAAAATCTGCTCCTCAAGGAATAGGAAGGGTTTTCCACCACTGAGATCTGTAGAATTGCTTGTCCAACTTGACCTTGGAAACTCTGCCTGGCCCCAGCCCCACACTGAGGACTCTCAATGGTTAAAGAACATTTCCTGTAGCACAGCTCCTGCTCAGAATCCTCCTCAGCAGAATTAGATAACCAGCTCATGGTCACAAATGTGATTGATGCTGATTTCCCTCAGGGTTACTTATTCAAGCCTTTTCCCTGTCTGAATTTGGGGTTTGGGGGGGCTGGGACAAAGAGTGGCACTGAACACACCCAGATCCCTCCTAGACAGCTGCAGCAGGTTGTAACTTCGGGAGAACAAACAAAAAGTAACACAATTGAGTTCAAACAGATGAGCTTTCAGTCAGCTTTGTGTGTGTTTATTTAACACCTTCAGGGCCAAGCAGCCCATGGTTTAACAGCACTGCAGACACAGCCCACCTGAGCAATAATTGGAATTTATTGGCTCAGGGAAGCCTTCTGAAGAACAGAAAGTGTTCCAGGCACCTCCTTTCCCCCAGTAAGTGAAGAAAGATTATCTGTACACACAGGAGACATTGTCAGCCTAAGGGCAGGTGGAAGGACAGAAGTCAAGGTGTTAAAAAACCCCATCCTTCTCCCAAAGTGTTAAATCTCATCCCCAACATCTCTGGTCACACTCAGCCCATCCTCCTCAGCCTCTAGCTCTGTGCAAGATATCGAAGAGGCACCTGCAGGATATTTTGTCTTGCACTTTTCCCATCAGCATCCCATTCCTCAAGCGCTCTGCAAAGCCTAAAAAAGAATCTCCAATCCACCACCCTCCCTGCTCCCCACATACTCCTCTGGACACTTTGCATAGTCAGACCTTGCTCAAAAGGCTCCTTTAAAAGGAGTCAGTCCCTATTTCTCCTTTGACGTGTAAAGAAAAGCACTCCACAGGTTTTTGCCACATTCTCTGTTCTCATTTATTCCCAGCAATTAAAACACACTCAGTTAGTCTGGGGTTTTGCCATGATCTTTAAAAGTGTATTTTATTGGTAGCACAGTGGGAGGAACATTAAAAGTCAGTAGATTTCAGCTGCATACACTGACTTCTGCATTCTGATCAAGACTACATTTTAACTTCTGCATAAACTGCACAGGTTACACAAACACTTCCACTACTACAAGAGATACCAAGAACAAGCCAGAATTAGGATTTCATCATCTTCATGTGAAAATATTTTGTTCAACATTGACAAGAAAGCAGGAAGCATCAATACAAGAGAATTATTCAGGGAAGTAGTTTAAATATTTCATTATTCTGAGGTAGCAGGAGAAATGGCTGTTGGCCTCACAGAAAACATCTGGCTGCACACAATTAGAGGAGCAGTTTTCTATTCTGTTCCCAGACTCTTCAGACCAAGGAATGAGACCTCCCCATCACCAAACCTCACTGGGGGAATGCAGCAGCATCAGCTCAGTGAGATCCTGGCTCGAGTGAATCAGCGAGGCATGATCCGAAAAACAGCTACTGGGAAAGGCAAGAAACAGATCTGTGACTGAACAAACACTCAGGAGAACACTGGAAAGCTCTGTAAAGACTTCACAGATCTGTCTGACGAGAGTTCCTGAAGGCTGGGACACATTCTGCAAAATCCTGAGTCCAACAGCTGGGGCTGTTGGGGGTTAACCCCTTCCTGAGGGCAGGTGCCTCACCTTGTCCCTGCGCAGAGGTGACCCCAGGCCACCTGAGGACCAAACATCTCAAGCTTCAACTTTCTCAGCCTCTGTTTCCCCACTGCTCCCAAGCACTTCAGGCAGTGAGGGGGGCACAAGTGGGAACTCAGCTTCTTGCCGTACAGGAACAAAAGGTGCTGGTTCTTCTGGAAGCTCCACTGCTGGCTGCATGATCCCATCCTGCAGCTCTGCCTCGGGTCCTGGGGTGCAGCCCCTGCTCCCCTCCTGGCCCAGCTCACACAGGGCTCCATCCTGGGGCTGCTGCAAGATCTCACTCAGTCCTGCAAGCTCTGCAAGCCCTGCACAGCACAGGCTCCCCACGGCCTGGGCAGGCGGCACAGTGCCCTGCATGCCCTCCTTTAGGAGCTCCAGCAGCTGGCTTGGTGGCTCCAGAGACGCCCACTGCGGGCACAGGGGCTGCCAGGACACAACAGAAGAGGAGTAGAGCTCAGCCACCCCCCTTGCTGTGACCTCTGAAGGGCTCTGCAGGGTCAGGAGAGACATGGCTTCCACCAGACAGCTGAGCTCAGCCCTTTGGGCAGACCGGGGGCTTGTCTCAGCAGCTTCAGCCCTGGCTGTGCCCTCCACGGGCTCAGGCCCTGCCACCTGCACAGCACACAGTGACAGGTCCCTGCCCACGAGAGCCCCCAGGGTGTCTGCAGGAGGTTCTGGCTCAGCTTTAGTTTCACTGGAGTGCTCCATGAGGCTATTTCCCTCCTGCAGGGTTGTCCCAGCACAGGGGCCTCCCTCACTGCCAGCCTGCTCCTCAGCCCCCAGAGCGGTCTCTCCCACAGGAACACCAGCAACAGGTTTGATTTCCTCTTCTGCCTCACCCACTTTCTCCTGCTGGCTCAAGTCTTCAACTTCTCCTTCAGCCTCCTCATCAGCAGGGGCCGCAAAGAAGTCCATGGGGTTCCAGGCTGGCTCCCACCCTTCTGCAGCATAGCAGGGCTCTCCATTCTCCTCCAGGGCATCAGCTGAGGCCTGGTGGTCCTGGAGCAGCTCCTTGGAGCCCTGTTTGGGGACCTTCAGCGCTGGGGTGGAGGGCTGTGTGTCCAAGAAGGTCCGTGTGTCCAAGAAGGTCCGTGTGTCCCCAGGGCTCTGCAGGATGGGCTTGGTCTCACTGGGCTCTGTGTTTGCTGCCTCCCGCTCCCTGCACCTCTCACAGGGCACACAGCACAGCTGCTGGCTGAGGCTGCTGCCCATGCTGAAACCCACTGCACCTGCAGGAAAAATGGCATTTTAGCACTTTTTAGCATTGATGTTCCCTCATGTCCCAGAGGTTTGGTGGTTTAGCTCCCACAGAGACCTTCATGTAGTATCAAAACAGCCCCCAGCATTGGAGGGAGAGGAATGATGAGGAGGACTCCACTGATATCAGAAGGTTAATTAATTACCTTATTATACTATATTATATTACACTATATTGCATTACATCTAAACTGAATCTGCCAAGCACTCATCTCGCGAGTGTCAGCCCTCAGTCCCAACTCACACACACACCTGGCCCTGACAGGCCAAGGAAACAAAACCCCATCACTCTGGGTAAACAATCTCCATATTGCATTCTACTTTGGCACAAAAACAGGCACAGCAAGTGAGATAAGAATGATGTTTTTTCTTTTCTCTGAGGTTCAGAGAATGTGAACCTCAGAAATCCTTGGGAAGAATTGTGCCTTGCTTTTCTCTGCGAAGAGAAACACGGCAACACCTTCAGGCAGGAAAAATGGCATTTTATCAATTTTTAGCATTGATGTTCCCTCATGTCCTAGAGGTTTGGTGGTTTAGCTCCTACAGACACCCTCAGGCAGGGCCCTGCTCCAAAGCACAGCCAAGGCCTGGCCTTTGCTTCTTCCAGCAGAACCAAACTGAGCTCCCCACACCTGGGAATGTTTCCACACCTTGGGCAAGTGGGAGAAAACCACCACTGCCCCACCTGAGCAGCTCAAATGCACAGGAGTTTCAGAGCCCAAACCCCAGCACTCAATGCAGGATTCCCAGCAGTCACCAGGCAGGTTTGTTAATTAGCAGAGTGGCAATCAGCACCCAGGAGTAGCTGCTGTTAATTGTGACATGTAACAGTTCAGGTGCAGCATTTTACAAGGGCAACTCCTTCAGCTGGAAGGGAAAACGGAGTTTAAACTTGCAACTGGAAAATAGACTCGCAACCCCACAAAATAACAACAGACCCACCCAAGCAAATGCTCCTTATTAATTACAATAAAAGACTTGAACTGCCCACAGAGGAAATTATTTTTTTCTGATTGCAGCCACCAGGGGTGGGACAGAAAAAAGCCAGTTTCAGTCTGTGGGTTTATCAGCACCACCTCACAGCATGATCCATTAATTATGTTGCACAGACCCAGGCCCAAATGTTTTGGTGCACCACATTTACCAGCTTCAGAACAGCCCTCCAGCCTCTCCCCCAGCACTGCATTTACAAGAGCTGTTAGAAACATTGAAATCTGAAGGCATTAATATATGTGCCCTTAAACACCAAAATATTGTGGAAGCCCAAGCTTATTTTGTATCACAACAGAGCACATGGCTTAAGAACCAGAATTCTTAATGGTGAGATGGTTTCTTCCAAGTTTCTACTTTCATATTTGTATTTTCTCTAAGAAAGTAACCAAAACTCCAAGAGAAAGAGTTTTATGTTGTCCTCTGAATACTTAAAGGGAAATTAAACCATTAACATACTTTCATGAGAAGGAACACCAATTCTGAGTAACAGTTCCATCATTTGAATGAAAACTAAAATTAAACCTACATACCATCATTTGAGGGCCCAAAGTGAGCTAAAAACCCCACAGGAAAATCCCAGCACTTTATAATTTACATATTTTCCCACCACCATAATTGACCAAAAGAAAACTGAAGAGCTGGGTTAAAAATAATGGATAAAAGTAGATACCTACCAGTTTAGAATAAAAGAAACCACAGAACACAAGAAAAAACCTCCCAGGTACCTTCTGGACCTCAAGCTCAACCTAAATACTGCCAAGGGGTCACACAAAACCACTTCCCCTAGCTCCTGGAGCATCAATCCCCTGAAACTTTAGTTCCTCCCACTCTTTGGAAGCAGCTGTGATGGCCCCATCCTTTATTTTACAGCTGAGAGTGTTTTCCTGCTCATTCTGTGCTGCTTTTTAGCAGCAAAATAAAAATATAAATGCAGCTTCTGTTTATGGCCGAGGAGTGACCACCAGAAATATCCTGGAATAACACAGTGGCATAACGCAGAGGGATATTCCAGGAGCTGGATGTGAATTTGGGATTACCCATGGGTAATTTGGGAAAAAATCAACAATCCAGGTCAAATCCAACATTGGAATGAACCTGTTGCCATGGGCAGTGCATTGATATTTTAATATTAAAATTATACAAATAAATTCCATTAACACTAAATATTTGTTAAAATAACAGACCTAAAAGGAGCTTTTTTATTTATGGTTCACCCTCAGTCTCAGCTGACAGGGAAGGGGAATGATCTCTTCTGAGAAGGAATAAATATGAGGTAAGAGAAAGTATTTTTGGTAAGATTTTTTTTTTTGCTTTTGGCACCTTCTGGCTGTTTCCACAGTTCTCACAGCCTGTGAGCCAGTCCTTAGTCTACTTTTATGAATTTCCTCATGATTTTAGTGGGTAATTTGGGAAAAAATCAAAAATCCAGGTCAAATCCATCATTGGAATGAACTGTTGCCATGGGCAGTGCATTGATATTTTAATATTAAAATTATACAAATAAATTCCATTAACACTAAATATTTGTTAAAATAACAGACCTAAAAGGAGCTTTTTTATTTATGGTTCACCCTCAGTCTCAGCTGACAGGGAAGGGGAATGATCTCTTCTGAGAAGGAATAAATATGAGGTAAGAGAAAGTATTTTTGGTAAGATTTTTTTTTTTGCTTTTGGCACCTTCTGGCTGTTTCCACAGTTCTCACAGCCTGTGAGCCAGTCCTTAGTCTACTTTTATGAATTTCCTCATGATTTTATCACCTGTAAATATGATTGATTTGGGACAAATTTAGTGAAAATGCCGCTTCAGGCTCAGTCAGGTAAAAAAGGCTTTCAGTCAGAGTTGGACAAACAACTCTGCAAACAAAATTATTAAAGCCAGACAGGGCAGAGCTGCCTGCTTTAAACCTGTTCCCCCTGTACTCCACCTTCCTTTTATGCTTCCATATCTATAAATATAAATAAAATACCTTCCATATTTAATACTTGTTAATAGATATTAAATAACTTCTGTGTTTTTAGTAGAATAAATCACAAAACTCTGGATCATGGCATCCATCCTGCCCCCCCAGCCACCCCCTCCAGCTGCCTGCTGGAGACAACTTTGTGTATTTTAGGAACTAGAAAATGGAAGCAAAACACTTTTAACAAATTATTGCTTTAATATCAGCACTGCAGTTAAACTTGAACAGCCACACAATTATGCTGTATAATTAATAAACCCAGAATGATAAAGCTTTTCCGTGGCTGGACTGGAAAAAAAGAACCCAAAATGTCCTTTGGGAAGGGGACATTGTGTTGGTGCACAATGGAATTCCTTGACTTCAAGGAGAAGGAGCAGCTCCAAGCTTCTGTTTTTCAGCAAACTATTTGAGGGACTTGCAGAAAAATTGGTGCAGAGCTCCCCATGGGGTAAACAGAGCATCCAGGGAGTGATTCCTGCCCTGGAATTACAAGCACAGCTCCCAGGATGGGCAGTTGGATAGCGAGGATAATTTATTTTATATAAAAGTTCATCTTCAGTTGCACAAGACTGGATGTTGTCAGGGTTTAAAATGGGAGTGAGGCCTTTCCCTTTGTGGGGTGAGGAGCAGCAGTGATGCCTTTCTGGGCTACCTAGACAAAATTAAGAGAGTAAAAAGCAGTTCTATTTATTGAAGGGCCTTCAGGTACATTTAGGGCAGACAAAGCCCACCCAAAAATGGATGATGGGTCACGGGTTTCACACTTTTATAAGTTTGGTCCATTTGCATTTTGGGGGTGAATCTTCGAATTCCAGCTTCAGCCAATGAAGTCATTGACCCCAAGTTTGCTGCCCCCAACTCCCTTTTGTTTCCATCTCTCAGGCCTGAGGCAGTGAGGTGTCCTTGATTGCCAGGCCTGGAGAGGAATTGTTGTGTCTGCCCCAAATGGGGAAGCAGCAGCTCCCACTGTGTGTGGAGTTTGGAGTTCTGCACTAAAGAACTGCAGGGTTACAAATAGATGGAAAATAGAAAAGATAAAATCCTAAGGCATCAATAGGAACTCCAACACACCAAAACAGTGTTTTGACAGGTGCTTAATGGCACCAGGATTTCACCAGGCATTTCATCTCCCTTTATCATGTCCCTAGCAGGTGGCAGAGGAATGTTCACCACGTCTATCAAACACAACTGCACATCATAATCTGCTGTTAATCACAGAGCAAATTCATTAGGAATTACACACCTCCCTTATTTTAGCATCTGGACATGTGACAAACAAAGCTCAGCCCACCAATTCGATTTTCCTGAGCATTATTTCCATTCAGTTTCTCTTCATCCAAGATGACATTAATGCCATTTTAAAAATATGTGCTTGTGACTTGAATTTAAATATTGTAACTTTGGTTTTTTGACCTGTTAACATAATAAAATAAACAAATAAGTCTCATTTTACGTGTTTTAGTATTTGCATTTACAGCTCTGGAGGAAGACATGCGCTGGAGGGACAAGGAGTAGAGAATAGCAGACATCAGAATCTCTTCAGAACAATGAAAATTATGGATTAAAAATATATTTTTCTCCTCAAACCTTGAAGCACATCCCCCACCTAAGCAGTGCATGCTGGACTGAGAAGAAACAGGGTTAACAAACAGCTGAAATGGGAAAAAAAATGAGACAATTTAGCAGCACAGCGAGTGCAATATGGAGTTTTTAAAGACAAGGCTGCTTTGAACAGAAGTGGAACTGGAGAGCCTGGGGTTCAAAACAGCTTTGAAGAATCTGCGTGGCAAATGCCTTTTCAAGGCAGAATGTCAAAGTCTCACTGTGGAATTCTCAATTAGAGACCAAGACCCCTTCACCTCATCACAGCCATTACCAAGGGCTTTGGTCTTCAGCCCCTGCACGGAGCAAATTGCAGGAGAGCTGCATTAGCCCAGCTTTTAGGTCCAGCTTTTAGGCTGGGCTTTTCTCCCCCTTCTCTTACCCAGTTCTTAGGTCTGGTTACATCATCACAGAAAACAGGAAAAAAAACCCAGCTTTGTTGTAACTGGTGGCTGAGACAGGTGGAAAACACTCAAACCACAATTCCAGCTGCAGTTTTCCTCAGGTCCTGCACTGGTTTTCAGGCCATGAAGCCACCCATGGCCTTCAGAAAACTGCAATTGCACCAAAACTTTAAAATCTGTAGAGATTGAATCTGAAAATCTGTAGGATGTCCTCGTGCCTACAGCCAAGTCTCAGTAGCACAAGGCCTGATGCATTAAGGAGCTTCACTAATGGTGTGGAAAAATATCTGAAGCTCTGTGTTCAGCTGTTGAGCTCTCCTATTCAGTGTCCCAGAAGGCAGATACTCATTTAATACCCCAGAACAGAATCAGTTCAAATGTGCATCTGGCAGGAGCAGGCAGCTCCATCACCAAAGACAGATCCAAAGGACACTGGGAATGTCACTTTGGAGCAGTCCCTGCCGCATCCATCAGGTCTCTCACATCCCACTGCCAAGAGGAACACCCAGCCTGCAGTAAAGCCACACAAAGTTCCTGTGGAACTCCCAGAAATTGGGAATTTTGTTGGGCAGGCATAGAAATTCAGGCTGTTTGGTGACAGCTGAGGGAGAATAAGCACCAGTCCTCCCCACTGGAAACAGAGCACAGGAAGGGCTTCAGACTGAAAGAAGGGAAATTTAGGATAGCTATTAGGAAGAAATTCCTCTCTGTGGGGGTGGTGAGGCACAGAGAAGATGTGGGTGCCCCTGGATCCAAGGCCAGGCTGGACAGGGCTTGGAGCAGCCTGGGACAGTGGAAGGTGTCCCTGCACTTGGAACAAGATGATTTGTAAGATCCTTCCAACCCAATCCATCCTCTGTTTCTATTCCATGAGTGCAGCCTGCCAGCAGAGTGCACAGTTTTATAGAAAATTAAATCTGCCTCTTTGACTGCCAAACTTTTCTATTAAAAATCAGTGCAGGACACCCTCCCCTGTGTCCAGGGCTGCTCAGGGGCAGCACCACAACAAGAGGCCTTTTGGCAACTAAACTCCATCAGTTTATAAGAAGCCACGTGCTGGTCAGAAGACAACTGGGAAAATATTGAATTTGCTGGGAATGCGCCAATGAAGAAGGGAGGAGAGAATGATGCATCTGACTCCACTGATACCAGAAGGCTAATTAATTATTTTATTCTATACAATTCTATATTATATTATACTATATTACATTACATCTAAACAGAATCTGCCAAGCACTCAACTCAACTCCAACAGTCCCAACTCACACACACACCTGGCCCTGACAGGCCGAGGAAACAAAACCCCATCACTCTGGGTGAACAATCTCCATATTGCATTCCACGTTGGCACAAACACAGGCACAGCAAGTGAGATAAGAATGATGTTTTTTCCTTTCTCTGAGGTTCAGAGAGTGTGAAACCCAGCAATATTCTTGGGAAGAATTGTGCCTTGCTTTTCTCTGCGAAGAGAAATGTGGCTACGGGAAAGCACGCACAACAACGTGGGCATTTCATCCTGTGGACAAGTTAAAATTCAATTTCTAATATCTGGCAGCACAGTAATAATTACAGTGCTCATAACACTCATTGAATGCAGCGGGGCTGGGCCCATCACTGCAGAAGTGTCTCTGGAGGACAGTTGCAAGCCCCCATTACAATCATCCCAGAAGTGAGTGGTGCTGGCAGCAGCACAAATCACCTCCTGCCAGAGCAGCTCCCAGAGCTGTTAGGGGAGCACACATCACACCCTGCTGCTGACAATAAAGGAGCTGCTCGCTGCACTCAGGCTTTTTATTATTTGTTTCCCCCTAATTACACTAATTTCCAGACAACACTGATGGCAGACCAGCAGCATTTGCTCATTCACCAAAGCAGCTCTTGATGCCAGGTCAGGCTTAAAAATAGACTCCTATGTGTTGTGGAGCTCAGTTTGGAGATGATTTCTTGTCTGAGCGTGAGTGATTACAGAGATGAATTTATCTTACAGCTCTCTAGCTTGCTTTTCCCTTCCCAACCCACTAAAACCTCATCTGTAATCACACAGTACATTGCAGCAGGCCATTAGTTTAGAAAATAATCTGTTCATGCTGTTGAGCATCCAACTTCTGTGTGTATCAGGATGTTATAAATGTTTTATCCCAAAAGTTCTGATGAGCTCCTTAACATCCATCAGCACAGTTTTGGCACTGGCCCTAATGTTCCTGGAAGGGCAAAACTCAAGTTGTCAACAAGGTGGATTCTCACAGTTGGAAATTAAATGTAATTTAAGACATTAAAGCTCTAATGCTTCTGGAGGGGTTCTGGCCCTAATGCTCCTGGAAGGGCAAAACTCAAGTTTGCAGCAAGGTGGATTCTCACAGTTGGAAATCAAATGTAATTTAAGACATTAAAGCCCTAATGCTTCTGGAGGGGTTCTGGCCCTAATGCTCCTGGAAGGGCAAAACTCAAGTTTGCAGCAAGGTGGATTCTCACAGTTGGAAATCAAATGTAATTTAAGATATTAAAGCCCTTTTGTGTGGGAAATAGATTTGTAGAGGGTTCTCAGAGCCTGACAGAAGGCTCACACAGTGTGCATCTGTATACAAACTTTGGGATAAGAAATGCTGACTTAGAAATGCCATGGAATAGGACAGACATTGTTGAGAGAGAAATGGAGCTAGAAATAAGTTTCAAAGGATGGCCTTGTAAATAAGACTGGGTACTTTAGAGAAACAGAGCTATGAAAGACCCTTGAGGGGTAGTTTCAGATGATTGGCTTTAAGGCATTTTCAGCATGGTGTGGCAAATCTGATAGGCCAAGAAACACTTATAATGTATTGCAATTAGGAAATAATTGACTTCTGATTGTGATGGCGTGAATTATAACATCAGTATTGTCTCACCCTTCTCATAAGTCTGAAAATAAAATAAAAGTTTTTAAAACACCTCTCAGTTACCCATCTCTGAGTCAAAAAAGAGTATTGTCCAACACTTTTGGGAGTTGAGAAGAGGTTAAAGTGCCTACACAGACCCAGCCACAGCTAAACAGCCTGTGAGGTCACTGTGATGTGACTGAAATTTAACTAAGAGGTGCTTCCACAGGGACAAAAAGGCTTCTGAGGTAAATGCAGCATTCAAAGGGCACAGAGCCAGCAATTGGCAGCAGTGGCGTGTCAGATAAAAGCCTTATCCCAAAGTTCAGCCTCTCCTCCTCCAAGCAGCTGTCAAGTGTCTCTTGTACACACAGCACAGCCAGGAGGGCTCTGAAGGAGCGCTCTGGAAAGGAGTTTACAGCAAACAGCTCCGTTCTGCCAGCCTCACACAGCACAGCGAGCACAGAACATATGCACCAGCTCTCACAGGGCAATTAAACACCGAGCCCAGCCTGGAAAAAGGTGTTTGACATCTTCCAGAGAGCCTCTGCAGCAGGGCTGGCTGCTCAGCGAGCGAGGCTCTGTGACTTGGTCTGAGGGCCAAGGTTAAAATTTGTCCCTGAATGAATAGTGCTGTGAAAACCCAGCAGCTGCTCAGCACAGGCAGAAAAATCCCAGCCTGTTGCTTTTCCTGGGCCTGATTCGTGCCACTCTCCACCTTTTTTGTGCTTACCAAAGGCAGAAAAATCCCAGCTTTTCCTGTGCCTGATTTATGCCAACCAACACATTTTTTGTGTACTTTTTAAAGGACAAAAATCTCAGCCTGTTGCTTTTCCTGTGCCTGATTCATGCCACCCAGAACATTTTTGGTGTGTTTCCTAAATGCAAAAAAAATCCCAGCCTTTTGCTTTTCCTGTGCCTGATTTGTGCCACCCGGAACATTTTTTGTGTGCTTCATAAAGGCCAAAAAAAAATCCCAGGCTGTTTCTTTTCCCGTGCCTGATTCGTGCCACCCTCCACCTTTTTGTGTGTTTCCTAAAACAGCCCTGCTCTGTGACCAAGGATTTGAAAATTGAAATGGTCCCCATGGATCAGCCCCATCTTTATGGGTTGTTGTGAAATTGTCTTTCACTCAGCATTGTATTCCAGTTTCAGAGGGTAATAAAAATAAGGAAGAATCCTAAAAATAAAAAATAAAAAATAAAATAAAATAAAATTTAAAAAAACCCCAAACAAACAAAAACCAAAAAGCCTGGATAAACATAAATGTGCTCTGGGCTTCAGCAACACATTAAGCATAACATCATAACATCCTGGGGTTAGGTTTGAAATTTTCACTGAGTTTAGGACAAAATTCAGTGTGAGGCTTTGCCACTGGTGCTGAGTCAGAGCCTGCCAGCAATCCCTCACTTCTACCCAAGTGTAGGGACATGTACAAGAGATTATGCAGATAATTCACACCAAAATCAGGGTAGCACTTGCTACATAAAAACTTCAGCAAGCTCTCTGGAGAGCAAAGTCTGCCTTTATCTGGGCAAACAACACTCGCAGCAACACAAACATCTTCTCAGGTACCCCTAATCTGACAGGGGATTACAGGAGCTGCTGATTTGCTTTGCTTTGTTTTTCCCTCTCTACAGTTCTTAGCTCTGAGTTACTCCACAAAATGCACAGCAGTTCATGAATGATTGATGGCCACGTTAAGCTTTGCAGAGCAAAACACCAAACTGAATTATGCTGCCGGTTTTAAAAGAGCAAAGAAAACTCCTACAAATATCCTGATCCCTCTGAATCATTTTAATGTCAGAAATTTATTCTCAGCAGCCTGAAAAGTCTCAGATACTGATGAAAGGCAGGGATTTTTAAATACCTACACATCTCTGACTGGCTTTGTGCTGCAGGATTCCCCTGAGTCGTGTCTTGAGATGAAAGTTCTTGTTCATAAGAAACACGTAACCAAACAGACTCTGTGTTAGCAGGTCCTGGGGATGAGGAGCAGCAGGGAACACAGAAATAGAAATGAAATTAGAAGTATCAATTGAACAGCACAATGAAAATGCAACATAATGTGCACCCAGCCTGGGATTGACACACCTGGAAGCAGCTCCACGGAAGGGGTGAGAGAAAGGGGCAGCTCCTGTCAGTGCTGTCCCAATGAGGGAGGAATTTTATTCCAGGAAATATTTTATTTATTGTATTATTTTATTTTTTTCAAGTTAAAAAGAAAACAAAAACCCACTGCAGCATGGGTGAAAACATGAGTGGTATCCAAGCTTGTGCTGTCAGGTGCAAAGAACATTTATTATAAAAAAAAGGTTGGGCTCTGCTTCCACAGAACCAAAAACCCCAAAGTTAACAAAAGAAGCTGAGCTGGCAGTTTTAAGTCAAGACTAAGTTTACTGCTGACTAAAACTAGGCTGGAATTCCGCCACTGGAGCTGTGTGTTAATGGAATTAAATCATCAGTAGAAACCTTTAACATAAAAATAAACCTTAAGACAAAAAATAGACAGTAACAAAAAAGGTTCAAACCAGAAAATTAGCATTTGAATCGAACATGGAGATTTTACTCTGGCTATAAAGGGTGTTATTTGGAGTTTTAAAGGGCAGTTGTGGGTGAGGAATGATGGCATTAAAAACCACGTGTATTTCATCCACCAGCAGTTCAGATGCTGGGTTTCAAACGGAAGACAGAGAATTTTCGTGGATATAGGAAAGGTTACAGACAGAGAAGGGCAAAAAGGAGACTCCAAGGAAGATTTGCTGACAGAGCAACACCCAGAGTTATGGGATTGGAGAGATACAGCCCTGGTGATGAGGAAGAGGGATCTCAGTCTGTTCTGGAGGGTTTTAAGGCAGAGGCACACAGGGCACACAACCCTGGTGATGAGGAAGAGGGATCTCAGTCTGTTCTGGAGGGTTTTAAGGCAGAGGAGGCACACAGGGCACACAACCCTGCTGATGAAGGAAAGGGATCTCAGTCTATTCTAGAGGATTTTAAGGCAGAGGCACACAGGGCACACAACCCTGGTGATGAAGGAAAGGGATCTCAGTCTGTTCTAGAGGGTTTTAAGGCAGAGGCCCACAGGTCACACAACCCTGGAGATGAAGGAAAGGGATCTCAGTCTATTCTAGAGGATTTTAAGGCAGAGGCACACAGGGCACACAACCCTGGTGATGAAGGAAAGGGGATCTCAGTCTATTCTAGAGGATTTCAAGGCAGAGGCACACACACAGGTAGAACACTGAGTGCAGACATAAAGGGCTGATTCCTGCCCTGTGAAAGCTCCTGAGGGCAGCACAGCTCTCCTGTGCTCCCAGCTGTCAAATCTCACCTCTTCCTGAGGCTTCACCTCATCTGGAGCTGCTCCCATTATTGAAATTGAGTCTGAAAATGAAGAGATTAAAGCTCTGATGGGGAATGGAAGGGTGACATTTCCTGGGGCTGCCAGGGATGCTCTACAGAAAGCATCACAGGAGGAGCCCAGGCACACAAAACCTCCCAATTAATGGAGCACAGGAGTAATTGCAAGAACAAAGCCATGCAGGAGTCTGGGCCATGACTTTCCCTTTTTTTTTGCAAGCCAAATGAAAGCTGCCTCAGAAGAAATAGGGACATAACAAGTCTGGGCCATGACTCTCCTGGTTTTTTTTGCAAGCCAAATGAAAGCTGCCTCAGAAGAAATAGGGACATAACCACTGAGCAATTTTGAAAAGTTGGTGGAAATGAATGGAACTTCAAAAAGTTAAAATAAAGTTGAGCAATTTTGAAAAGAAAAGTTGGTGGAAATGAATGGAACTTCAAAAAGTTAAAATAAAATTTTTTCAAAGGCCCTCATTATTGTAGCAGAGAGAAGAAAGAGTGTTGGGTCAGTGGGAGTGCCAAGAATTGTGTGGAAGCAAAGGGAAAATAAAGGCACAGAGCTAATAAAGGCAACTGATCAAAAATTGTAACTCCCCTTGCTTGGGACAAAGCTTTTCCCCACTTAGCTCAATTTTGGAGCCAGCATCAATGACATCCATGGAACCAGGACAAAGCTTTTCACTGCTTAGCTGCAATTTTGGAGCCAGCATCAATGACATCCATGGAACCACCATAAACTCAGGCTTGGCCTTTCAAAGGCTTCAGCTGAAGAGCCAAATTCAGCCCCCACAGGGCTCACAATTACCCCCACACAGCTCCAATATTCCAGTGCCACCTCTCAAGGAGGGAGTTCCTGCTCCTGCCACATCCCCATGGGCAGCACCACTGGTGTTTCCTGCAGGCACATCTTTGAATTATTGAAGAAATTCCTCTTTTTTTTTTTTTTTTTTTTTTTTTTTTTTCCAAAACCAATGGAAAAACCCAAATCCAAGTGAAAGCATCCCAGACTTTCCAATTCAAGACATCAGAAATACATGGGGTTTTTAATCCCATCATTCCTCACCTACAACTACCCTTTAAAACTCCAAATAACACTCTTTATAGCCAGAGTAAAATCTCTATGTTTAGTTAAGATGTTAATTTTCTGGTTTGAACCTTTTTTGTTAGTGTATATGTTTTATCTTATGGTTTATTTTTATGTTACAGGTGTTTTGAGGGGCTTTGGGTGGTGCAAACGTGGGGTAAAATGTTGTGCTGAGGTATTTAAAAATACCTGGGTTTTTGGTGTGGGCTCTTATTGTTCAGGCAAGAAAATACATCCTCTAATGTGCTTTTAGTTGTATCAGATAAAATTCAGGATGTGTTTCCTGAGGTGAAATTCAGGATGTGTTTCTTGTTGGTGATTTTTATCTATTTCAGTGAAGATGAGGGGAAAAAAACAAAAAAAGTTTACTTGGTATAAATAAAAAAAGAGCATAACCACCAAGGAGAAAAAAAAAATTCTCTTATTCCCTCACTTGTAGAGTTGCTGGAGGTAAAATTTAATATAGAAAACCAGAAAGGAGAAAGTGAAAGCTCAGCAAGATGAAATTTCATCAGGCCAAAGTGAGTTGGTCTCTTGTCTGGAAGATAATCAGTTTGGGGGCAGCTGTGGGAGCTGAGGCTGGGCAGTGAAGTGTGGCTGAGACGTGGGGCAGGTGCTGAAAAGGGCAAACACCAGGATGTGAGTGCTGGAAAAACCTGTTCCAAGTGGTTTTAGGGACAGCAGCTGTTTAAAATTTGATTTAAAATGAGAGGAATGAGGGATTTGCCAGAGTTTGATCCTGTTGCTCACATGGAGATGAAGAAAGCACCATGGGAAGTCCTGGTGCTGATGGAACACATCCCTCTCCAAGAGTTTCTGGGTTAGGGTTTTCTCTCCTCGTGGATTCTCCAAGGATTTCTCTCCTCATGGATTCTCTAAGGATTTCTGTCCTCGTGGATTCTCCAAGGATTTCTCTCCTCATGGATTCTCTAAGGATTTCTGTCCTTGTGGATTCTCCAAGGGTTCCTCTCCTTCTGGCTGGCTTGATGAGAAGGGTTTTTATGAACTAATTAATTAGTCCTTGCTCAGAGAAAGAGTGCTGGCTCTTCAGGAAGGTGGTGGTTGAAGAGCTCAGGGACTATTGCAGGTAATAAAAGATCTGTATTTTCAACCAAGAAACACTGATTAAATTGCACTGAGGGTCACAGTTAGATAAGTGCTGTGCTATTGATGGAAAAATTAAACCAGATGTAAAGTGACTGTTCTGACCCCAGAAATAAGCTGAAGTTACCTGGCTTTCTGTCTGAAATGGATTAATTTGGAGTGGTATTAGAATGTAGCAGGACTTGTGGCAATTCAGAGCTGAAATGTTTTGCATTTGGCATATTCCTTGTTAGAATTTGCCTTTGTTTTGGTTACCTAAAAACATTGTGCCAGTTACTGTGGCCTTGGTCTGCTCCAGAGCAGGCAGAGACTGAGAGCTCCTTTTCTCAAAAATCAGTGAAAGGAATGAGGGATTTGTCTTTCCAAACAAGCTGTGGGGCTGCTGGTAGAAAAAACCAGCACTGAGAGAGAAAATAAACAATGGGAAGGATTCCACTGAGTGATGAATGGAAAAATGATATTTGCTTTTACAAACAAACTGGAGGTTTGCTGATGAATGAAATTGGATATTGAAAGATGAAAGAAACTATGGGGAAAAACAATAAATTCCATAAGAATTAAAAATTAAAAGGCAGGGTTATACATTAGAGGGGAATCTCTGGTATCAGGTGTTCCAGGAAGTCTGAACGTCTCAAGTCCCTCAGCCAATGGGGAAAGAGAGAGAGAAATTGGGATAAAAAAGAGGCTGAGTCCTCCAAAAATTGGAGAGATCCCAGGGGAATGCCCCATGGCCTCTCCCTTAGTTGGAATAAAGTTCCAGGACTCCTCTGTCTCCTTTCTGGACATCAACCTCTGGTGTTTGTGGATGAATTTTCCTGACATCAGGAATCTGTGGTGGAGCTGCTCTTCCCTCTCAGTCCATCCTCCCGTGGAAATCCTGAGCTGAGTGTTCCGTGTAAATCCAGTCAGAAATCCTGAGCTGTTCTCTCAGCCTCTCCAGGCTACCTGCATTGTTTTTACAATTACAGATTGGAAACTTCCAAAGGCTGGGCACGGCAGTGCATTCCGGGGTGTGTGATAAACTCCTGGCCTTGCCTTTCAGTTCAGAGCTGGAACACAGATCAGCCAGAGCTTTGAAGGAGTTTTAATGAAGTCCTGAGCCTTTAGAGAACTTGAGGATGAATGTAATTTTTGGCTCCTTTTGTGGCTCAAAATATAGCAAATTTATATTTATATATTTAGCAAATATCTAAAGGTCTTTATAGACCGGAATTAAGGTTTGAGAGAGAAGGATACAGATGTTGGATCACAGGCAAACACTTCGTGCCCCAGAATCACCTTTCACACGGGAATATTCAATATTTGGGACTCACATAGCTGTGGAAGCTCCTTCTGGGAAGGGAAACACACAAAGGACACTTTCAGAAGGCTCAGAACAAGATTTCACAGGAATCCTTTAATTATTATCTATTTCTTGACCTTCCAAATGCCCCTTAAGACTCAGAACTCACTCAGGGACTTGACTTTAGATACCAGATTTTGGTTGGAGTCCTCCAAGCAGCAGTGAAGAATAATCTGTTCATATTTCAGGGCAGCAGCCGTGCCTGGAACTGCCTGCCTCAGATGGATGTTCCCATGAATGTGGCATTTATTGACACATTTTAATTGCCTTGTGAAGGGCAATTACAGGTGCAGACCAACTTCTTCTCCTTCAGGGCAGCTGAGAATTAAATGCACATAATTGTGGAGGCTCCCCACCTAAAGCAGCCATGGTTTGAGTAAATGCAGAGGAAATTTTGTTCATCTGTGAATAGAAATTGAGTTCTGGGCTGCATTTCTGGTGCTGGGAGTACCACAACCCCCGGGATGGATAGTAAGAATGCTGAAGAGCTCCGGGGAGGCTCATTTAGATGAGAGTGAGGGGGAATGGGCTTGCCAGGAATGAGAATTAAGAGGTTGGTATTGTGTGAGTTACAAAGTGCTTTTCAGGTGGGAAAATCCCAGCCAGCTGAAGTTAGGGGAAAGGGGTGTAAAAAAGGCGTTTAAAGTGATTGTTGGCTTTTATTTCTCCTTTGACTTAGAATACGGGGAAGTCTCTTTGTTTGTAGATACTTGGAAGAGGTTTTACTTATCCTTTAGAGAGCTGGGGGTTTGTTCTGCCTGTAAAGATCCTGACCACAGCCAGTTCTCCTGAAGTTATTTACCTCCAATGGGAAATCCACGCTGCTTCCAAGACTTCTAAATTCTGTAGTCAGCTGGGAAGGAGGAATTTTGCCTGATAAATTCATATTGTGTAGGCACAATTTGGGTTTGCACACGTTTATCTGTTGGGTGTCTGATTTCTTTTGCACTGCTTTGATAATATTGAGGAGTTTGAGCTTTGCCTTAGTTTGGTGATACAGAATTTGCAGGGCTTTTGATTGAGGTGTCTCAACTGTGTCAGGCATGTTGTGGCAGATGGGAGGAATATAATTCACAGAAATTTAGTGTTTGACACAAAATACAGCAGAAAATGTACTGAGTGTCCTCCTGCTGCAGAAGGAAATCACAGTCTGAATAAACTCATCTGTTTTTTTCCTGAGAAAAGGAGAAACTCGGAGACTTGGGCTGGCAGTAAAAGCACCTCAAGGGAGGAATGATCCCTTGTAGAATAAGAGGCAGAGAGTGGGGATGGATCCATCAGTTTCTCTTGAAATGGAGGAGTTTGCTGCTTGTTACTTGATGGGGACATAAAAAAATGAAGCAGACTGATATTCCCCACTCTGCCATTGAGACTCTGTGAATTTATCACCACTTGTCACCTAAAATGCTGAATTAAGTGCAGAGGGTGAGAGGTGGTTTTTCCCCAGTGCTCCCAGGCTTCATTTAAATCAGGAATCTGAGGGTGGCTATTTACAAATGCCAATTTTCCCTGTCTAGTGAGAGAAACAAACTCCTTTAGGGAATGATTTGCATCAGCCCTGACTTAGCTCCAGCCTCTGCTGCACTTTGCAGCAATTGGCTCCCTTAGCTGAAATTAGCCCTGAGTGCTCCCCGAGGTGCCAGATCCATCACATTCCTGAAGCACGGCGAGATCCTGGGTAGGATCCTGCTGGAAAATGAAAATTCCTGTGTCCTAAAGCTGATGTTGCAGCTCTGTCTGAGAGGAAAGCACTGGCTGAGCATAAAGTCGGTTTTCCAGTCTGGAAAAATTGCAGTTCTCCCTGTTTGTAAAATATATTGACCCTGTTTATGAAATATATTGACCCTGTTTATAAAATAAATTGATTGCCCATAATCCTGAGCTGTGCCTTTTCTCAACTGGAGTAATCCAGGGAATTAGTGGGAGTTGCCACCTGACCTGGCAAGGGGCTGATCCCAAGGTTTATGTGGATGTGTGGGGATGACTGAACACCACGTGCTTTAATCAGGGCTACCTGCATTTAAGCCTTTGTGTGTATTTCACCTGGACACCCCAATTTCTCATTATCAGCGTGGATTTGCCACTGAGGAGCAGCAGTTTTTACACCTGGGAGCTGTATGCTGATGGGGCTGGAAGAAGAAACAGCGAATGTGCCTTGCTGCAACACTGAGGGAGTTTTTGAGGAGGGATTTGTGTTTTCAGGTGCTTTAATATTGCCAATAAACTTGTGGATCTCGGGCTCTTCATCTTCCTTTGCTATCTACAAGAGTCATTTAAAGCAGGAAGGTTGCTGGACTGATTTATCTACTTTTGGCCCTTAAAAAAAAAAAAAAAAAAAAAAAAGACTGAAAAAGGCGTTGTTGTTGTAGCAGGAGCTGTCAGTGGTGCTGAAATCAGAGGTCAGGCGCTACCGGGATTGTGTTTGTGCAGCTCTTACCCGGAGAGCAGCGCCGGTGGCTGGGACAGCCTGCAGGGAATGCTGCGGGAATTCCTGCCCTGAAACATGCTGGGACAGCTGGGACAGCCTGCAGGGAATGCTGCGGGAATTCCTGCCCTGAAACATGCTGGGACAGCTGGGACAGCCTGCCGGGAATGCTGCGGGAATTCCTGCCCTGGAACCTGCTGGGACAGCAGGGGGTTGGAGCGGCTGCCTAGAACAGAGGCTGGTCTGGACAAAGAGTATAAAACGGGTATTTATTAAAGGCCTTTAACAGGTACACCTTGGGCTGTACACCCAAGCAGGTCACAAGTTTTTCCACAATTATAAGTTTGCTCTATTTGCATATCAGGAGTTAATTCCCCAATTAACTTCAGGTAACGAAGTCATTTACTCCCAGTTTTCTCCCCTCCCCAATTCACTTTTGTTTATACTTTTGGGGGCCTGAGAAAACTGGGTGTCCTTGGCTTCCAGGCCCAGAGGAATTGTTTTGTCTGACCAAAATGTGAAGAGTTTTATATACATATACATAATACATAACATATAATACATAGAACATAATACATAATACATAATGCATTATATATTATACAGATATATACACACACACACATAGTTTTATATATAATATATATTATATGTATGTTATATACATAGTTATATATACATATATACATATATATACACATATACCTATATATACATATATACAGCCATATACATATATGAAAATAATTTTATATATACACTTTATGTGGAGTTTAGAGCTATGCACTAATGCATCACAGGATTTGAAAAATATAAATCCCAAAATCCTAAGGCTCAGTGCTCTGAGGGCAGCCAGCAGAGCATCCTTGGGAGAAGGTGGGAATGGGGCAGGTCTGCCAGGCACTGCTGGTAACTCTGAGCTGGCTGCTGAGGGGAAGAAAATGGCCCAGGCAATGCCATGCAGGAATAATTTTATTTATATTTTTGAGGGAACACGTGGGATGAGGTGGGGCTGCTCCCACTGCTGTGAACTCGGTGTAAATTTAGTCCTGGAGGTGCTGGTGCCTCACAGATGAACAAACCTGAGCTGTTGCAGGCTGGACGTGCCCATTGCCAGCCTGGCAGCCCCTGGAGCTCTGCCCACAGGATTTGTGGGTGTTGGGCACTGGGTGGGAGCCCAGGGCTGCTGTGGCTGTCCCTGAAGAGGCTCTCATGCCAGGCTGGCACTGCCCCTGTGCCTGAGGTAGGTGGAGAGGCCAAAAGGAAATATCTCTCTAGCTGGAATAAAGCAATCACTTTAAAAGTGAGCAGGAGTCCCCAGCACTGCCTCCCTGCTGCACTTTAATTGCATTGTACAAACAGCCCGTAATTTGCAATGTCTGTTTTCCTGCTTGGCTTCTTTTTCTTTCAGCTCCTTTTTTGTCTCGTTTTATGGGACTGTAATGTGCTGTGATAGTTCACATCCCTTCTCCTGACCTCAGCTCATGACAGATAAATTCTTACAAGGATTTGCACGAGATGAAACCAGACAGAAATTACATTCCTCTGTGTTAACATGGCCCTTCCGTAATTGAAATTAATTTGTGGTTAAGGCTACAAGAGAATTACAATTTTCTGGAAGTAACATGAAGGGATAGACAGCTTTGTATGAACAGAGCCTGCAATAATTATGTGTGAATGTCACAGAAGGGTTGGAGAACTTTTCTCTGTGTGGCTTCAGATTTGTGCAGTGATTTTCACATGGCCTCTGCTGGAGGATCTCAACATCAAAAGGGAGGAAAAAAAGTGAGAATTTCACAGGTTTTGAAGGAATGTCCATTTTCTGCTCTGCTGGAACACCTAACATTTCTATTTGGCGCCTTGAATATATTACTTTTAGATCTGAAAAAATTAATTGATGGATAATTACTGGGCTAGGGATTGAAACATCTGAATCCCCTTCTCCCAGAACATTCCCAAGAACAAACCCTGTCAGTCAGTCTCCTTGTTAGCTCGGTCAAGTGGCCACAAGGAGTTTCCAGGCATGAACAAAACCCTGCAGATGCTCCACCTTCATTATTATTCACACAAACCTGCCTTTCCTTCTGCTCAGCATTTCATGGTCCGATAAGCAGGACAGCACATCCTGGAAGGGAGCAGAGCCAGCCCAGCCCTCCATCCTTTCTGCTCGGCTGGAATTCCTATAAATAACCAGAACAAGGGCTCCTGGCCAGGCTCTGGCTCCCTTGTTAGCATTTGGGTTTTTCACCAGAGCTGCCTGATGTGCTCCTTGGACCTTGAAGGGTTTCTTCCACGCTGGCTGTGAGGTGTGGGTGGCCTAAAAATCATGGAATTTTCTCAGGGAAAAATCAGCCAAAGGAGTGGGGGTGTCCTTGCCTAGCACAGCAGGGGGAGGCCCCTTCTCATGGCACTATTTTTGCTGGGATGATTCAATTTTCAGTGTGTTTGGGGTAGAATGGATGATCCCTGTCCAGCCTGGTAGTAATTACATATCCTCTGAACAGAGAGAGACAGGGTTCTCCCAGGAAAATCCTGGGTAGAAGCTGTGGGAGACTTTGACAAAAGAATTCAAACAATTATTATCTCTCTTTCTGTAACTGTTGTTTATAGATATGATTCTCCAGAGTGTGCTATTCATGGTTCATCAATAGGTGAGAGAAGATTCCTAAAGGCCAATCAGGCCTTAGGTCCACCATTGTTTCCATAAGAACTGTAGATTTCTAAGAATAAAGTGCCTTTTCCTGCCCTCTGATGATGGAGTCTCTGTATCACCTCTGTCTGTCCCCAACACCCCTTCAGTGATACAGCCTTTCAGTTTTGGGGGGGAGAGAGCCCTGTCAGAGCTCAGGACAGGGGTGGCAAAGCTCTGCTGGGCAGCCCAAAGGACCAAAGAACAAAGCTCAGCTGAAGCTGCCTCCCTGGTTTATTTTTCCTGTGGAACAGGAAGGATTGTTCAGTGCTGGCAGAAGCATGAAAATGGATTAACCTGAGGCCTGAATTGTGCTGATCTTCATGCAAGGATCATAAAACATCCAGAGGTGAACTGGTAATGTGCTGCTGGAATCCAAAACACAGGGAATTCTCAGAACTTTGGGCCTGTAAGCCAAAGCTTAGAATTAAACACAGGATTTGATCTGAGACCTTGGAAAAGGCTTCCAAACTTAGGTGCTAGAAATGAGAATGTGGATTTAGAGTTTAAAGCAGAGACACATTAAGCTAAGTAAAGTTTAGACTTTTAGAGTTTAGGATGTAGAAAAAATAAAAGCAGTTACAAAGGTAAACAAGGAGTTGAGAATGCAGCACTGTAGGTTTTTGTGCCATAACATGATTGGCTAAGGAAGCTTACACTGTAACATGGGTCCATAAGACAAAATATTTAAGGATTGGGTCCAAAACATAAATATCCTTGTTGGCAGTGTTTTATTGGTCAATAACTCCTTAAAAGGTCTTGTAACTAAAGGTCCTGTGACCTTCTGAGCCATGCAGTGAAGATGTGAGCTGAACTCACCCTTCCTGCCTATGCAGATGATAAGAAAACAAACCACATCATCTGAAAACTCAGAGTTCCATCTCTAACTCATTCAAAACTCCTTCAAAAATCCCCATAATGTGTGTGTCTATGGCCAGTTGAGGAACCCAGGGGGATGCTGTACCCCTGGGTCAGTGGGGAAAAATACTGATGGGATTCCTTGGTTTGAAGGCAGTGTCAGGACTGGCCTGCTAGGCAAGAATAATCTGGTCTCATGTTTCTGCTGTCAGACAAAAAATACTTTGAAAAAAAGTAAATAAAATAATGCCTTAGATAAGTCCTGGCTGGAGGTGTCCAGTTGTAAGGCTTGGTTTAGGAACTAAATGGAATGGCAAATCCCTGCTTTCCCCTTCTCAAATGATGCACAAACTCCTCCCACAGTGATTTCTGTGCCAACCCTTGCTATAAATCACTGTGTTTTAAAGCTATTTACTGGAGATGATGTGACTTGTGTGCTCCAAACTTCCTCCTAGGATTGGGAAACACTCAAACCTCCCAGCTTTTAGCCAGGAAAGGATCCATTCTCAGTCTCAAGTGCCTCTGACAGGCTGACAAGTGCTCAGTGCTTTCATATCAGCTTATGGACAACATTCTGTGCAATTCAGTTGCTGGAAGTGCTCAGAGCTCTCTAGAACTGCTTTGATAATACTGAAGAGTTTGAGCCCTGCCTTAGTTTGGTGATACAGAACTTGGTGTCTCCGCAGGCTCTGATAATTTGCAGGGCTTTTGATTGAGGTGTCTCGACTGTGTCAGGTCGTTTGTGGCAGATAGGAGGAATATAACTCACAGAAATTCAGTGTTTGACACGAAATACAGCAGAAAATGCTGCATTTTTTCCCAAGCTGATACAACAATAACATCTTTAAAGGGACTAGCTGCTCACAAACAGGCAGAGAGCAGCAAACCAGGCTGTTTTAGGAGCAGAACTCTGCTGCTTTCCCCCAGGATGAACCCCTGGCAGTGTGAAAATGCTTTTTTCTCCACCCCTCCAGCCTCGCTGCTCGCTGTCCAGCTGCTGCACTTGAGAAAAGAGAAAAAAACACAGCTGGTTTTCTTTTTGTCCTCCCTGGGAAGTGAAACAGCTGGGAGGAAGCTCCCTCTGAGCTGTTCCAAGCGTTCCCATGGAAACCCGCGGCTCCAGCAGCTCCTCCAAAGGGCACACGCTGTGGATGCCTCTGGGTAATTATGTTCACATGTTCATGAGGCTCATCCTTGGGCACCAGCACATCCCTGGCACTGGTTGCCTTGGTGATGGCGTTCTCCACGTCGCGGGCAGGTTTGCAATGCGAAGCAGAGGTTCCTGCACCTCTTGGAGCTGAAATCTTGGGGCCATGGGTTCCTCTCTGAGCTATTTCCAGTTTAATGGAAGTGCCTTGCATTTGCCAGGTTCCCAGACAATGAAAGGAATGATGAACCTGACTCCCTGCCCTCAGAAGGCTAATTTATTATTTTATGATACTATATTGTATTAAAGAATACTTAACTAAACTGCACTAAAGAATACAGAAAGGATACTTACTCAAGGCTAAAAGATAATAATGAAAACTCATGATTCTTTCCAGAGCCTCAACACAGCTTGACCCTGATTGGTCATTAAGTCAAAACAATTCACATGAAACCAATGAAACAATCACCTGTGGGTAAACAATCTCCAGCCACATTCCAAAGGAGCAAAACACAGGAGAAGCAAATTGAAGAAGACAATATTGTTTTCCTTTTTCTCTGAGGCTTCTCAGCTTCCCAGGAGAGAAATCCTGGGCGAAGGGATTTTTCCAGAAAATATAACTGCCACAGAAGTGCTCAGTGCCTGCAGAACTCCTGGGTGTGTTGACAAACTCTCTTTCTGAACGATGACTCCATTTAAGGGGTCCTGAAAAATGAGCCACTCAATGGGAAATTTCGTGTGGGCTGATTGAACAGCTTCTCTGCTGTCTTAAAAGTGTTAAGCCCTTGTTTGAGCATCTGAAACCTTATTTTGTCATTACATGTCAAAAGTATTGACAGAGAGCTGACTTCCCTTGGTTTTCAACAAATCTCTTCTCTTTTGATTCAATAAAATGCTTTTAATCTGTTGGTTTTCCTCTGTTTGGAGTTGTGTGGCTTTATGGGGCACCATAACAACAAAAAGCACCAGCAAAGACTTTTGCAGTTCACAGGAAATCTGATATAAACTCTGCTGTATTTGTAGGCTTTCTATATAAAGTGCAACATCCAGTAAAATAAAAATAAATGGATGCTTGCTATGAGTGCACTGAAGTGGAGGGGGAGAAGGGAAAAGGATGTTTCTTTCCTGAAACTGCAGCAATAATTTAGGGATTCATAGAGCATTGCTCAAGATTTTTGAGCTGGCATCTTCATTTTAATGGCTAAGGGCAGTCTGGTGTTTCTTATTCAATTCTTTTAGCATTTGAGGGTGATTCCACTTCCTCACTAGAACATCCTCTTGTTTCATGCTGATTTGTCTGGGGAAGGAAAAGAGGGAGAGAGGGAGGGTGCAAAATCCCAAACCCCAGGTGTCTTCAGAGCTTTTTGGGCTGTTTTATTTGTAGACATCCCCAGGTGACAGAGCTCCTGTGGCTGCTCCCAACAAGACCTGTGTCAGTGCAGCCCTGGAATTCCTTGTGTGGTAGATATTCCTCCTTTCCATGGGTAAATAACCATGGGAGGAGGTATAAAATCCAGGCCAGGGAAGGGCAGGTTTGTTGGTTTTTTACAGGACTCTCACACAGAGGGAGGACTTTCTCCTTCTGCCTTTTCCTGGCTCTGAGAAGCTCAGCACTGGCAGGGCCCATTAATTTTTAATTTAGTCCTCTCTCTGCTGCACTGCTATTGTGGTTTATGAGGATATTATGCTGGAACAGAGGCCTGTAAAACAAGATTTTAAAGTTTGGAAAAGCCATGGTTGTCATACATAATATGCATGCTGTAGTAGAAATGAGTGGGTATTTATAGCACAGCTAATATTAATTATTTTTATTGTGATGTCAGCCCTGCAGGTCAACTGAAGAGTAAGTTTCTGTGGAAGCCAGAAATCTCCAGGCATTAAATTATACTAATATGAAATGTTGAAAAGTGGTTAATTTGTACTGCTGGTTTTGTTTAAAATGTTTTCCTATATAAAGCCATATCTCCAGTGTGATACATTATTGTTAGGAGGGATATAATTCAGTCCCATTACAGGGGAAGCCCATGTGCTTTATGAAAGGGAGTCCAGCTCTGTCTAAAATAAAGAACTACAGCAAAATAACACTTATTGAATGGCAAATTGCTGTTTTTAACTGCTAACCACATCTCTCTGTTGTTTGTGCTTTGTCAAGGTTATTGGCAGTATGAAAATCTTCCTGTTGCCTCCAAACTTTCATAAATTCCTCAAGGGATGCTTGATTTCCCCTGCTTCACAAAAACCCCCCGTGAGGGGAAGCTGACAGAAAACACTGTGATTGCGTGAGGCTCTGGGAGGATCAGGGGAAAACCCTGCAGTGTTTGGAGGAGCTGTTTTGTATCCATCATGTGCTGGATCCCTGCAGGATGTGTGAGACGGGGGCTTTTGAAGGCGTCTGTTATGTTTAAGAGGAAGAAATCGTTTTCCCTAAAATCTCTTCCTGAGCTGATAATTTTCTAAAAGCTCAAATTCTGGCATTGCCCTGCAATGGACCCCTCAGCTGCTCTGCCCTGGGTGTTCCCCCAGAGCTGTGCCTCAGCTGACTGCATGGAAATAGGGACTCAATTGATCTTTAAATAATCAGGGAATGATTCAGATTTGATCTGCTGGAGAGGAGCGTTAATGGATGAATGTTTTCAAAATATCTGTGCTCTGTGTGCCTGGAAACTCCCAAGGGGAAAGTCTCACAGCTCTGGAGACTTTTCCAGCCTCCTGTGCAGAACGTGCAGGGTCAGGAACAGCTCCTGCTGGATTGTGACCTCGTCTGGAGAGCCTCAGCTTGGATCAGAGTGAGGACAAGGCTGGGGTTGTTTTCTCTACCTCAGCCTGAGAAAACACTCAAATGTGGGAATCAGGAACACCAGAAACATTTCAGACCTGGAAATCAGGAACACCAGAAACACTTCAGACCTGGCTTGTTTGCTCGTGGGCACAATAAAGAATCAAGAACTTGAGGCAAGGCTTGGTCTGTGCTGTGCATTGCCTGAAGAGCTTCAGGAGCAGCTGATTGCTCTTCTTCTTGAAAAGTTGCTGCCAGAGAGGGTGACTGATTTGAGAGGCTCATGCAGCCTGAAAATTTCAGCATCTCAAATCCCTGAAGCCTCCCTCCCTGCAAAAACACAGGAAGATAATGAAAACTTGATGAAGCGCAGGAGGAAGTTCCTCGTCAGCACACTGCAGCGGTGGGGAATCGGATTTTCACAGCTCACTAACCCCTTAAGTGTTTAATAAATCCCAGAGATCTGCTCCAAGGATAAGGTGGCCCTGGTATCTGAGCAGACAGACTATACCTGCTGTCATCTTTCTTCAAGCTGACCCTGCTCAGCAGGACCAATTACCCAGCTAACAAAGTGGAGACAAGTGACTCCTTGTGCCACCCCGTCCCCGGAGCTGGAGGCGTTCTGGTTGCCATGGCAACATTGCTTTAGATCCTGATAACAGCGGTGGTGGAGATAAAGTGAACAGGATAAGGGATGGAGGCTTTCCTCCTGCTTTTCTGTATGGGTTTTTCTGGTTGTTCATGTGCTCCTGCGCTGGCAGGCTGAGGAATGGGCTGCTCCAAGCACCCGTGGCCACTTGCTGTGGTGAATTGGCAAGTTGGAAGTGTGGTAGGTGCTGAGGCCAGGTTGGTGAATGAGTTTCTGTGCTGCATGAGGAAGCTGACGGTGAATATCCACAGGAAAAGGCTCCTTTGTGCAGGGAAACCACATCCCAGGCTTTCCCAAAAATCACTTTTTAAGCTGTGCAGGTGACACTTGTGGGTGTCAGGGTGAGAATTCCTGTCTCTCCACACTCAGCTGCTCCCCGAGGAATTCCTCCTGGCCATTGAGAGGAATGAGGGATTTGTCTTTATAAACAAGCTGGTAGATAAAACTAGCACGGAGAGAGAAAAGAAACAATGGGAAGGATTCCACTGAGTGATGAATGGAAAAATGATATTTGCTTTTACAAACAAACTGTAGGCTTGCTGATAAATGAAATTGGATATTGAAAGATGAAAGAAACAATGGGGAAAAACAATAAATTACATAAGAATTAAACATTAAGAGGCAGGGAAATCTCTGGTATCAGGCATATCAGGAATTCTGAACCTCTCAAGTACCTCAGCCAATGGGGAAAGAGAGAGGGACATGTGGCTGGGAAATTGGGAAAAAAAGGAAGCTGCATCCTCCAAAAATTGGAGAGATCCCAGGGGAATGCTCCATGGCCTCTCCCTTGATTGGAATGAAGTTCCAGGACTCCTCTGTCTCCTTTTTGGATATCAGCCTCTGGTGTTTGTGGATGAATTTTCCTGACACCATGGATTGTAGGTCTGGGCAAATGAGGATTTCAAAGCTGAGACCCTTCCCAGGAGAGGGCAGCTGATGTCCCAGTCAGCTGCTGGTGGCAGGAGGCCCAGCTGGCACCTCAGAATTGATCTTGGGGGTGAGCTGCTTGTCCCTCCACCCAGGAGAATCCCTTTGGAATGTGTGCACTTGTGCTTTATTTTTTGGAGAATTTTCCTGTTTCCAGTTTCAAGTTCTGAGCCAGGCTTTGGAGACATTTTTCAGTGTTTGAAAAATATTGATCAAAAAGGGCAACTCTAAAGTTTTTCCCTTGTTTTTACAGCCTGGCTGTCTACACAAAATTATGAGAAGTCTGAACTTATCTTCTGACTGGCTGTCTTGCATCTTTGAGCAATCCAGCAAAATCTGAGACAAGTGGAACCAGCTTTGAAGCAGGAGGTCCAGACTGGCAGTCAGCCTGATTTATTGATATTATTGTTTAGGGATCTTAGGAAAATTGTGTCTGACCTTCTTGCCTTGGTTTTCTTAGTTGATATTAAAAGTGCTGAGCGACCTTGACTCATTTAGATCTGGTTAATGTGCCTCTTCCTGGGGGGGATTAAGAATTCCATGTCCTGATGTTGCACATAACCAGGTTGTCCCAAGCCAAGATGATTTCTCTGCACAGAACAGGCAGATTTTGTGCAGTTTTATTCTTTTTTTGCCCTGTCAGAGCAGTGATTGATGACCATCCTTGTTCCAGCCTGGCTTTCCTAGGGCTCAGCTCTTACAGCTGCAGTTGTGGGTCAGAGCAATCCAACCTGTGCTGATTAAACTGGCCAAGCTGTGGCTCAGTCCTAAAAACAGGGTCTGGCTCTGTAGAGCTGGGCTCCAAGTGTTTTTTTTTTTAATAAATTCTGTAAGAAGTGAAGCATTTGTGCCCTTTGGGGATGTGAGATGTTGCCTGTGAGGGCACAGACCTGGAATGGCAGCAGCGAGGAATTGATTTGCATACAGAAGGCAAATCCTTTACACAGTGCAGATAATGCACATTGTAAAACAGTTACAATAACATTCACCACAGCCATGAAAACAATTTTACAGCAGATTAAACACACTTAGAAAAAGGGGAAAGATGAGTGAGAAGGCAATGCTGACACTAAATTAGACTTGAGTCAGCAGCAGTGAGAGAACAGAGGAGAAAATGAGAAAATGTTCCAACTGTCCTGCTGCATTTTTTTCCCCCCCAGGCCAACTCCATTCTGTGCTTTCCTATTTTGATGAGTTGGGAATCTTTGGTAAGCTTTGAGATTGTGGCAATTAGTGGGAAATACTGGAAGTGAGGTGAGCATTGCCTGGAGTAGTGCTCAGAGGGCATGGTTCTGCACAAAGAGCGCTTGGGTGGGTTTGCTCTTCCTTCTCTGTCATGTCAAACAGCCTGGGAGTGCTTCAGAGCACTGGAGTCACGTTCCAGTGGGTCAGTGAGAGAGCTGTCAGCACTGGGTGATGTATTTGAGGTGCATTATCAAGGGTGTGTCTCTCCTGCAAGGTTTGGGATGGCTGCCAGGTGAATTGTTTGTGTGAGGCACAGAAGATCAGGCAAACGCTGAATTTTGGTCCACAAAAGGTCTTGAAAAAATTAGTTTTGTGCCACTGTGTGTACAGGGGGGTTGTAAACCATGAATTCGGATTTTTGAATGATCCTTTAAATGCTGGGGTTTGCCTCCAGGCTCTGGAGCACACAAGCAGAGGGGGCCTACAATGCAGAAAGTGCTGGAGGCCTGGCACTGCTGAAAGTTCAGATTAAATTTGGGAGGTCAAACACATTTGCTGCAGCTGCTTGGCTGTGTCTATAGAATTTTCATTAATAAGCCGTTGCTTCTTGACTTTACATGTGTGTGTGATGGTTGATTATGCAGGATTATCTTCTGGCAGCACACAGACACCTGCTAAAGAGGGAGTAATCTTGTTAGGAGCCAAATCTCATCTGATCGTTAAACACGGTGTGCTTACAACCCACTTGTCAGCTCTGCTTAATTCAGCATGCAGGACTCTGTCACAAAGGCTATTGACTCATTGGGATTGCTTGGCATCTTTGAGATAATGATCTCGCTGTCTGACAAGCTGCTGGGCCCTTCCAGGAGCAGAGCTGGTCATAAATGCCACGGGCTGCGGTGGCTGGGTGACTTTGTGTGGTGTCCTGGCTCCTGGGAGCCCTCCTGGGCTGCTCTGTTGGAATCCAAAATGTGAGGAATTCTCAAACTAATGGTGCCTCAGGTTTAGCTTTTCTATTTTTCACATTCTGTGCTGCTTCAGTGTGTGGGTCTGGGTTCACATCAGGGGATGGGGAGCTCTCTGCACAGAGCAGGGACACAAAACAATTCCTGCTCTAGCTGGCACCAAGGTCCCAGGGAGAGACCCCTGAACGCTCGTGCATTTTGGGACCATTTGGGTTCATCTTGGCTGCAGCCCTGGCTGGGCTCTTGTGCTGCCCAAGGTGCATCCATGGAGGAGATCCTTTGAATAAATCCCTGCTTTTTTCTGTAACTCTGTCCAGCCTCTGTTCCAGGCCAGCCTTCCCAAGGCATCAGTTTGGGCCTGTAAGCCAAAGCTTGGAGTTAAACACAGGATTTGATCTGTGTTTCCTTTTGGAAAAGGCTTCCAAACTTAGGTGCTAGAAATGAGAATGTGGATTTGTAATTTAAAGCAGAGACACTTTAAGTTAAGAAGCAGAAAGTTTAGAGTTTTGCAGTTTGAGATATAGAAAAAATAAAAGCAGTTACAAAGGTAAACAAGGCGTTGAGAATGCAGCATTGTAGGTTTGTGTGCTATAACATGATTGGCTAAGGAAGCTTACACTGTTGTAGGTTTGTGTGTCATAGCATGATTGGCTAAGGAAGCTTACACTGTAACATGGGTCCATAAGATGAAATATTTAAGGATTGGGTTAAAAACTTATTCAGTGATTAAGGTGCCTGTTCTGGTCTCTGCAACTATCCATTTTTTTGATGAAAAATGAACCATTTCTGTAGCTTTTCAACCTTTAATGCCTGTCTGGAGACTGCTGCCACTGTTGCTCTAAGACACTGCTCAGTGAAAGGAATGCTTGGAAGGTTTGGATATATAAATGCTGCCAAAAATTCCTAAAGGAGGCCAGGAAAATAAAATTTCCTCCCAAGGAGGCAAAATACCCGTGTAAAACCTTCTTGTGGAAATTTCCTTGCGGTTTGAGTGAATGCCAAAGGCCAGCAGGTTCTCTGAGGCACTGAAGTGCCTCCCTTGGGGACGTGGAAGGATGCCCAGGGTACAACTTGTCACTGCTCCTGTGTGCCGAGGCTCCCTGTCTTTATACTGGCGTGGGTTTATTCTGATGGAAGTTTGCAGAAGTTCTGCCTCCTGAAGGATGAGAGCAGGTTAAATGAAAGTCAAGAAGTTGATTCTATCAAGATCATCTGGGATTTTCCATCCTGGCAGATTCATTACTTCCAGAAATGATAACTGATTGTATCTGAAGAGGCGAGGGGAAGAGTGATTTAAATTGTGTCCATTACCTGTCAGCAAATAATGCTGTGTGCAGCTGTGAGGAGAGAAAGGAGTGCAGCTGACACTGTTGTAGCCTCTCTTATTTGACTTTTCAATGAGAGCTACTATTTGTGCTGATTTTTTTTTTTCCTTTTTACACATCTATGCCCCAGGGAAATTTCAATTATCACAACTGGAGGGAGAGGTACCTGTGGAATGTGTACAGTGAGTGCTCCCGGATAAGGGAGGCAAGTGGAACAATTTGTTAACATTAAATCTTGCAATCACTGAAAAACCTGGCCTGATGCAATATTCTGATCTGTTAATCACATTTCTACATGGCAAACAGCTTGCTGGAGTGTTGTTTGCTCTCTATCTCAAAGCAAATATGTATTTTTGATTTGAGAATAATTCCAGGTTTAAGTAACTTCTGCTTCCCTGTTAACAAAAGTCATTGCTGTTAATTAGTCATGGGCAGAGATGAAATATTTATTTGAGGGGGTGTTTGCTCTGATTTAATTTCTTACTGTGTCCTTACGTGGGTGTTCAGGGCTGATGCAGGAGGAGAGGTGCGGTTCCTGTAATCTGTAATCAAAGCAGACAAAGCCTGGCTGAAAGAGCCACCAAACCCCCGTGGAATTCCCAGTGGAATGTGTTTGTCAGGCTGTCCAGCACTCCTGGAATGGCTCTGGGTTGGTACCAGGAAATTCAGTGCCTCCAATGAGTTGTTCAGCTGGGATTGTGCGTGGTGTTACAGCAGAGGCCACTTGACTTCTCTGCAGTTTATTTGCTTTTTTAATGGGCTCTTCTGCTTCCTGTCCAGCCTTGCTGATCCTCCAGGCTTCAGGAATTTAATTGGATTGGGATTAGACTGTTCATTTTCACCTGTTACACGTGCACACAGCTCCATGTAGGACGTGGTGAAAGCCCTTCCTGGCCTGAGTGGAGTCCCCAGGAGCTCAGAGATTCCATCCTGAGACCTGCCTGTTATCCTGAATATTCCATCCTGGAAATTCCATTCTGAGACCTGCCTGTTATCCTGAACATTCCATCCTGGAAATTCCATCCTGAGACCTGCCTGTTATCCTGAATATTCCATCCTGACATCTACCTCTTATCCTGGAAATTCCATCCTGGAAATTCCATCCTAAGACCTGTCTGCCATCCTGAAAATTCCATAATGAGATCTGCCTCTTATCCTGACAATTCCATCCTGAAAATTCCGTTCTGGAAATTCCATCCTGAGACCTGCCTGTTATCCTGAATTTGCCATCCTGAAAATTCCACCCTGAGATCTGCCTGCCATCCTGAAAATTTCATCCTGAGACCTCCATCTTATCCTGAAAATTCCATCCTGGAAATTCCATCCTGCAAATTCCATCCTAAAACCTGCCTGCCATCCTGGAAATTCCATCCTGGAAATTCCATCCTGCTGAACCCTGCCAGCTGCCCTGCAGGACTGCTGGGACCTGCCTTGGAGCTGATAAATCCCTTTTATCCATCTGCTCCAGCTCTGTGTGTGAAACCTGCCTCCCTGCTTTCTCCCAAGTTTAAATCCCTGTGCTGCTGCTGGGAGGCTCATTAAGAAGTAGGGCTTGGAATATGTTCCAAGACTTTTATGGGAACGGTTCTCAGCAGTGGAGAGGTCGTATTTTGGTTGATTTCCTTGTGAAATAAAGTGCAGAGTAGCTTGTGCTCAGTATTTTGGGGGTGTAAAACTTGTTTACAATGTGTGAACTTATATGCAGTTTATTTTAAGGTTTTTTTTAGGCTGAATATTAATAGAGAAATAGCTTTAAATTCTAGGTAGTGGAATAAAAACATTGTTACATTTTTGGAGAGGGACAATTTTTTGCAGAGAGTTCTATTTTCTGCCAGCCTAAAATGCCCAGAATTTGGGATAGAGATTCTCTCAGTGCAGTTGAGCAGAATTTTTGACTTCAATCATAGCAGTTTCCTATAAAATGAAGCCCCTGGCAAACGAGAACTTCCACTGGATTTAAATACCTGGCAGCTGTTTAATTAAATGGGATTTCTGGGAACAGAGGTGCACATAAAATTTGTAAAACCTACAAAGCAGAGATACTGACAGACATGACAGCAACAGGTAGAACAAAATTCAGGTGAGGTTTTTAGGAGAATTTTTTCTCATTTCTTGTGGGTTGGAAGTTTCTTGGCAGGAGGAACAGGGAATTCTAAAGCAAAGGCTCCTCTGGGAGCAGAGTCGCTGTCTCTGCTGCTGCTTTGCTCCATGGATGAAAATTCCCCTGCTGTGTGGAGAGCTCTGCCCTGGGCTGGGGATGGAAGGGGCTCCCTCTGTTCAGGAGAGCTGTGCTGAGCTCTGAAGGCTGATTTATTATATTATGATATTATATGATATTAAAATGCTATACTAAAACTGTACTAAAAAGAATAGAGAGAAAAGATCCATCAGAAAGCTGGAAAGGAAAAGCAAGGAATGGAATGAATAACAAAAGCTTGTGACTCTCAGAGTCCACACAGCTGCATCTTTGTTTGGTTATTAAGTAGAAACAACTCACATGGACCAACCAAAGATGCACCTGTTGGTAAACAACGTCCAGACCACATTCCACAGCCATCCAATAATTGTTTACATTTTTTTTTTCTGAATTGTTTACATTTCTTTTCTGAAGCTAGAATAGGAGAATTCTCAGCTAGAATAGGAGAAAAATCCTAGCAAAGGATTTTCCATAAAACATCATGGCAACAGAGCTCTGCCAGCCTCTATCCATGTTTGCTCTACGTTGGGCCCTTCTGGTGCTCCCCAAACGGGGAGAACCCTCCTGTAGCAGTGCTGTGCCAGGAAAAGGAGATGTATGGGCTCCAGGCTTTTCCTGGATTTCTCTCTCCTTTGGAGAGAGCCATGGAATGGGAGGAAATATTACTGAGGTGAGAGGGATTAATGCTGAAACAGCTCCCAGCCAGCACGGGGACTGTGCTGGGTAAAACAGGAGCAGATCCAGGAATGTGAGGAGTGATGGGACAAGGTTGGGGCACCAGTTATTGGTGTTTGTTTTATGTTGGACCCTTCTGGGGCTCCCCAAATGGGGGGAACCCTCCTGTAGCAGTGCTGTGCCAGGAGAAGGAGACACATGGGACTTTTTCAGTCTTCAGCTTCTCGTTTATCGTTATCTAAAGTTTTGTACACTGTCCACACCAGGCTCAGCATGCTGGAAAAGCACCACAAAGTGGCCCCAAAATGTACAGTTTCAAGGTCTCTTAAAGTTCTCATCCAATTAACTCTTAAAACATACATTATTTCCACTTATCTTCCAATAACTCATCCCTTGACTGTCCATGAAACCTCTGCACTGTGCTTTCCTTGTCCAATCACCCTGTGCTGCCAACACTGCAGAAAATGGAGTGATGAAGGAGAAGGAGAAGAAAAAGAAGAAGAAGAAGAAGGAGAAGAAGAAAACGACAATGACGACGACGATGATGACAGCGACAACACTCAAATTCCTCCATCTTGTTTCCTGTCTACACCCTACTAAAAATCCCAAAACCTAAATTTCTCACCCAAGTGGCATACTATACCACTCTCTATTATCTGTTTCACACTTTGGTAAATTCTAATCTATGTCAAAGCCTTGAGAGCCCTCTTCATGGGTGAAGGTTAAAGGCAGAGTTTCTCTGGGGGTCAGAACCCCTCAGAGCAGACAGAGAAATATTCCTTGTGCCCTGGGTTCCCACAATCCTCGTTCCAGAGCAGGCTCCCTCCCCTTCCCTGCAGGGAATACAAGACTCTACTCACTCTGTGATTTCTTGGCAGAGCTGGGGAGGCATAGGCACCACGAGGAGCATTTTCCAAGGCAGGGATAAAAAGGGGATTATCCTGCTCTGCATGGCAGTGCTCAGACCCTCGAGGGGCCACCCTGACCTCCTGGGAAAGCCCCATTAGCTTTTCTAACTTGAGATGTTGAAATTTCAGCCCTGAATACCTGGAGAATATTCCATATGTTTGCAAAGCAGGGAATCATGTGTCCTGTGGTGACAAAGGCAGGGTGCTGCCAGCTTGTTCCTCTGGACTCCTTAAACTGGTTTTGATGTTCACTGGCCACACTCACCAGCTTTATCCAAAGCAAACTGACACACAGAAGGTGAATTAATATTTAATATTTAATGCCACTCCTGCTTTGGATGCCATTAGCACAATGTGGGAAAAGGAAAGAGTGGTGGCACAGGAGGAACAGATGAAAGCAGCCCTTCTCATGCCCTCGGGGGGCTTTTCCAAGCACAGCTGTTGAGCCCCCAAAAGTTTTGTGCCAGCTGCTTTGCACTTGTTCTCTTGTAGCCTGTGTTTACAGTTCAGCAGCAACGCTGAGAACTCATTTCATGTGGAAATCTAAAATAATATTTGAAAGCATCGCCTAACTTCACTTGTGAAGCAGGATTCCAGAGCAGGATTCCCAATCCAGAGGTAAAAATGACATTATGGACCTGAACTGGCTGGGGAGGAGGTGGTGGCTGAGCTGGGGAAGGGCTTTCTGTGCTCTCTGGCCTCTCAGGTGGCTGTTGCTGTGTTGGGCTGCAGGAGGATGCTGTGCCTGGGGACAAAACGTGTCTGCTGTGCACATCTCCACAGCAAGGCTGCTCACACCTGCAGGGAACACCAGTTTTGAGCTTTCTGGTGTATATTTATGGCCATATCTGGTGTGGTGACAGTTTTGAAGGTGTTTTTTGTGCCAAGGTTGGGTTATAGCCTGGAAAAAAGTGTTTCTGCGAGTGCAAGAGCTTCAAACTCCAGAGCAGCAAACAGGGGAGGTGACAGGGGCTGCAGATTATTGAAATGCAGATTTTTGTCCTCTCTGGCCAGCAGAACTTTCTGGAGCAACAGAAGATTTTAAAGTTCCCCACTTAAGGCAGGGATCTGGGGAGAGGCTGAGCTCAGGAGATCTCAGCCAGTGCTGGGCAGGAAAATTCAATTTGGCAGCCCAGTGTTTATAGTGCTGCCTTTTCAACCCACCTGCGATGGAAACAGTGCTTTGCAGAGAAGTTGCCTGTGAAATATATTAATATTACATTTAAATAATATTACAGTATTAATTAGTGCTGGATGTTGAAGGGAAGTAACCAGGGTGGGTGTGTGCACCTGCTCGGGGGAGTAAGGAAAGGGAAAGGAGGGAACAATTGGGAAGGAGGAGTGGGAAACCTACAGGCTTTAGTTCAGTTCTCTGGCTGAGACTTTCCCAGTGAAGTTTTGATGTTGTCTGCAGTGTTCATCTTTTCCAAAGAAGTCATAAGGAATAAGAATATTTGAGGGGGTATGTGTGTTTATGTCTGAGAAATAACAATAAAAAAAACCCCAAACACACCTGTCTTTATCCTTTCTGATGTTCTGAAGGATAATTAAGTGAAAAGGTACCAAGATGCCAAATATCACATAATTGAGGCTGGAATTTTGGGTTAAGGGGTACAGAAGAAGGCAGTTTATGCATGGAAAAGGAAAAATCATCATCCTCTGGCCACACATGGCTGGAAAACATCTTTGCCTTCAGTATAGCTCAGCTTTGTGTTAGTTAGTGAACCCGAGATGTTTGGCGGGGCTGAGGGGGATTTATTTACGTGCAATTTTATTTTCAGACTCCTTTTGGCTGTTTTGACACCTCCTGGCAATTTTCCTAAGTGCTTAAACTGCACATTACAGTGAGGAATGTTTTTAAGCAGCTCCACATTGAAATTGGGTGAGGCTTATTTACTGTTTGACTCCTGCCTCTGACAGCATTTATTTCTCCCAACAATTTCTGCTAAATGAGTTATTTTTCAGTTGGATTGAGCAGGTTCCCACACTTGCATCTCCTTTTCCATTTGCATTTCCTTTCTTTCCCGGCGGTGCCAATCACGGAGCTCCCTGGGTGAATGAGGAATTCAGGAGCCAAATGTTGCCTGACATGGTTTGAGCAGCAGAAGGGGCAGGAAAGGAGAGGGGACTGAGGAAAACCTTGAAGCTTTTAGCTCTTGACTGAGAACAACTTTATTTCATTTCATTCCTTGTTTTCTAACAAGAAAGTATTGATGAAGCAGAGGAGAGAAACACAAACCCAAATAATGGTGTTTTTACAAAGAGGTTTTGTGTTGCCTGGATTAAGAGCTCTGAAGGGCTTTGGGATCTTTATTTCCCATACCCATTCCCCATTTTCCGTGGGAAAAATGGAGTGGACAGAGATGCTCAGACTTCCTCTGAGGGGCAGGATTTAATGGAAGTTGTTTCAGAATGTTTCTCCTCTGAGACTTTAAAAAACACCCAATTTGACCTTGTTTTGCCCTAGATGTGAACTGAGCAGGAGCTGGGTGTGTTTATAGCCTTGATATAGATTTTTGCTGCTTTTGGAGCTCAGAGCTTAATTCTTTACCAAGCATTCAAACAGGAGGGTAATTACCACAGATAATCCACAGTGGCCTTCCTTTTGCCTGCCAGCACTCAGGTATTGCTCTTGTGAGGAAGAGAAGGAAGATACTGGTGCTGAAATTAAGAATCTTCAATTCTTGGACAATATTTTTGGGTTTTTTCTCCCTTGACTTTGGTTGTTGGACAAGAAATCACTTTGGTTCTTTAGGTTTTGTATCTGTCTTTTGTTTACCTGATTTTTTTTTGGTGGTGAGTTTGTGTTTCTGTCACAGAATTTCTGTAATTCAGATTCCACTGTGTTGATGAATCTACACCTGTAGAATTTGTTTGTCTTTGCCAAAAAGAATTTGTCTTTACTTCTATTTGTACCTGTCAATTGAAATGCAGCTGAAAAAACAAAGGATTTTGGGGCTGTTTCTTCATTTATGCTACAGCTGTGACTCTAAAAGAGCTTCTGTCTCTTTAAGCCTGCTGTGCTTAGCAGAAGAATATTCCAAGTTTTCAGCAAGGAAAATTCCGTTGGTAATTGGAAGTTTGCTTCCAAACAATCAATAACAAATGTCATAAAGCACCAATCTATTCAGGAAATTAATTGGAGATACTTAGGAGAAATTAATAATGAATGCTCAAGTGATAGTTCCTTTTTAACCTTGCAACATTATCAAGACAAAGTAAACATCAGAGGAATTATAGTAAAGCAGACAAACTGTGGGGAAAATTAAGTATGCAAACGAGAGAACTGCATAAATCTCCATGTTATTAATTGAGGGAGAGTTCCTGAAATTATCATCTGGGCTGAATATTAAGTATCATAAATAAAAATGAAATGCAGAAGTGCTCTGTAGGGGGAAATGGGAAATGGGAGGAAGCATTGCAGGCATCCCTCAAAGGACTGCAGCTTTTCCTGGTGCTGGGTAATGAACATGATGGGTGTGATGCTTTAAATGGATCCTGTTTCCTGTGTATGCAAAAAAAGGAATGATCAAAGCCTGGAATAACCACAGCGAGGAACTTTTCATTAGAAACCTCTCTAATTGCACAGCCGTTGTGTTTTACCTCCTACAGCCCCGGGCTCCTCTTGAGGGATTTTAGCTCAGAAGAAAGCAGGTAATTCACATTCTGGCTGCCTTCTGAAAATGGCTTCAGGACATGCTCTAAATGTTCTTCATGTTGGAATTTCAGGTACCTAAAGCACTTCGACAGAATTCTCTGAGTAAGAAAACATTTATTGAACCATCTCCCTATTTGAGATCATGTGGAGTGCACATTTTACAGAGGATTTCCATTTAGAAATCAGACTAAATAAAGGTCTGGAGAATTTTTCACTGATCCTGGTAAAGTAGTTTAGAGCTGTTATTTGTATTATTCACAGCCACATCTCCTCTGGTAGAATTCAGGTGCCTTAAACACAAGCTATGTTCTATAACCTCCATATATGCAGCTGTTATCTTCCCTGCTGTCATCAGGTACCCTGGAAATATGTGAGAACACAGTTTAATAGCTGCTAAAACTCCTGAGATGGAGAGTTTAGCTGAATGGCTCCAAAATGAGTCACAAAATTGCTGTCAGTCGTTACTGCAGTGAATTTTTGGGGATCTTCATCAGCCCAGCTGAGACGTTGACTAAAAAGCCACCAGTGGCAGCTCAGGAGCTGTTTCTGAATCTCTTCTTCATATATCTCTTCCCTTTCTCCCTCTTTAAGGCACAAAAGTGTTTGCTGAAACACCCAAGGACTTGGATTTATTTCATTTCCTGATGGAGCTGCATTATTCATGAGGCAGCACATCCCAATTTATCACTTCAAACAATGTCCTGCAGATGCTCATTGTGAGGTGTCCAGCAATGCCCCTCCCGTGCTCAGAATTATTTCCAGCTGGTTAAAGTCTGAAATTGGTCCTACCTTAACTCATGAGTGATGTAGTTAGGTGAGGGTTTAGTCTTAGCTCTGAAAATTTGACAGGAGGGATCTGTGCTTAAAAATCAGAGTGAGGAGGTGAGTGGAGATTTTCAGGACCTCTCTGTACTTGTATTTGAAAATACAAGAAAATAAGAAGTGAAGTCTGAAACAAGAAGCTGTTTTCAGCTTGAATATCACCCTGCAAATGCATGATGTCTGTGATGCCTCACAACTGCCACTAAATCTCCACACAATATGCATTTTGTTTCTCTTTTCCAATTAAGATTGAAACATCACTTCCATTCTTCCCAAGCAGTTATTGAAGAACTGAGCATGCCAAATGTATGGCTCAAACTGTTTGGGGACATCTTTCAGGCTTTATGCATTTCCCTGGGAAAATATTTGCTTTTGTGAGGACTATTATAATTGATTAAACAGGAAATTAATGTGGGGATATGCCATCGTTAAGTGTGAAGAGATGAAATTTCTGCTGTCGCGCTTTTCATTGTGAGCTTGAAAAATGAGGGTGCTGAGAGCACCCTTGAGGGAAGTGACAGCAGGGAGGGTGGGGATGGAGATGGGAACCCAGGAGGGACCAGCATGGCTCAGATGTGAACCTGCTCCCCCTTCCCCTGCTTTTTCAGTGGTGCCAAACTTCCCGTGGACACAGCCCCTCATTTTCTATCACTGCAATGAGAAAAAAGGGAAATAACTCAGCAGGTTATCGGCTAAGCCTCACCCGTTGTTTTGCATTTTAAAAATTGTGTCACAGTGTTGGTTTGCTTCTGCTTTGATGTGAACGGTTCAGAGGGGATATTGTGTTTATTTCTTCATCTGCTCAGGGAAGCCAATCAGCTTTGGGGTGGCATTAAACATCAGGTTAGAAAGGGTTAAGTTTCTAACTGAGCTCCTTGGGGGACAATGACTCCTCTTGAAAGAAAACACCAGGCACTGCCAACAGAAAAATTTGGAATACCCTTAAAAATATCCCCAAAACTCCCCCCATGGCTTCAGGTTGATCTATAAAATGTAGTCTCTGTGGAATCTTCATTTTGCTCCCAATTCCAGGCATTAAAAATGATGCAAAAATGATGCAGCAGGAGCTGAGCTCTGATGGTGCTGCCAACGCCTTGGAGAAGACACCTCTTAATTTTCCTTTATGTCCACGGACCTGGAGCCTTCCTGAGGGGATGGAGGAGTGGATATTCCTGCAGAACAAAAGCTTTGGAGTTGAAATGAAAGAGGTAAAATGCTAATTTTACTACAGATTTATGAATTGAATGCTGGAAGCTCAGGTGCTCTCTCTTCGTGTGCCCTAATTTTTGTCCAGTGGCAGAAAAAGCAGTTGAGTGCTTTTTGGTTTGTTTGCTTTTTTCAACAGTGATAATTTTCTACAGCTCAGAGAACTGGGTAATTAACAGTTTCAAGATTGTGCTTGAACACCTGATCCTTCTCTGCTGCACAGCCAGAACTGTACAACTGCAACTCTAAACAGTTCCTTTGGTTTCCCCCAAGAAAATCTGTTTCAGTCGTGGGAAATTATTTCCTTACTTGTTTTTATAAGGGATGAGCTCCCCTGCTACCATTTTTGGGATAATTGGCTTCTCCTGTGACTCCTTTGACACTGAGTGGTTATGGCAAGGCTGAATCTTTCTGTCTCAGCTCCAGAAGTGCTGTTTCCTGCATGGTTTGTTTGCCTAACATCCTTTTTTACTCTTGATTTTAGTAGAGATGTTGAATGTCAGCTGATCCCTTCAGAGTCCAGCTCATTTGGGATCTGGCCTCTGGTTTATGCTGGGTCTGAAAGTAGTTTTTAATGTAAAGTTGAAGGGGTTTGGATTTTTTCCCTTTTAAAATTGAAATATCATCCACAGGAGCACAAAAACACCTCGGGGAAATGTGACTGAGAGATGGGAGACTTGGAGCTTTGAAATAGTTGCATTTCTTTGAATTCTTTCTGGATTTGTAGCCTGGTGTGGGGTTTCCATCAGGGCCTCACGTTACAGATAAAGCTGCCCCGAAAAGTGTCAGAATTTATAATCAGTGGTTGCAGCTTCAGACCATGGCACACCTTCAGAGGGGGCCAAAATCCCCCGTGTGAGGCTGAGGCTGAGCTGTCAGCCTGACTTCATCCTGAATTCTTGCCATGGGTGGATGCTGGACCCGGGAGTGAGGCTCAGCTCTCCAAACCCCTGAGCTGATTCACTCCACGCCCAGAGAGATCATGTGCTCTCTCCACATCTGCTCCATCCCCTTTTTCCCTTAGAAAAACTCACAGACTTGTGCAAAACCGTGTCCTATGAAAGACCCCATGGCACAGCAAAAGACTTCCCCTTTCCTAAGGGGACTAAAGAAAGATTTAAGAAGTGGCAAACTGACTAAAAATCCCATGTTTTGTCTCCCTGCACTGTCAGTGGGAAGGAAGGAAGGAAGGAAGGCCTAAGGTCTTCTAAAGGTTTACTTTAGTTCTCATTATCCTCTTTTAATTCTGTTGATAAATCTTTTCTTGATATCTTTTTTCTTTATATCTTTTTTACCTTACACCTTTTTTTCTTTATAGCTTTTTTTTCTTTTTTTCTTTATACCTTTGAAAGTTTTGAGCCTGTCTTGCCCTTAAAATGTTTTCTCCTTATTCTTATTTCATCCCATGAGTTTTCTTTCCCTCTCCTCTGCTTAACTAAATGATTAATAAATGATTTTTGTGGGTGCACAGGAGTTTGGCCAGCATCAACCCATCACAAACTGCTCGAAGTCGAGCTCTGCAGTGGAGAGATGCAACATGCTATAAATAACTATGTAGTTGTTGGCTTTTGCTATTATATATTGACTTTCACTAGTTATTTTGATATAGTACAATTTGTAATCACTTCTATCTGCTTTTGATACAGTATAATTGATATATTTTGATATAGTATAATTTGTCAGCTTTTGTGGCCAATAGCCTGGCCCTGTGTAGCTTGTGTATTTTAGAGTGATAAATGTAAAATAGTTTAGGCTCTTGTACAATATTGAAATAAAGACTATGTGCTGTGTATTAACTGCTGCAGAATTAGTTAATGCTTTTAAAACTAATTAACAATGGTAAGAGTAACTGAGATAGTTCTGTGAAATAGATAATGGTGATTTAATGTGCTTGTGGAATATCCTATCTAAATGATAAGATAACATTGAAAAGAACCAGGACAACAAGAGAAAAATTTACTCCTGACTCTCCAGTCATCAGGAAATGTCAAACAACAGAACAGAACCTTGAGAAGAAATGAAATATATTGATTTCATCTACAGGATGGCATGAAGACAAGTCAAAGGTTGGTTTTGCTTGGTTTCAAAACCAAGTAAAAGAATTCCCAGAACATGTAAACTCACAGGAATGTTTGAATGTGTATAATCCTCATGAATATGCATTTACCAATGTAAGGAAAAATATATAAGAAAATTGTTTTAAGCTAACAGCGCTGGGTACTGTCTCTTTTATCACTTATTAAACTCTTAAAAATTTTTAAGAGTGAGCCTTGTTTCTCACACAACATAAAGCAGATAACTCTGGAATTCTCCCTTCTTGCTGCACTGGAATGCCCCTATGGAACAGAAAACAAAAATCCTTCCATTTTCAGAGCCCTTTCCCCAAGCTCTTCCCCCAGTCCCTTGGCTATGTGTTGGCCTGTGTAATCCATCCCTGAATTGCCTTGCCAGAGGTGAAAGAAGGGAACAGAAAACGTTTTAACTGCTCCCCTGTGAGCCAGCAGCTGCAAAGACAGAGGTGACCCAGGGTTTATTAATTGATGTCCCTGCTTGATCCCAGCCCGTGGCAGGTCGGCTGGGCTGGAAAATCAGGCACAAAGTGCTGCCTGTCTAATGAACTCTTTCAAATGAGCTCCAATTAAAGCATTAAGCTCTCCTTCTGAAGGTTTTTTTGTTGTTGGTGGTGGTGGTGAAATTGAAGGTTGTGACAAAAGCAGAGCCATTAGCAGGGCTTTGGCATTGCTCCTGCAAAGGGTGAGGGGGAAGGATGGGGCTGGAGCAGCAGGGAGAGCTGTCATGATTTCACACTTCATTGAAATGCTCAGTGCTAGCTGGAATTGCTTCATAATCCTTTGAAAACAACAAATAAAAAGCTCGGTTGCAGGTTACTTTTTGCTTGATTTTTGAGTGAGGGTGGAAAACGCCCTTAAAAATCAAAATGTGACAGCGTTTGAACGCCTCAGAAACTCTGAACTGTTGAACCCCGCCAAAAAAAGAGCCATCAAAAAAACAGTGGGAACCAAACTCAGCAGGCACAGAACAACCAAGTGATGAAAGTTCCCCTGAGGAGCCTTTCACTGCTTTATTGACCTTGCAGGTGTTCACCTGCAGCAGGGAGGGAAGGAGGGCTCTTTGTCCTTCGTCCCCAGCTGAGGTGACATCTCTGGATGAGCCATTTCCCTGGCAAGGCTCAGTCCCTGCTGCCCTTGCAGCAAAGCTGTGACAAACACAGAAACCAGTGCCAAAAACCCACTGATGCTCGTCTGGTGTCACTTGCTTTAGGAGCTGGTTTACTCTGATTTTTTGTTGCTTTCACTTGGATTAATTTTCAGCTGGAACGCTGGACAATGAGGAGGGAAAGAGAAGCTGCTTGACGTTTTCTAAGTTTTGCTGCAAACAGAATTCCTTGCTGTGTAAAATAAAATGGAAAGCACACAGATGATCCAGGCACTGCCTAAATCCTGATGTGTGTGTGTGGTTTCTCCCTGTGCCTCTGTGTGGCTGTAAATAAATCCATGGCTCCCCTAAATATTGCTGTGTTCCTGTGTTCACTTCCAAAAATGTGGAATTTTCAGGGATATTTCACACTATCTTGGAAAATCAGGCAATACACATTGCTGGCAGAAAATACTGGGGAAATCTGCTTGTGGTCAGAAGTTCAGTAGTGAGAGTGTGAAGTTGTTCTAAGGGGTGGCAATTGAGCAGGAGCTCCTAATTCCAAAAAACTCTTCATTTGTGAATGCTTGGAAAGGCTTGGCAGGGGCAGGAGTTGTAATACAGGTTTTGTTTCTCTTCCATACATTTCTTGTGTGATTCTCATTATTTTACTGGGGTTTTTTTGGTCCTGCAGCTGCCTCTACCATAGCATTTTTTTGGGAAAAAAACCCATCCTAACAACTTACAAATATTCATTTGCACAGAGCAAGCATTTGTGGATAAATAAGAGAGCCCAGCTTGCTTTTCCTCTGCTGACACAATATCTCAGAAATAATGGCCTGAATAAATGCTGCCAAAGCAGAGTGCTTAGTCAGGCCTGTGCTGCTGAAGGAATTGATTATTGTAATGCTTTGTTTGGGGGATTATATTGTGTTCTACCTCCTTTAGTCTCTCTTGGCAGGTAACTGGTTGATTTCTAGCTGGTTGTAGAAGCTGTTTAAATTTCAGTTTTGCTCTGGGTGCTTGTATTTTCTCTCTTATGTTTAAGTGTTGTTGTACAAAATGGTTCATTCCCCAGAAAATGACCTCACTGGGGTTTTCCCAGCAGTGGTGAGAAGAGCCTTCTTCAAGATATTTATTTACTGTTTCACTTGACTTCTGAGGGGTCTGGGCATTCCTGTCTGGAGTCTGATCTAGAGTCATCCTGAGCAAGGATTTATCCTGAAATAAAGGTGCTGAAAGCCCAGCAGGAGGGTTTGGACTCCTGGCTCCCACATGGAGAAGTTTAAGGGACTGGGAGGGAAATTCTGATTAAATAATTCTGAAGAGTTATTCCCCCTCCCCAGCCAGGCTGGCCTGATATTGTCCCCCCTTCCTGTCCTGTAAGCCACATTGTTGAGCCCATGGACAAGTTCCTCTGCTCTGGATCTGCATGAGGGAATTTAATTTTAGGGATATTCTCATTCCTCAGGATTATCCTCGGAGTGAACTCAGCACTGAAGTGTGCAGGTGTTGAAGTGCTGGCACTTGGAGTTGATCTGGGATTTTTCCTGTGCCTTCATACCCAGGGAGGGCAAGAATTCATCACCTTTAATTCTCCCCTTAAAGAATTGCAAGGTTAAATTTCCCGAAGTTTCACTGCTATACAACAACCTCATGTGGTTTATTCTGTATCAGCTAAAACGCAGAGCACGCCCCAAAAGCAGAATTTGAAATTCCCTTGCTGCTGTTCTTTCCCAAACCGCTGTGTTCTTTTGATGATTAATATTGGTTCTCATTGTCTTAAAGCCAGATGGGTTTCCACACCTGCTGTGCCATCCTGAAAATAAAGCACCTTTTTCCTGAACTTGCATTGCTCCCAGTTTGGTGGGAGCTGGAGCTGTAATTTCCCTCTTCTGAGGTTACTTGGTGCTGAAATGACTTTGGAGCTGGTGGCACATGTCTTGATGCTCAAAAGCAGAGATTGAAGAAGGAAATGAAAGCCCAGAATGGAGAAGAAAATGAAACCCCCTGCTTGGAAAATGATTCTGTTTCACTCCTCATGAATACGACTCCTTCTCTCCAGGTCCTTTCCCTGCCAATATTTCCCAACCCCAGCTCTCAAACCAGTGTTTTTCTGCCTTTGTCTCTCTGAGCTGACAATTAAGCTGCAGTTCAATTTCCTGAAGGGTCTCCAGCCCTGACCTTGCCATGATTGCAGTGTCAAAAGGGAGGCAGAATATGAAATTGAGCACTGGGATTGCTCAAGGACCAGGACAGCTCTGCAAACTGGCACTGGGAAAACACCTCCCACTCGTTCAGGCATCTAACATTTCATCCACTTCATATTTTACAGGTGTCTGTGGCATTGCTAATGGCAGGGCTAATACAGCTTCTGAGAAAATCACCCGTGTCTGTGAATTACTGTAAAAATCTGATTTTCCGTTTATTTGAAGCCACTTTCACATTTTTGGCATTTTTTCCTCCAAATACCAACTGCTGGCGCAGTGACCTGATGGTGTTGGTGGCAGACCTGTGGATGCTGGGTGTGTTTTCTTGTTCCAGCTGGCAGTGCCCCTCGGGGGCTGCTGGGGTTGTGAAGTTCCAGCTGTAATCCAAGGATCACACAGGGAAAATTTGGGATCAAAGCCAAGCTTTGGTTTGGTTTCCACGACAAAAGCCACAGCAGCTGCTGGTGGTGCAAAGCATTTTGGCTCTGGTCTCATGATGTGAAGTCTCTGCTGAGTTATTTGAGCAGGTTTGAGCAATGGGAAGGCTCTAAGATGGTGCCTGATCTGCTTCATTAAGTGTGGACAAGTTTCGCTCTCCTTAATGAGGATGGAACCTGAAGCCAAGGGGTGAGCAGGCAAATCTTCTCTGCCTCTGCAGAATGACAAAAAAAAACACATTGCAAAATTCTCCAGCTGCTGTCACCCAGTCCAGCTGTGCCTTGGTTTTTATCTGCACAGTCCCACCCTTCCCTGTTAAATTTGGGTTTGGATCCCCCATGGTGCAGGATGGACACATCCCAGGGAGCAGCAGGGTCAGTCCCAGACCTGATTTCAGGAGTTCTGGGTGGGAATTTCTGTGGAATGAGCTGAGGAAAGAACCCCTGGGCCTTCTCCCCAGGCAGCTGCTCAGCTGGTGAGTGCAGCTGTCCCCTACGAGAGCTGCTGTCCCAAATTTCATGTGCAAACAATAATTAAAGCAATAAATGCTCTGAATGCAAATTCTGTTTAGAGCTGGCTTTAAAATTATGTCTCTTTTCTGCTGCAATGGGGACGGGAGAACAATGGAAGTGAAAACCATTGTTTGCACAGAAAATTCTCTGTGAATATCTTTGTAGCTTTAAAGGAAAACAGAGTACAAAAAACAAATACAAAATGCTTTGATTTTGAAGTGGAATTGACATTCATTTTTTCAGATGTAAACAAAAAGGGTAAATATCAAGAGAAAACAAGTTTCAGTTCTTTTTCTCCCTACCAAAAGCTTTTCACTTGGTGACATTTCACCAAGCAATCTTTTTTTCTTCCTTGAATTTCCAGTAAGAGAATCTAACGTGTGATTGGTATTCTTGGAAATTGGTCAAACACTCTTTCCAGGCAAGTTGGATGATTTGAAGTGAGCTCAGCTATTAGACACTGACATTTCTTCCTCTACGAGCTCTGTGCAGAATTGTAACACTTGTAAGTCTTCCAAGGACTCATATTTCCAGAGAAGTTGAGGTCGAGGGATGTGTGGAGAGGAAAAGTCACATCTGTAACTTCTGGGGTTATTTTGATGAAAAATATCTTAATGTAGAGGGCTTTAAGTGCTCAGCCTTGCCATTTTAGCTCATGATGAAGGGTAAGTAAAATTGGATTCCTGGCCCAGAATAGGGTGTTAAAGAAAATTTCCATGGGCAAGAAGAGCTCCAAGTGACCCTGAAGTGTAGGAAATAAATTCATTGCTGCCTTTGTCCAGCAGAAATTATGATCAACAAATTAAAAGTCAGCTGTGTGATCTCCTAGGAGGGAGATGAGATTCCTGTAAAGTGCTTCTCCAGTCAGAAAAAAACTTCCTTAAATGTTTCCAGCTGTGGCAGCTCAGAAGGAAAATGAGAGCGAAGTGATGGTGGCTGAAAGGAGCAAGGATCAGGGGAACAGGGGAAAGACAGGGATGGCAGAGCTGTAAAGAGGAAAGAGCTGAATGAAGATAAATGAAGATAAATGAGGAGTGGAGACAGAGAAAACAACAAGTGTGGGGGAAACTTCTAAATTGGAATTGCAGAGGAACAAGGGAACTAATCTTAGCTGGGGGTTGAGCACTGCCCCAGCACTGAGAGGTACAAAATTAAACACAGATCCTTCACTTTACAAAAATCCCCACGTTTAGTTCACCTGGAGAAAGAGGTGAATTGTTCTAAAAGGTGCCTGGTTCTGTTTTTCTAAGGAAAAGCACGGTTCAAACTGGAAAGCAAGCAGATTAGTGAGAAGCAGCTCCTCAGTTCTCACTGTCCAGCAACCCTGAAATGACAAACCATGAAATCAAAAAGGCTTTTTGCAACAAAACCTTTTGTCTCGAGCAGTTGGGGAGCTGCCGGCCATCCCTCCGTGTGAGGAGCTGTCTGTTTGGTTTAGGAGAAGTGAGAGCACTGCCTCAAATCCTCGGGGCAGGGGATATGCAGTGCCAGGAGATGCCAAAGGGCTCGTGTGGCACAGCTGCTGTGACACTGCTGATAAGGGGACGCCCTGGTTCAGCACGGGCCGCTCCAGCTCAGCAAATTACCCAACAAGGGGAGAAGCTGCTGCAGAATTAATCTCGACCTGGAAAACAATTTCATGCTAGGCTAAGCAAAGATTAAAAAAAAAACCCTCCCTGGGCTGCTTCACAAGCCAAGCCTTGGGTTTGGAAAGGAATAAAACAGTTATCCCCAGGTGTGACTACAAATCTGTCCTGTAAACAAGACCTGGGTTGGAGTGGCTGACCCAAGTGAAGATCTACAGGACACTTGGCTACTGATTATAAATTAATTTATAATATTGTAAATTAATCATTTATAATATTATAAATTTAAATTTATTATTTATATTATAATATATAGTATTTTTGGGGGGATGTCTTAGGTTGGAAATAAACGTGTGTATTTCTATTCCTATCAGTTCTCTGCTGTTCATTGGGCAGGTTTCTTTATCTCTCCCACAACCAATCCTCCCTCCAGGAGATCTCTGCTGTTCATGGCCAGTGAGTGAGGCTGGAGTTTTCCTCTGGAGCTCCAGGGCTGCTGGAGATGGGCCTGCTCTTCCTCTGGGAATGCAGGGCAGGAGAAAGCTGCTCATCTGGGAATGCAATGGGCAAAGGCTGTTAACCCTAGCCCTAACCCTAACAGCTCTGAGAATCTGCTGAAATGCCATGCCCTGCCCCCTGATATTGATTTTTCCTTCTGTTAAAAAAAAAAAAAAATAAAAAGGAGGAAAAAAAAAAGTAAGAAAAGTTGAGCGAGAAGCACCAGAATTTAGAAACTCAGATTTTGTTTCATGTCTCACTTGACAGAATTTTCCAGAGCCATAGAAGTGCTGCCACTCAGAGATGTGCCCCCTGTTTAAATTTCTTCCCTTTTTTAAGCCTGTAAAGTGGATCTTTGAGGGAAAAAAAAAAAACTTAAATGAACTTTCAGGCAAAGCTTAAACGAACTTTTTAGTGCTGCTTGCTGAGCGACAGTGACTCACCAGCACAGAAAAAAAACATTATATGGAGCATGGCCTTTGTTGCAAGGAATAGGGGATTTTAACAATAGCTTTAGAGATTTCTCTACAGTGAGGGAAGAAGTTTCATCTCTTCAGTTCCCTGGATGCAGCCCTGGTGCCTGTGCTAAAATTCCCCCTGGAAATAGGGGTGAGTTCCAGAAACTCAACTGAAAGAAGATATTGCAGTGAGAAAAGGGATCTGAAAGATGCTTGGGAGAATGGAGTCAGCACGACTGGGCCAGTCTTTAGGTTTTCAAGAGCTTTTTTCATAATTGCTAAAGCATCCTGACTCTCCTGGAGCAGGTAAAAGTGAGATAAAAAGGCTCTTCAAGTGTTTAAGCTTGGAAATGAGAAATAATGATTTTTGGGCATGCTGTGGAGAATAAATCAGGAATGTGGATTTAAGGCTTTTTTTTTCCTCCTGCTCTTATCAATTCTAGTGGATGCAAGGCACTTCTAATTCAAACTGTACTTGTACTATGCTGGCTCTGTAAAACTTCCAGGGATAAATAAACATCCCAGTACTTTGTTCAGGGCTGCAAAATAAGTCCAAGACACAAATCCCTGAAATTTGGATCATATTGGCTTGTGAGGCAGCATTTCCTGACAGGAATTCAGTTTTATTAAATGCCCTTTAGTTTCAGTTAGACACTGTGAGAATATTTAATATTTCCAGCTTTCAAACGAATTCCTGGTGGGATCCAGCTGGCCTGAAGTTTTTCCTCCTGGACGGACACGTTGGTTTGATGTGTCCTGTCCTGTCAGAGCCACTCAGTGCTTTCATCTGGATCTGAGCATTGCACTGGAAACATTTCCTTTATCAGGACTGTGGGATGTAGAGAGGGAGCAATCATTAAGTGCCTCTGATGGGTTATGTTAGCTCCCTCAATCTAACACTTGCAGCTTTTGATAAATTACCAGCCTGATGTTTTGAAAGCCTTTTTTTCCTCTTGTCCAGAACTCCTTTCAATCATTTCATATTCTGTTGCTGGCACGCACTTCAGGCTTTTCTTCTTTCTAGACTCTGCCTCTTAAGCTGCCAGCTTGGCCTTGGAGACTTCTGCCACAGACCAATTTCCCTGCTAAAATCTCCTGCAAGGTCTTGGCAGGGCTTAAAAAGAGTTACTTCTGCTGCTGCTGGCTGACAGAATTGATCCTGGGTTTCAGAGGATGTACGAGGCTTTAAACTTTCCTGTCCCCTGCAAGAAGAGGCTTTTTGGAAGGGGCAGTTGCCACACTCAAAGCAATATTTAAATCTCTGGTGGTTATGCTGATGCCTTTGTTTTGTTACCTACTCCTGTGATTTTATTAATTAAGAAATGAGGCAAATAAATAATGTCAGTGGCGGGGGGCACTTTGAAATTAAAGTGCAATTTTGTTGGAGTCAGCAGCTACCTCTGCTTTTCTGCTGTGGCAGCAGTTTGGTTTGCCAATAAAATGCAGGGCAGGGTCTCTCAGAAGCAGATCTGGTGCTGGTTGGAGCCTTTAAACTTGTGATATTTCTGCACACTTCTATTTATTTATTTATTTCTATTTTATTTTCTTTATTCTCTTTATTTTGATTGTATTTATTTATTTTATATTTTATTTTATAATTATCTATTTTTAATTTATTCATTAATTTTATGCACAACCTTTCTGCATAATTTATGCTAATTTATCAGTGCATGGAAAGGGTTGGGTTATCCAGGCTCCAGTTGTTGGGTGTTGTGAGGTTTTTTTGTGTTTTAAGGTTGGACTGGATGCTCTGTGAGGTATATATATATATGCTCTGATCCTTACATGCTTCTATTATAACTTCTAAACTCTTAGCTTGCTCTGTATAATCACATTACTACACTACAGATCCTTCACTATCTTATCAATACAGTTTCTCCTTATTTAAGGCATATTCTTACTTACAACTGTAGAACATAAGTGATGATTTTTCTATTTAATGTCTGTGTACTTTATTTTTACATCAATCCAAGCTCCTTCCAAGGCTGCAGATCAAACCCTCCTGTATCTGCAGAAGTTTGTCTTTCCATTTCCCACAGATTGGAGCCTAACAATTATTCCACCTGGCCACAAAGCCCGAGCAGGGACTGAGAGGTTTTACCGTGAAGCTGCAGGAATTCCTGGGTTTTATCTCCAGAATCTTGGCTTTGCTGCTGCCCTCATTGCAGCCTGGACTGTCCTGGCAGACAGCAGAGCTGGAGCCAGCCCTGTTTGTCACTCTCCATGCCCAAAAAACCCTGTTTATCACTCTCCATGCCCAAAAAATGCCTCCCTTGCTCCCTTTGGCAAACCCTCTGCACATTTCTCTTGCTTCCTCCAGCTACTTCAGCACCAGATTAGTTTTGGAGAGAAGCACTGGCTCTGTTTCTATTTTTTGAAGATTTTATGGTCCAATCCTCCTGCTGTAGTGGTGGATTCAACAGCAGTAGTGTGGATCCAACACAAATGATCCTATTTGCTTATTTATTTACTTCCCAGTGATGCACAAACCATATTTATGAAACCACTTCCCCCTGAGCCTTCCAGCAGTGGGAGCTGAGGGCAGCATCAGCCGCTGGGGGAATTTCGGATGTGCTTTTTGACAGCAAATCAAGGGAAGTCAATCAGACTCAGGAGCTGGAAAACACCAAAAATTATAATTGCTGCTGGCACAACTGGGTGTGAAGGGCTATGGGCAGCAGGGATCAAAAGGGACTGAGTTTTCCTGCCCTGCTCATGAAGGACAATATGAAGAAATATGAGATTTTCAGCAGTGTCTCGATGTAGTTTTCATTAATTGTAGCATAATTATGTGGTCAGTTTAATAAATGTTGCTTGAATCTTCTCAGGGTGCAGGCGGCACCAACAGAAATACATTCTGTGTTGAAGGGGGATTTATAAATTTTGGAAGTGTTGCCTGCCCTGTGACAACAGCCTGGGCTGTGCTTCAGCTTTAGCAGGGGAAAATCCAAAGTTCTGGGAGGCTGCACCAAGGAAGGGTCAGTCTGGTCCTGCCCATCTCACAAAAGAAGGATTTTCTGCTCAGAGACAAGTAGGATAAATGCTCTGGTATCATGAGCAGCACTTGGAGTGTTTAACAAAGCTCAATTTGCAGCGGGGCAGGAGACTTGGCAGGGAATTGATCCATCAACAGGGGTGAAGCAAAGTGAGGGAGTCCTGCCTGTCTGAGAGGGATTAATGAGAGCTTTTAGCAGCGATTGTCACTGGAGCTGGGAGCACCTGGGGCTCACTGTCTTGGTTTGAACAGACAGGGGTCTGCTAAGGAAGGCAGGAGCCTCCCCTGAAACAGAAAATGCAAACCCCCTCCCTTCGAATTATTATAATTTTCAAATCAAGGGGCTGTCACACAAAGATATGGGAGCAGGAATAACAGTTCTTTAGTAGGGAAAAAATAAAAATAATTAAACACGGCAGTAATACAAACCAACCCTGCCAGAGTCAGCACATGCCCTGTCCGACACAGCTCTGCCCAGCCCCATTCTGGCAGGGAGTGCCTCTGTCTGTCCGTGATTACTCTGTCTGTCTGTCTGTACTGACTCTGTCTGTCTGTGCTGTTTCTGCCACCCTGCATTTCAGGGCTGGGAGGGTTGGGTGGTACAGCAAATTTTATTTTTATGTTGTGTTTTCCACCACTCTCTGTCAAAGCTGAGTTTAACGTAAATACATCTGACATAGCTTATACCAGTGTTGTGTCAAGTCCTAGCCCTGTGGAAATCCAGGAATGTTTTGCTGTTGGATTCTCTGGATCTACAATTCCCCCCTTGTTTTTTTGCCTCCCCTCCTGCTGCCTTTCACTCCCCATTTCCATCAGCTTTCCATGCTGTGCTGCTGGAGATGTCTGGGAAAGCTCTGCTTCATCTTCATCTAAATTCTCCTGAAGCTCAGATTTTCTGCATTACACCATTCAATTTTTCCTCCACATCCTTTATTGCCTTTGTAAATTCAGTATTTAACCGTGCAAGCTTAGTAAGGATGGACTTTAACATGAATAATAAAGGTGTGCTCTGATTTTACACTGCTGCATTTTATTCCAGAAGGGAAAAAACTTCCACTTATATCTTGGGTGTGTGTTGGCATCCTGCTCATGTCACTCTCAGGTCAAGGGTTTGGGACCAAATGATCTCTCAGGTCTTTTCCAACCAAAACCATCCCTGATTTAATTTTTTTTTTCATGTTAAATTTGCTAATTTTTTTGTCCTCTTTTCCCAACTTACCCTTTACTGCCCAACAGGAAAGTGGCCTCTGTGTCACTGCAGCACCTCTCAGTAAATCTGGAGGATTTTGTATTGCTAAGTGGTGTTATTTTGTGATATTTGCTCATATTTTTTTTTCTCTCCAGGTCATTGGGATGAACATATGGGAAGCACTGGAGCTGCCCAAAATCCCACAGCAAATTATCAATGTATTTTATAGGTGTCATTAGCTTGCAGAGTTTGGGTTTTGTTTTTGTTTTTTTTTTTATGAGGGGGTGTGTATTTATACAAATGCCTGCAGGAAAAAGGTAGCCCTGACTTTGCAGCCTTAAAAGGGGAATTTCAATGTATTAATCCACAGAATTCTGTCTGTGTGACAAAAAGAATGAAAAAAGGAGGAAAAGGGAGAAGGAAGCACAGGAGAGGAGGCACCACCCTCACCCATCACTGCCATTCCTGTAAATTTATCAAACAAAGGGGTGGCTTGCAGTTGACATTCCTTCTTGCTCCTGTACAAGAAGTTTGGATTCCAAATCACAGATTTTTCCTTTTGTTTTGGAACCTCTGTGAGCTGTTGGTGCTACTGAAATTTCTATCTATACAAATAAGTAACAAATAATTCCCAATGTGATTTTTTTCCAGCTCCTGCTTTTCCCCCAGCTTCGAGCTCTGTCCTTTCCCCACTTTTCACCTCCTCACTCACTGTGGGTGAAATGAGATGAGCAATTTGGGGCATTTGCATATTTTTCATTTAGGAAAGGGATATTTTATCAGGTTTGATGGCTGAGGAAAATTGCCTGTGTGGAAATGGAAACCAATTTCAGGATAAGTGATTTGAGCTCCCTGCAAGGTTCCAGGTCATTCCTGTCCCTTCCAGTGTGTTCACACCCAAAATTCTTGCTCTGAGGAGCTCCTGCCCTTGTAGTGATGCTGATTCCACACCTGGGAGGTGCCACTGAGCTGAGCAGAATGAGTTTTTGGGGGTCAAATCAAGAGAAATGGTGAAGGACTCAAAATATTTCAGGGCTGAGTGGTTTCTTTCGGATGACCAAAGAGTTCAGGAGAAGTCAGAGCTTTCCAGACACAGCCAGGGCAGCAGGAGCAATATCAGAGGAGAGATGAGTGTGTCAGTGCTGGAAGCTGAGCTATTTGTATCCCAGAGGGATGAAGCTGCTGAATCTTGGTCATCCTCCAACACCTGCATGGAGAAGAAGACATTCCTATTTATTTTCCTTGCTGGAGCTACACTGCCATCACTGATTGATTTATAATTCAATCCATGCCCATTTTTTTGCTGACAGAAGAGGATGAAACCAGAGAAGCTTTTCTTTATAGGCAGGAAGAGAGAGCTCAGTGTGGAGTGGAGGTGTTTGGGGATGTTTGGGATGAGTGATGCTGCTGCTGCTGTGTGGAAGCAAATCCCAAAATCCTGGAGTGAGTCCCAGGTTGCTGCTGCCTCACAGGGCTTGGAGTCTGTGCTTGAGGAGAAGCAGTCAGGGCAGGTTTTCCTTGCTGCTGACTGCAGTGGAAGTGGGAAGGTTCCAAATGGGTGTGGATGAAGCAGATCAGGACCTGCTTTGAGAGGTTTTGTGCTGGGAGTTGGGAATTCTCAGGGGGGCTATCCCAGCTAAGGGTGTGACATCCAGCAAGTCAGAGCTCCAGTGGCTGATCAGAGGGAGGACAAATCAGCATTTCATCTCTCAAATGAGACCACAATTAAACAGCTGACCCTTCCCCATGCTCCAGTACGTGCACAGGAGGGAATTTGACCTGTGAATTATTTCTGCATAGATCTGAGAATTCTGCAGTGCAACAGGAGGGAATTTGACCCCTGAGCGATCTCTGCATAAATCTGAGTATTCTGTAGTTAATTGGGGAACTGGAAACCAGACAAAATGAATCAAAGCCTTCCTCTTATCTCTTCTGCCTCCTATTGCATCTTCCATCTTTTCTGAACTTTCTGAAGTACAAGGGACAAGCAGGTCAAAAATGAGAAGAAAATTAGAAGCGCTTGGCCTGGTGCCTGCCTTTACACTGTGCTGATTGGGTTTTAATTGGCAATTCTTGCCTGCAATATAGGATAATTGCAGAGATTTTCAGGAATAGTTATACAATGGGAAGAAAAGACACATCTGAGTTCCACTGGAGGAATTTAATTGAAGACTTCTAGAAGTGCAAAAGTGCTTTGCTGGGTGGGAAGAGAGGTGTGAGGCCTCTCTGTGGACTTGATGTGATGGTCAGAGCTTCTCCTCCCTCCTGCCTGGAAATGTTCTCCATCACCTGCATGAGGGGACTTGGACAATCAAGGATAATGCACAATTCATGTTTTGGTCCAAATCCTAAAGGTGTTTGTTCAGGAAGTGAAGTTGGGCAGCCCTGGAGTGAAATTCCTTCTGTGTGTGTGGCAGGGCTGGCCTTGCCAGCTTTTTGCTGTCACTGAAGTTGTCCTCAGCTCCCTTCCAGAAGTCACCAGAAAAGAGGGAATGGCTTCAGATTGGAAGGGAGAAGGTTGAGGGAAGAAATTCCTCCTTGTGAGTGTGGTGAGGGGCTGGGATGGAATTCCCAGAGAAGCTGTGGATCCTGGCAGTGTCCAAGCCCAGGCTGGATGGGGCTTGGAGCAGCCTGGGAAAGTGGGAGGTGTCCCTGCCCATGGCAGGGGGTGGAAGTGATCTTTAATTTCCCTTCCAACCCAAACCATCCTGGTATTCCATGAAACTTGAAGAGCTTCTTCCTCCCCAGTGCCCAGCATCATCGAGGAGTTACCCTGGAAAGGAAAAAATGAGTAGATAGTGAACACTCCAAGGGGGAATCCTGCTTTGATAGGAGCTCATCCAGACCTTCAGCTTCCAGCAAAACCCTCAATCTGCAGAACAAGCAGCTGGCAAACAGGGAATGCTTCACCTGGCATATTTCACCTGGAATATTTCACCTAGAATATTTCACCTGGAATGTTTTACCTGGAATGCTTCACCTGGAATGTTTTAGTTGCAATGTTTCACCTGCAATGTTATACCTGGAATATTTCACCTGCAGTGTTCCACCTGAAATATTTCACCTGGAATGCTTCACCTGGGTGTTGAAGGAAAAGAAGACATTTGTGACCCTGCAGGGCCCTTTACCTTGGGGTGATTTTGGGCAGCCACACAGACCTGTGAGATGGCGACAAGTGTGATTCCAATTTTCCTTGTGATGCTCCAAGGGCGTTCGTTATCTCCCATTTAAAGGAGTTTTCTATTTAAAGGAGTTTTCTCACATTTCAGCCTCAGCAGGGCTGCAGCAAGCTCCCCTGGGATGAACTCTTTGTTCAGCTCCTCTTTCTGCAGCTCCATTTCACTCAGGCTGGGCTGGAAAGTGATTACCTGGAAGGGCTTGGGTTACCCTGAGCCTCGACAAAGGCAGCACCAGGTGCTCAGGAACATTTTCATCAGAAGCTCTGAGCTTTGCTTCGTGTTGGGAACTCACAAGCTCCCATGGCTCAGGCTTTGCATTGGCTGGTTTTGTTCTGCAGCCTGAGGGCCTTCCTCAGAGGTGAGTGGGTGACTTTTGTAAGAGCAAACTTCATTTTGGATTTGTCTGTTTGTTTTTTTTTTTTTGGGTTTTTTTTTGTTTGTTTGTTTTTTGTTGTTGTTGGGGGTTTTTTTGTTTGTTTTTTGGTGTTTTTTTTAGGTTTTTGGGTTTGTTTTGGTTTTTTTTTTTTTTAGTTTTTGGGGTTTTTTTGTTTGTTTGTTTTTGTGTGTGTGAGTAGGATTTTTTTTTTGTTTTTTTTTCAGTATTTTTGGTTTTCTTTTGTCTTTAATTGCTGCTGATGCTGTTTCCTTCTCAAAGCTAGACAGCATTAAAGATGGAAGATGGCAGTTTTTAGCTCGTTTTGGTCATAAAGTGTGGCTGCACAATCTCTTTAGGAATTTGTTCAGCAGAGAAGACAAATCAGCTTTCACCAAGGAGCTTCAATTTTCTAAACAGAGAAAAAACCCATAAAAATGTCAGTGTGCTGACAAGAATCCCAAGGTTCTTTTTTCAGTATGAAACAAAGGGGGAAAATTCCTGGAACTTTCCTCCTCACTCTGCACACTCAGGTTTGGTTTCTTGTGAGGAACTTCCTCCGAAATCCTCAAGGTGAAACTCACTTTTAAAATCCAAAGTAATTCATTGGGACAGAGACATGAGAAAATCTAAATCTGATCATAAGAAATGCAAAAAGGGAGGTATTCAAATTAGTCCATTATTATTTAAATAATAATAATATAATAATAATTTTAATAATATTATTCAAATAATAATATTAGTTAGTTAAATATTCAAATTAGTTCAAATTTTTTAAGTCATCTTTCAGATGTCTTCCTCGTTGTGAAGTATTTATCACCTTCCTCTCATAGAATGTGATGTCAGGAGATTTCTTGAAGAGAAATAGGTAAATTTGCCTTTACTGTGTGGACTGAACAGCTGAAATAGAGAAGAAAAAGCAGTATTGGGTTGAAGTGATGAAATTCTGAAATAACAAAACACACAGCACCTCCTTTATCCCTTGGCTCTTTCTATCTGAAAACTGAGGGTTTCAGCTTCCTGGCAAACAAAATAAAACCTTTCTTAAAGCTGAGAAAGGCATGGAAAAAGCTCCCTGCTGCCTCTTCCAGAGGTGAATGGTTTAGTTTGATAAACCATCTGAAATTGGGCTTTCCCCCAGGATTCTGTGCTTAGAAAATTTACTTAGAAATCTTAAAGGAGCAGATTTGAAACTTTTCTTAATTTTAGCCCTCAACACTTCAGGCTGAGTGTGAGAACATCAGTGATATTGCATCATGGTGTAGTAATAAGTGGCTGTTTAGCTTGGAATCTTGAATATTTGTTAATTGCGCCTTAAATTTATTTGAATTTTTTTTTTTTTTTCTTTCAGGGGTCTCTTCCCTCTCAGCTGACTGCAGCCTGGACTGCCACAGCCACTGCCTCATAGACTGCAGGCAGGGCCATTATTACACTGCTGGCAACTGCCTGGAGTGCCCAGCAGGGTTCTAGTAAGTCCCCTCTAAAAAGAGAATTAAACACTCAGGGCATCTGACATTCTGAATATTCTGAGGGTTAGAATGCAGGGTTGGAGGTGAGGCACAAAAAAAACCCCCACATAATGTCTTTTTTTTTAATATGTGAATAATCAGCTGAGCAGGAATACCACTATATTTGGGTTAAAATCCATGGTTCTGTGGCCAAAAACCACTTTGTTTGAGCAGTGGGCAAAGGGGGATATTCCTGTATTTACACAATGGCTGCATGGGGATGGAATTCCAAAGGAATTGAATAATTTAATTTTATAACTTCATTCTTTTTGATCCAGCTGCCCTGGAGGCCAAGCAGCTCCAAGGAAATGCCCACTGGGAACTGCCAATGAACTGACTGCTCAAGGAAACCTCTCAGCCTGCCAGGTGAGCTGAAGAGAGCAAACAAGTAAAGCTCTTTTTGCCTCTACACCCATGAATATTGAACCACCCAATCTCAGGCTTCTTCTCAGATTTTTTCAGCCTGCTTTGAAGCTTTTCACGAAATCCCTGTACTTTTGGACTCAGGAAAAGCAGGTTGTGCCTGCAGGTATCCAGCAAGGTGCAGATGGAAAAAGCTCCTGTGGGGCACTCAGGAGTGCACAGAGGCTGAGAGTGATCCAAGATCCTTTCTGGCACCAGGGATCTCTGCAGCTGCTGGTTTGCATTATTTGTGTGTCTTGGTTTGAAAAGCCAGGTGTCTGTTGAGGAAGGCAGGAGCCTCCCTTGACACAGAGAATGCAAACCCTCTCCCTCTGAGTTATTATAATTTTGAAATTAAGGGGCTGTAACGCAAAGATATGGGGGGAGGAATAACAGTTCTTTAGTAGGGAAAAATGTTAAAAGGAAATACAAAAATAAAAATAATACAAACCAACCCTGAACACACAGCCCCAGGTACATCTTGTAACCTAAGATATTGTGTAAAAAAATGAGGGTTTCTGTGGCTGTGCTGTGTCCCTGCAGGTTTGTCCCCAGGGCTACCTCAGCCTGGAGAGCAGGGCTGGCTGCCGGCCCTGTCCCCAGGGCTTCTCCTGCGACCCCGGCACGGGCGACCAGAGGAGCTGTGGGCCCGGCCAGCACTCACCAGAGGGACAGCTGGGCTGCAGGGACTGCCCCGAGGGACTCGTGTGCCCCGACGGACGGAGCACGCAGGTACAGCAGGACAGACTCCTGCTCCCGGGGCACGCTGCCCTGGCCCTGTGCACACAGCAAGGCCTTGTCAGCTTCCCTGGTTTGACGGTAGGATGTGGATCTTGATTCATCAGAGGAAAGCATTCAGAGCACTTGGTGATGGAGATCAGGGAGTCACAGAATATCCTGAGCTGGAATAGACCCTTCAGGATCATCAATCCAGCTCCTGGCCCTCACAGACACCCCAAATCCCACCCGGAGCATCTCTGGATTGGTGTCCAACTCCTTCTGCAGCTCTGGGACCCACAGGGATCATGACTCCAGCTCCTGACCCTCACAGACACCCCAGATCCCACCCTGAGTATCCCTGGAGTGGTGTCCAAAGGCTCCTGGAGCTCGCTGGCCCTCACAGACACCCCGAGCATCTCTGGATTGGTGTCCAACCCCTTCTCTGGGACCCACAGGGATCATTACTCCAGCTCCTGACCCTCACAGACACCCCAAATCCCACCCTGAGCATCCCTGGAGTGGTGTCCAGGATCATCAGTTCAACCCTTGGCCCTGCACAGACCCCCCAAATCCCACCCTGAGTATCCCTGGGAGCACAGTCCAAAGGCTCCTGGAGCTCTGAGACCCACAGAGGTCATCAATCCAGCTCCTGGCCCTGTACAGACACCCCAGATCCCACCCTGATCCAACCCCTCCTGCAGCTCTGGGACCCATCAGGATCATCAAATCCAGCTCCTGGCCCTCACAGATACCCCAAATCCCACCGTGGGCATCACTGGAGCAGTGTCCAACCCCTCCTGCAGCTCTGGCAGCCTCGGGGCCATGCCGAGCACCCTCTGGAAGAACCTCTTCCTGACGCAAATATCCCTCTATTAAAATAAATAAGTATTTTTGTCTAAATTCTGGCAGTGTTAGAGCTCAGATTTTCTGCCACCATGAAAACCCTCAGGTGAACACTCAGACTTGGAGGTTGAGGTACCATTTTTGCATCTGGAAATTGTCATCAGAGAGTAGAGTTGAAGCAGTGCAGGGCAGAGAAGAAAGAATGTAGTAACGGGTTTTTTCCTGACTCAGGCCTCTCTGGGACACTGCTTTTGGGCCCAAATTAGACCTTTGTCTGCTGTGAATTTATGTTTTTCCCCTCAGCACTGCTCGGCAGGTCAGCAGCCCAACCCCACTCGCACCCTCTGTGTCCCCTGCACTCCTGCTTCCCTCCCAGCTGAGGACACCAGGCCCTGCCAGCCCTGCCCAGCAGGTAAATACATCTCACAGGGTTCTTCTGTGCTCATTAAAACACAGAATTTAAGGAGGCTGGGTGGCATTTTGCTCTGGTAACACTTCTCTGACTTGGTGGAGGAGAGTCTCCTTGTGTTATGGTAAAACTGGAGATGAAAATTACATAATAATTTAAAATATATGTCATAATAGAAATTAATACTAATTAAAAGTATAAAATACTTTTATTAAATTAAATATAATATATTAAATAATAACATTATTAAATAAAAATAATAAATAATAATAAAATAAATAAAATAATAATAATAAAAAATAATAAAATAAAGTAATAATTCCTGAGATAAAGCAGCTGCTTCTGCAAAGAGCTCATGAAGGGCAGAAATGAAAGTGAGAGGGCACCAAGGGTCACAGCTGGGTTTGGGAGTTTATGGGAGAGATGCAGCTGAGGCAGCCCCAGGATGGAAACCAGAGCGTGCAAACGTTGCTGAGCAACAAGGGAAGCCTTTGGGTTCTCTTCTCACACAGAAAGCAGAGCTCTCACTCTGTGATTCTTAACTGATCATCTGTAAAATTGATTTACGTACAGTCAGAGCTCGCTCCACTCCAGGCCGTGATTCACTGGCTATCACAAGTGCCATTTACTGTGAGAGCTGTAGGCATTAGGAACCAAAGAGGGGAACACTGATTTTCTTACCTAATTTCCCTTTCTGCTTGACACTCTGAAAGAAACCCAAACAAGCCGTGTTTAGGAAATTGCTGTGCGTTGTTGAGGGTGTCACTGAGATGCAGAATGAGGCAGCAGGGGAATAGGCTGAGAACATTTTGTTGCAAAACCATTGCCTTTTGAAATCCTGACTCTTCAGTGAGAGGGAGGGAGAAAGCTTCCAGTACTGAATGGCCATGGTGTGGTGTTCACATTCTCTGAACAGACAGACACAATTCTCTCTCCCAGGATTTTTCCTGGGGAAGGCAGTGAGAAAGCTCAGAGAAGGGAATGAAAACAATTCTTATCTCTACTTGCTGCTCCTGTTGTTTGGCACATGTGGAATGTGTTATGGAGATTGTTTATTGAGTGATTTGTTAATTGGACACCAGAGGTGGTTGTTTGGATTTATTGATCAGTTGGGTCCAAGCTGTGTTGTGACTGTCTGGTAAGGGTCAATGGTTTTTCTATAGTATACTTTAGTATAGAGTATAGTGTAGTACAATATAATACAGCTTAATAAAGCAATTGTTCAACCTTCTGAATCTTGGCATAATTGCACGTTATTCCCTGGCTGGGGGTTGTCCTGCATCAATACCACAGTTTCCCCATAAAAAAAGAGAGTTAAACTCCTGGCATGTCCCAGACAATGCGCATAAGCCCAGAGAGGATTTGCTAGTCCAAGGTGAGCTTATTCTTTGTGCTTGTTTCCTGTGAATTTTCCTTCCAAGCCCTCCACATAAGCCCTGTCTATCCTTCAATACAGCCCCTGGCAAGGGCAGCTGGGGCTGAAGGGAGCAGCAGCATCACCAAACATTCCCTCCACACACCCTCAGCTTCAATCCCCATTTCCCAGCCCACCTGAGCCCTCGGGGACAAGGCCTGGAGGGCAGTGGGGTGCAGCTCTCAGCTTGTGAAAGGATCAGCAGTTGGCAATCCAAGGCCCTTCCATGGTTTCCTCTCTCCTCCAAGCCCTGGCCTGACTCCATCAGCAGCTCCAGGTGCCTCCTGCAGAGAAACCAACCTCAGTAACTCAATTCTGATGTCTGTAATTAGAACCCTCCTATTAAATAATGAATTCCTGTGCTCTGGGTACTTCCCCTGCTGTCCAGGAGAAGCGTGAATGGGAGAGCTAAAGAGATCAGGATCGCATTAGTTCAACTATAAAACACGGGGGAGGGAATAGAAACAGGACTTCTGTTATTTCCAGTGCCTGGGGTTCAGTACAAGCACAGACCATCCCATGCTGGAATTCAGTGTTCCTAAATCCAAGCCCCCCCAGACCAATCCCAAAGCCCTGAGGTGATAAGGAGTTGGGATTCCATCAGCAGCCTGAGGTTTCCATGTTCTTTTCCGTGCTTTGACTGATTTTAATGACACATAATCTGTGTATTTAGTGTTGCCTGCATGAGAGAAGTGCACAGCAATGGAGTTCAGCATAGCAGTGGCTCAGTTAATCCTGCTTTTTTCTTCTTTCTGCTCTTCAAATCTGGAGTTTAGGAAACCATTTGATGGTCAGGTTCTGCAAAGCCTTAATTGGGAAGAACAGTTAATTCTAGGGGGATGTCAGCTTTTTGTCTCAGTGTACAGCTGGCAGCAGGATTTTAAGTGAAGGATCATGTATGGAACTGGGGAGAGGAATGTGGTGCTTGGGAAAATATTAGAAATACCTCAGTTGATCTTTAATCTCCATGATCTTGGAGGCAGCAGAAGCATTGGAGTAGAGAGAGAACAATTAACTCTAACCATGCTAATAAAACTAATTTAGCCAGAAATGTCACTGTATGTTTTGAATTTAAAAATATCATTTTGTATTAGCTCAGGAAGAAACATTTTTAAGCAGGTGGAGGCAGAGCAGCCCAGAATGTTGGGATTTTATTTTACTTCTCTCCAGGTCACTTCTGTCCTGACGGCCTCGAGGTCCCTCCATGCCCAGCTGGGAGCTTCAAGCCCAAGGAGGGACTTCCCAGAGCCAGCAGCAGCTCCTTGTGCCTGCCAGGTCTGTGTCCTCAAATTTTAATTTTGGGCCTGCTGAGCTCACCCAGCAGGTCAGTTGTGATGAAAAACTCAGCAACTTTCTGTTTTAAAACTTTTTTAACATCAGATTTGCATGGAGGCACTTTTTTAACATTCTTAGAGAACTTTTCCAGCACAGCCTCCTCACTCAAACTCCTTTCTAAGCTCTCTCCTGAGTGGGAACAGAGGAGGGACACAGTGAAAGCTGAACATCTCCTTTTCCTTTGGGAAAGATTTTTAAATTTGTCTTTGAATACTCACAACAGTCCTCATCCCTTTCTTGCATCCCGGGGAAATGAGGTTACAGATCAGGGAAAACTTTTGTATTGTAACAGCCAAAAAAGCACAGGAATTTCTGCCTTCAGAAGCTGCTGAGGCCCTGCCCTTAAATTTAAAATTGCCAAGCAGATGAAGGAGTCAGAAATGTTTGTAATGTTCTGAGTGCTGCAAGGCAGCAGCACAAGGCTTCCCCAGATTTCCAGCTGTGCTGCTTCCTTTAAAATATTTTTGTTTGGCTTTGGTTTTCTAAGCTAGTAGAACTTTGTTTTGTACACACAGCACTGAGTCACCCTAATGACTGGGAAACGTGGGGAAAGCAATGAGATTTTAGTTTAGTTATGGTGAAATGAGGGTTAAAAGGCAGGATAATAGAGGTTTGTTGGTCTTTTCTGGTATCAAATCTTTGCTTAGGCATGGAAAGGGAGCCCTGGCTTTATCACCACATGTCGCTGAGGCTCTCTCTGCCCAGGTTTGAGCATTTCAGAGCATCTCAGTGTCTCTCACAGAGGTATAAAAATCCCTTTCTGTCCTTAAAGTGCTGTACAAATACAAAAATAGAGGGAGACTCAGGGAATGAGCTCAGTCCACCAAAGTAAACCTCGGCCCAAGCCCAGAATGTTTTATCCAGGGTCACAAATCCCAGCCAGGAGCACAAACCTGGAGTTCAGGTGCTCAGTCTCCCTTTGCATCTCTTGACTTCTTCCCCTCATGTGCAGAGAAAATTATTATCTCCCTCAGATCAAGCCATATCTGTCTATCTGATAATTTCTTTTCCAGCAAATGACTCAGCTGCTAAAGTGTCTTTACTGTTGAATGATTTTTCTTTGCTCAAAAGGCAAGTCCAGGAAATTGCTGCCTTCCACCCACTCCTGGAATTAAAACCAGGAGTGCATTTCCGTGGTGCAGCAAGGAGCAAGCCTCACATCTCATCAGGACAGCCAAATTCAACAGACAGGGCCGGTGGCATCTGAAAACAAAATCATTGTAGGAGCTGCAGAGTAAATCAGAGTTTAAAAACTCTGGGTTTAATAATGTAAGCTGTTGTGCTGTGCTTTATATAATGATGTTGTCATGTCTCCTAAGGAACACTGGGAAAGGCAGGACAATTCCTGATGCCACAGGATGCAGGGATAAACTCTGAGAAGCCTCAGGATATTCCAAATACACTGCCCTGATGGTCTTGCTGTGCTCACCCCCTGCACTGCTGTGTGTCAACTGTGACAAACTTGTTTTCAACTTTAAATGTTTCATTTAAATTTAATGTCACGTTTATTGCACAGCAACAGGTCCAGCCTGGTCCTGGAGAACAGATAACAGCTGAGATTGTCACAGATAACAGCTGAGATTGGCCAGAGGAGCTGTGGCTGCCCTAGGAGTGTCCAGAGTCAGGCTGGAGCAGTCCAGAACAGATAACAGCTGAGATTGTCAGAGGAGCTGTGGCTGCCCTAGGAGTGTCCAGAGTCAGGCTGGAGCAGTCCAGGGTGGTGGAAATGTCCCTGTCCATGGCAGGGGTGGGATGGGCTGGGCTTTAGGGTCCCAGAATCACAGAATGACCAGGTTGGAAGAGACTCTAAAGATCACTGAGTCCAACCTAGCCCCAACAGCTCAACTCAACCCTGGCCCCCAGTGCCACAGCCAGGCTTTGTTAAACACACCCAGGGATGGTGACTGCACCACCTCCCTGGGCAGCCATTCCAGAACTTTATCCCCCTTTCCGTAAAACACATTTTCCTAATATCCAACCTGTATTTCCCTTGGGGCAGCTTGCTCCTTTCGAGCCCAAACCTTGCTGGGATTCTCTGCTGTAAATCTGCCCCCTGAGTGATCTCATATGAAATACCCAGGCAGCCACACTGTTCAGTCTGTTCTGAACTCTATCATCTCCAGAAAGTCAGGCAAGAATTGGGAATTTTCTGCCCCTATACCCACGTGGTTCTGTAAAATCCCAGTCCTGCTGGATTTGCTGGGGGTGCAGATCCACATCAGGAAGCTTTTGTCAGTTTAAAGCTGAGTTTTGAGTGGGTCCCACAGCTCCATGAGTTTCCAGCCCCCTCAGGTGTCTTGGTTCAGCTGTGCTCAGTGCTGGGGAATTTTACAGTCTGGAGAAATTCAGATTTCATCCTGATGAGGTTTTCCCACCTGTGTGGTGTAAATGTAAGGAGGAAATAATGAGATGTCTCTGAGGGGTGACAGGGAGCAAGCGGGTGGAAGGCAGAGGGGTGAGATGACCCCAAAACTCACTTTGCACCCTGAGGAATCCCAGCCTGGCCCTATGCCTTCAATCTGTGGAGGAGGAACCCTGGATTTTTATGAATCCTGATATTTTTGGAAGGGCTGTAATGCTCTGTTGCAGCCTGCAGAGACACACACACACAGACACCAGGGCATGACTGAGCCTTGACAAACTCAGGTTTGGAGCAATGTCCACCCTGGCAGTTTTCCATCCTCAGGCAGCATTTTCCCTTCCCTGGAATTGCTGTTTGCTTTAGAAAGGTCTGGCTCAGGGGGAGAGCAGCCACTCCTGGGCTGAATTTGTGCTTCCTTTTTTTGGGAAGGTTTTGTAATGAAATGCACTGTCTAAACATGCTAACAGCAGCCAGGGATCGTTGTTTTATTACGTATTGATCTTGCTTCAGGTTGCAACACGGGCATCTTTTGTTTAACACGTGGGATTTTAGGGATGATCACAGCTCAGGCTGCTTGTCATCCGAGCAGCTTCGCACTGAGTTTATCTCCAGCCTGCAAAACCCCTTCATCTCCCTGAACTCAGACTGGAATCAGCCCGGTTTTCCTGGAAACCCCAGGCTCTCTTCCAGCAGAGCCCCAGGCACGGTGATTATATCTGTCCCTGCACCAGAGGCTGTGTTCAGGCTGATGTGCTTTAACACCTCTGTTCTTATCAGAGCAGCACAGAGCACGGGGGTTTAGTGCTTCCAGGACTAAATTCAGCTAATCCAACACCACCACCTCCTGGCTTTGCAGGAACTTTATTCCCGGTGTGGATGAACCTCCATCAAATTTCCCTGCTGAGGGTGGAAGCAGAGGTGAAATATTTTGATCTCAGCAGGTCATAATCCCTTTCTGACCTCAAATATCTCTCTCTTTAGGAGCTGGCTTGTGTTTGAAGTGCCCTGCTGGTTATTTCTGCCCTGCTGGAGCCAGTTTCCCCGTGCCCTGCCAGCCAGGGACACACAACCCTCTGCCAGGACAGGACGAGGCTGCTGACTGCAGAGCCTGCCCCGCAGGGAGGGCTTGCACCCAGGCTGGCCTGGCCCAGCCGGACACCGAGTGCTCACCAGGGTAAGCCTGGATTATTCTCTGCCCACTTCATGTCTGTGCAGGCATTTCACCTCCACCGCTTTTGCTTTCAGTGGGTTTTACTGCTTTTTCCTGCTCTGCTATCCCTCATCTCACACAGCACAGAGGTGTTGCTGTCTCCTTGCATCGGGAATATTTTGGCAGCTTTCAGAGCTGTTTTCCCTTGGGGGTGGCTTCATGCCCCGTGCCAAGGTTTCTGCAGTTTCAGTGTGACACAGACTGTCCTGGTGAACAGTTCCACAAATTAGGTAACACCAGCCAAGAATGAAGCCAGGCCCCACGCCCCATGGCTGAACAGCACACTTTTGGTGTAAAATGCCTCACACAACCGCTGCACTCACAGAGCTCCATTGTAATTGTGCATTATTGCTGCTCAGTCGTGTTGCTGTCAGCTTTTCCCCAGCTGCTTCACCCAGTGTTTTTGTAGGGCACAGAGTTTGCCTTCCCCTGGCATCCACACCCTGTGCCAGGTGTTGCCCAGTTCTCCTAAAGCTCTTCTAAGCCTTCTGATGTTTACATTTTTGTAATGGAGTTTCTCACACACTTTTCATGTAAATTATTATTGGTTTGCATTCCTTTCTGCAGGAAGAGACAATTGATGGACTTGTTGGTTTGACCAGTGTGGTTGGAGAGGTGGCAATTTCATCCTCCAATCCAGTGTCACTTTTAGAATTCTATAAATATCCAAGTCCAGAAATAAACATACCTTTTTTGCCTTAAACTGTGGTATTTTCTGGGGTCCCCTGTCAAAGGGAGGAAATGATGAAAATGACTCCATGTTCTTAGAAGGCTAATTTATTATTTTATGTTACTATATTATATTAAAGAATGCTATACTAAAACTATGCTAATGAATAGAGAAAGGCTTAACAAGATACTAATGAAGAACTCATGACTCTCTCCAGAGCCTCAGCACAGCTGGCTGGGATTGGTCATTAAGTTAAAAGAATTCACATGTTGGATAAACAATCTCCAACCACACTCCAAAGCAGCAAAACACAGGAGAAGCAAATGAGATAACATTGTTTTCCTTTTTCTCTGAGGCTTCTCAGCTTCCCAGGAGAAGAATCCTGGGTAAAGGGATTTTTCCAGAAGATACAACAGCAAAGTTAGACATCTCAGGCTGTGAGAGTCATTAATTTTGTGTCATATCACGACACCAGGGGCTGTGTGTGCTGTGTTTCAGGTATGTGTGCCCTGCAGGCTCTGCCAGCCCCCATGCCCCCAGCAATGCCTGTCCTCCAGGAACTGTTGGCAACCACGTGGACCTCTTTGACAAGTCCCAGTGCCAGCCCTGCCCTGCGGGGTTCGTCTGTGCCAGAGGTACGTGGCTGTGAGAAAAACAATGATCACTTCCAAGAATTTGAAGGGTTAATTAACCCTTTATTTAAAGGTTTATTATGAAATTATTATTATTGTTTAAAATAGATAAAAGGCTCAAAATGAGGGGTTAATTAACCCTTTATTTAAAGGTTTATTATGAAATTATTATTATTATTATTATTATTATTATCTAAAATAGATAAAAGGCTCAAAATGAGGGGGAAATTTGAAGGGTTAATTAACCCTTTGTTTAAAGGTTTATTATGAAATTATTATTATTATTATTATCTAAAATAGATAAAAGGCTCAAATTGAGGGGGAAATTTGAAGGGTTAATTAACCCTTTATTTAAAGGTTTACTATGAAGTTATTATTAAATAAAATAGATAAAAGGCTCAAAATGAGGGGGAAATTTGAAGGGTTAATTAACCCTTTAAATAAAGGTTTATTATGAAATTATTATTATCTAAAATAGATAAGAGGCTCAAAATGAGGGGGAAATGTAACTCAGGGCTGCTCACAACGAGCTGAAAACTCTGAGAACTGGCTGCTGTGAAGCCACCACGCCGCCCTTTACTTCTCTTCACCTCCCCTTGGTGTTTCCACAGGAACTGGGGGGCATCAGAAGCCTCCCAGCCCGTGCCCTGTTGGGCACTACTGCCCAGCTGGCACCGGGCACCCTGCCCAGCTCAGGTGTGCCCCGGGCACCTGGAGCAACAGGAGCAGCCTGGCCTCTGCCCAGGAGTGCTCCCCGTGCCCTGCGGGCTGGTTCTGCCTGGGAGGAGCCCCTGGCCCCACCGGGAGATGCAGCTCGGGGCACTACTGCCCCCAAGGTAGGACCTTCTCCTGGCCATCAGGGAGAGTTCGTTCATTTTTGGGAGAGTTCGTTCATTTTTGGGAGAGTTCGTTCATTTTTGGGAGAGTTCGTTCATTTTTGGGAGAGTTCGTTCATTTTTGGGAGAGTTCGTTCATTTTTGGGAGAGTTCGTTCATTTTTGGGAGAGTTCGTTCATTTTTGGGAGAGTTCGTTCATTTTTGGGAGATTTAGTTTAATTTTTGGCTTTATGAATTCTGATAAAGCCCCATGTTTGATTTTTCCACGTGTTTTTTGCACCACAGATAGCAGTCTGTCCCTTCTGTGTAGTCACTATTTTAGTACCTTCTTGTGGCCATCAGGGAGAGTTCGTTCATTTTTGGGAGATTTAGTTCATTTTTGGGGGAGTTCGTTCATTTTTGGGAGATTTGGTTTAATTTTTGGCTTTATGAATTCTGATAAAGCCCCATGTTTGATTTCTCCACTTATTTTTTGCACCACGGATAGCAGTCTGTCCCTTCTGTGTAGTCACTATTTTAGTACCGTCTTGTGGCCATCAGGGATATTTCATTAATTTTTGGGAGATTTAATTTTTTTTTTTTGAGATTTCATTAATTTTTGGCTTTATGAATTCTGATAAAGCACCACATATGATTTATCAGCGTATTTTTTGCACCACGGATAGCAGACTGTCCCTTCTGTGTAATCACTATTTGATATTTTTTGAACAGAGCATGTTTGTCCCATTTCCACCCCCCTCCCCGCCATTTATTTACACAGAATTAAAATGCCCAATCAAGCACCTGGTGCAAGCAACCATTCTAAATTTGAATTTTTCTGCAGAGATTCTGCAATTGCTGCTAAATGCTGAATTTTTGTGTTGTTATCAGGCAAATGAAACAGACAATCAGAAACACTGAATTTTTTTTGTTATTATCAGACAAATGAAACAGAAAATCAAAAATGCTAAATTTTTTGTTATCAGACAAATGAAACAGACAATCAAAAATGAAAGAATCAGAAATGCAGTTTTTTTGTTGTTGTTGTTACACAAATGGAACAGACAATCAGAAATACTGATTTTTTTTTATCAGACAAATGAAACAGACAATCAAAAATGCTCAACTTTTTTGTTGTTACCGCACAAAACAACACAGATGATCAGTGATGCTGATTGTCAAAAAATCAGCTTTTTTTTGTTGTTATCACTTTGAGCAGTGATTTTTTTTTAATATGAATTTACAAGTAAACAATTAATAACCACAAAACAACTCTTCCTGCCTTCCATGTTTGGAGCTGCACTAAGATTTGGGCTGGTTCTGTGCTCTCTTTCTCCTGGACAGGCAGCTGGAGGAGCACGCAGTTCCCCTGCCCTGCAGGAACCTTCAGCACCAGGCTGGGCAGGGGCAGGCCGGAGGATTGCTCTGCCTGCCCTGCCGGAGCTTTCTGCCCCCCTGGCACCTCCAAACCACGGCTGTGCCCCCTGTGAGTGCTCTGGGGGTGGGCAGCTGCAAGGGGAAATGTTTCTTTTCGGCATTTCGTGGCTCTTCGGGGTTTAATTATTATTTTGGTGTTCTTGGAGTGTTAGAGGTGCCTTTTGCCTCACGTGTTACTGAGGTCCAGGCAAGTTTTGTCAGAATTGCGTGGGGTTTGCTGCAGAAGGAGAACATTTCCTCTAATCAGAACACCGGGAATTCAGGATAGAGGTGCACTGTTGATGCCTTAGGATTTTATCTTTCATATTTTCCATCTGTTTGTAACCTTGCAGTTCTCTAGTGCAGAACTCTAAACTCCACACACAGTGGGAGCTGCTGCTTCCCCATTTGGGGCAGACACAACAATTCCTCTCCAGGCCTGGCAATCAAGGACACCTCACTGCCTCAGGCCTGAGAGATGGAAACTAAAGGGAGTTGGGGGAGCAAACTTGGGGTCAATGACTTCATTGGCTGAAGCTGGAATTGGCAGATTGACCCCCAAAATGCAAATGGACTAAACTTATAAAAGTGTGAAAACCCATGACCCATTGTCCATTTTTGGATGGGTTTTGTCTGCCCTAAATGTACCTGAAGGCCCTTCAATAAATAGAACTGCTTTTTATTCCCTTAATTTTGCCTGGCCTCTGATATTTAGGTAGCCTGAAAAGGCATCACAGTGTGTCCTTTTTTGCCGGGCTGCTGTCTGGAGTGTCTCTGTGTTGTTTTCTCCCCAGAGGATCCTTTCGCTCGGCCCCTGGAGCAGAGCTGGCTGCAGACTGCACCCCCTGTCCTGGGGGGCACCACTGCCCCGAGCTGGGCACGGCCACCCCTCGAGCTTGTGGGGCAGGCACCTTCTCAGTGCGTAGCAATCCTTCTGTCCTGCCCTCCCTTCACACAAGGCTGGGTTTTGGCACAAGGGGAGTTCCCAGGGGAGGCTGAGGCTGGGAGTGCCCCCAGGGAGGCACTGGGATGAGCTCACCTCTTCCCACGATGAGTTTGGGAATTTGGGGTGGCTGTGTGCACGGCTTTGAACACCATTGGCCACCTGTGCTGGCTCTGCAAGGGGTTAAACTGCTACTCCAGAGATTGGGAATGTTCCTACAGCAGCTTTGGGGCTGCTCCAGACAGGAAAAGCATCTCCCAGGAGTGCAATCCTGCTCCTGTTCCCACCCCAGAGGCCGTCCCAGTTCTGTCCTGTGCCTGCTGGGTGCAAATCTCAGGGACATTGGCATTGCCATTTTCGTGGCACGTTTGGCCCTGGCAGGGAGCAGACAGCTCCGTTTCCTTCCTGCTCAAAAGGAGGCGTTGGATGGCACTGGGATTAAACCCTCAGCTGCTTTGGGGAGGGAAAGCAGCAGGGTGGAGTCACAAAAGGGGACAGTGATGGCACAACTATTCCCACAAACAGGTTGGATTCATATTTATCTGCCCCAAATCTCTAATTAATTGCTGTACTGATAATTGCCATTTGTTGGTGACAAACTCCTGTTGAAGGACCCTGGCACCTCTGTCCTGACCAGTTTTCATCCCTGCAAAAATGTGGGAGCTACCACTGGAACCCTCCACTGAGCCTGGAGAGGAGATAAATTACAGATACAGATTTTTACGTGGCAAATAGACCCAGATTTCTCCTCATTTGCCCTCGGAGTTGGGTGTAACAAGGAAAGATGAGGGAATATTTCTGTATTTTCCCTGGTCCTGCTGGCAGAGGTGTTGGGCTCCCTGTTCTGAGTGTGTGGATAATCCACAGGTGTGGCAGGGCTGATTTGTGCAGCAGAGACTCCTTTTGCAGGGTGGGGGCTCTGATTTTCACCTGATTGCTGTCAGGTCTTGGGGCAGTTGGAAATGGGAGGGGTTTTGTTGCACTGCTGAGCACATCAGGGGATGTTTGATCAATCTGGCTGCACTCCCAGCCCTGGTTTGGGGCTGGCACGGGTGCAGGGGATTGTTCAGTGCCCAGCAGGGACACAGGGTCCTTTCTGTGAGGCAGAGTGGAAATTTTCCAGAGTACAAATCCATTTTGATTTAGGTGAAAATGCACATTTTTGAATTAAGCCTGTAGCTTGCAAACACAGATGTTAAGTGTGACTGCCTCACAAAAAACTGTGGCTGTTCTCACAAAAAACCTATGCCCAAAGAAACTGCTTCAGCCCAAGGACAGAGATAAGGGAGGGTCCCTTGAACTCTGAAACAGGTGGAGAAGCTGCTACGGGAGACAGGGCAGGGTGACCCAGGAATTCTTACAAAAAATCAGCCGCAAACCTCATGAAAAATCAGTAGAATGAATATATATGAACCTATTGTGAAATTCCATGCATATGGATTAGTAAGGGAGATAAAATAGGATCTGGAGTTCCCAGAGGCATGCAGGCCATTTTAAGGGGAGTGATCCCCACGTGTGTCCAGCGCTGTAATAAACACACCAGGCTTTAGAACTTAGAAACACACCGGCTTTAGAACTTCCACAAAGTTGTGCAGTTTGTTTGCTTCAGCAGATCATCTGTTCCAGGAGCCGGGCTCAGCCTCCTGCTCGCCCTGCAGAGTCGGGCACTTCTGTGCCAGGGAGAACACCAGCCTGGAGGCCATGCTGGCCATGGAGTGCCCAGCGGGGCTGCTGTGCCCGCCAGGACAGGCGCGTGTCCCGGATGGCACTGCCAACGCCTGCCCGCGGGGACACTTCTGTCCCCAGGGAGATGCTGTGAGTGACTTGGCTCAGGGGACTCGCTGTTCTCGCTGACTGGGATCACTGCTGTGGGAAAAACTTGCCTGATGATGTTTTGTTATTGATTTCTGCCCTCTTTGTGTGTTCACAGGCCGTTCAGTATTTGCCCCATATAGAACTGTTAATAATATAATAATATTTGTTAATATAATATAATAATATATAATAAAGCTGAATATAATATAATAATATATTACAATATGATATATTATATATTATAATATAATCTAATCTAATATAATATATTATATTGTAATATAATATAATATAATTATATAATATAATCTAATTATATTATGTAATATTATAATATGTAATATGATAATAATATAATATGTAATACAATAAAATATAATGTAATAATATGTAATAGTATAATGATATATAATAGAATAAAAGCTATTAATAATGTAATAATATCAATTATTACAATATAATAATATATAACAATAGAATCAATAACATAATAAAACATGTTAATGAAATAATATTAATGAATGTAATATACTAATATAATTATATAGACTCTAATTATATATAATAACATAATACTTATTATATAATAACATAACAACTGTCAATAATATAAGAATAAATAATAATTAATAAGAATATCACAAGGATAACAATATCTGAGAAGCTGTACACAATTATTCTGAGCTGTTTTCACAGCTTTAACTGCTGTGCCTTGGCCTTGTGGGCTGCAGGACTCACTGCAGGGTGTCCAAACCCCTTTTTCTGTTTCACTTCCAGGCTCAGCCTTGCCCCAATGGCACCTACAGTGAGCAGAGAGGGCTGAGCAGTGCTGCTGGATGCTCGCCCTGCCCTGCAGGGAAGTTTTGCTACACTGATGGCACAGAGAATTCAGGAATTCCTCACCCTGTAAGTACAGCCCAGCTTGTCCCACATTTTCATCCCAAAATTCTTACCCCAGGCTGCATCTGCATCTAATGGAACCAACTTTGTGCTTTGTGCATGTTTTCTGGCTTTATTTTGCCTTTTACCTGTCAGTGCAGGCTGGGAAAGAGGGTTCAAAGGTGAGGAATTGCTGCTGCTCCTCATCTGATGAGTTTTGAGATTTTTCATTGCATTGTTTTGTCTCAGGGAAGAATGAACTTGTCAAATAAATATTAATAGCTGTTAAAAAAAAAAAGTAATAAAAAAATTGAGATGGATTCTCTTCCACATGGATGAATCCATGGGTTTATTGAAGAGTAAGGTGATAAGCTGTAACTGGGACAGAATTTTCTCCAAGTGTGGAAGAGCATCTTCCTCACAACTCTACAGGCAATACTTGCAGGGCTTGCCTCAATGCCAAGATTTTACCCTAAACCCACCTTGCCTACAGTAATTATCCCACATGGTCAGAATTTTACTGGTAAATTCTCCTTCTTGCTCTCTTCCCTACCCCATCTGCTTGCAGTGAGGAAACACCAGGTTCAAAGTGCAGGTGGAGCTGAAGTGTCTCCTCTCCTCTGGACAGAAGCAGCCAAGCCTGAGTGTGTGTTTTGTTCCCAGACAGGGGATTGCCCAGCTGGCTACCTGTGCCCTCCAGGGACTGGATTCCCCTTCTCCTTCCCCTGCATGCCAGGCAGCTTCTGGGACAACTCCAGCACGGAGGGACAAGGGGTTTGCAAGCCAAGCCCAGCCGGGCACTTCTGTGACTCCCCTGCCCTGACACAGCCCAAGCTCTGCCCAGCAGTGAGTGGTTTTCCTTGCTTTTGAGGGGAGTGACAGATTTCTCTTCACAAACAAGCTGATAGATAAAACCAGCACTGAGAGAGAAGAAAAACAATGGGAAGGATTCCACTGATTGATGAATGGAAAAAGATATTTGCTTTTACAAATTAAAAAAAAAAAAGGTAGGTTGGCTAATAAAGGAAATTGGATATTGAAAGATAAAAGAAACAATGGGGAAAACCCCCTAAATTCCATAAGAATTAAAAATTAAAAGACGGTTATACACTAGAGGGGAATCTTTGGGATCAGGCGTTCTGGGAAGTCTGAACCTCTCAAGTCCCTCAGCCATGGGGAAAGAGAGAGGGAAATGTGGCTGGAAAATTGGGATTAACAGGAGGCTGAGTCCTCCAAAAATTGGAGAGAGCCCAGGGAAATGCCCCATGGCCTCTCCCTTGATTGGAATAAAGTTCCAGGACTCCTCTGTCTCCTTTTTGGACATCAACCTCTGGTGTTTGTGGGTTAATTTTCCTGACACTTTCATGGAAGAAGCTGCTCTGGGTGATTTATTTCATAGAAAAGCCTTGATTGTAGAAACCTGGCTTTGTTTTGTAGGGTTTTTACTGCGCTGAAGGCAGCTCCAAGCCTGAGCCCTGCCCGGAGGGGACATTTGGTGACAGGCAGGGGCTGTCCGGACCCTCGGGGTGCAGCCCCTGTGCTCAGGGCTCCTACTGTGCTGCTCCAGGACAAACTGGCCCAAGTGGGCCCTGTGGGGCTGGATTTTACTGCCAGGGCAGGGCTCTGACTCCAGTAAGTGCCACTGATGAGTTTTGCTCCTCTTCTTCTTTTTTGTGTTGTTTTATTTTCCCCTCTGTGGTGCCTTTTTTGAACGCAGTCATTTGGACAGTCACAATTTTGTGCTGCTCACACTCAAGTTCATGGCACGAGGACCCTCAAAGGGAGTGTGGCCTTGTCATATTTTCCCCCTCTCTACACTGACACCCTCTTAACTAAAAGTCACCAGGTAAAAAGTCCAGTGGGTGTGAATCAGTGTAAAATTTCATCCCTATTTGTTTTCTTTGAATTTCCTTCAGTCAGTGTTCTCTGCACAAGAACATGTCTTTCTTCTTTATTGTCCACATCAGTTTAATGTCTTAAATATTTTAGCCTCATTTTCTCCCCTTTTTAAATGATCCTTTTCCCATTTTCAGTGGCCCACAGATGGTGTGACAGGAGCTGTGTGTCCTGCTGGCTCCTACTGCCCACCTGGCTCTGCCTTCCCCATCCCCTGCCCTCCAGGGACTTTCAGCAACACCAGTGGCCTTAGGAGCCTCCAGGAGTGCTTGGATTGCCCACCTGGGTGAGTGTCCTCCACCTCTGGAAGCAATCAGGAATCAGGCCTCTAAAATTCCAGGGACTTTTTTTTTGTATTGGGACTGTGCTACCCAGTGGGGAAAGGAAAAAAAGGCATTATTTCTACCCAAGTTTGTTTTTTTTTCCCAACTCAGCTTATATTGTGCTGGGACAAACAACCAAGCCCCCTCAGGACCTTGTGAAGCTGGCTACTTCTGCACAGGAGGGGCCAAAAGTGCTCTCCAGCACGTGGTAGTGGAGGGACACTATTCCTTAGCAGGAGCTTTCAAACCAGAGCCGTGTCCCCTCGGCACCTTCCAGCCTGTGAGTACTCAGGGTTCCAGACTGGGGTGTCAGCAGAGCCCTTGGAAACTGTGAAAATGTGTGAGTAGAAATTCCTGAGGTGTTTAGAAGTGGCCATCTTGAAAAAAAAAAAAAAGGAGTTTGGGGGATTTTCTGCTAAAAAAAGCACCACCACCTGCTTTGCTTTTACCCTGCAACAGAAGAACCAAAAGCCTTTGGGTGAAGACACGAGATCCATCAGCCCAGGGCTGTAGCCTGCACCTCATTTGGCACTTTTTGTTAAGTTTTCTTGCACAGTACAAGCTGGGAAGGGCTGCTGAGTCTTTGGCCTGGCAGTGGTGAATTAACTTGTGCGTTTCCCTCACTTCTCTGATGGTCAGGGTTGTGCCTGCCAATGCTTTAGTGCTGCCCAAATTTGTTGCTTTTGGGCTGCAGGTCATTCCCTCCAGTGTTCATTTTGCCTGGGAGTTGGTGGAACACACAAAGTTCATTTATTCTCGTGGTAACAGCAGTATCCCACCCCTGTCAGGCTCTGTGCTCTCTTGCAGGGCCGTGCTCAGTCTCTCTGTAGGGATTGCCCTGAGGGGACTTTCTGCAGTGAGCCAGGCCTGGCTGCCCCCCAGGATTGTCCCAAAGGCCATTTCTGCCTGGCTGGCAGCTCCGTGCCTCTCCCGTGTGCCCTGGTAAGAGTCGAACACGGATTTGTTTGCCAGGCAGTGATTTCCAGGGGGGTTCCATCCCCGGGCAGGGCGTGCAGTGGCTGTCTCTGTGCAGGGAAGTTACTCGGATGTGGAGAGGGCAAGCTCCTGCAAGCCCTGCCCTGCGGGGATGTTCTGCAGCAGGGCTGGGCTGCCTGAGCCAGAGGGGCGCTGCCAGCCTGGGTATTACTGCACTCAAGGCTCCAGCACCTCCTCACCCGTGAGTGATGAACATTCCACATTTCTTGGCACCTTCTAGCTCTACCAAAGCTTTCACAAACCATAATAAATTTAATTTCAATTCCCTTCAGGTGGGGCTGCCATTTGGAGATCTTTGCCCACGAGGATATTATTGCCCAGCTGGCACCGGGCACCCCAGAGAGATGCCATGTCCTGCTGGCACCTGGAATGGCCAGAGAGGAGCCCAGGATGTCACCTGGTGCCTGCCCTGTGCCCCTGGGTTTTTCTGCAACGTGTCTGGCCAAGATGCTCCCGGGGGACTTTGTGCACGAGGTGAGACAAAGACAGAATTCACAGAATCAAAGACATCATTCACAGAATGACCAGGTTGGAAGAGACCCTAAAGATCGAGTCCAGCCCAGTCCCAACAGCTCAACTCAACTCTGGCCCCCAGTGCCACATCCAGGCTTTGTTAAACACACCCAGGGGTGGTGACTGCACCACCTCCCCGGGCAGCCATTGCAGAGCTTTATCACCTTTCTGTGAAAAACTTCTTCCTAGTGTCCAACCTAAATTTCCCTTGACACAGCTTGAGACTGAGAACTTGTGCAGCTTCTTAGAAATGTGGTTTGACTTGGGGGATGAGCTCCAGTGTTTTCTGGTTTTAGGCTATTACTGCACAGGGAGGACCAAGACTGCAAAGCCAGAGGATGGTGTCACTGGAGATCTCTGTCCTCGAGGACATTTCTGCCCTGCAGGCTCAGCAGCACCTTCCCCCTGCCCCAGTGGGGAATACAGCAATGCCACAGGTCAGGAACTGCAGAAATTCAACAGGTCAGGAACTGCAGCTTTGCAACAGGAGCTGCAGCAGTGGAACAGATCAGGAGCTGCAGAAATGCCCCAGGTCAGGAGCTGCAGCTTTAATGTGACACAGAAGAAATGGAAACACTGCTCGTAGCTTTTGTCTCTATCCAAGAAGGTCCTGAAAGCTGCTGGCCACTGGGAATATTCAGTATTTCAGGGAGTGGGGTAGAGAAGGGGTCGAGCAGGGATGTTTTGTTATTTTTTCCCCTGGTGTCACATGAGGAATGTGCTTCCCCCTGCAGTAGCTCGTGTGGTTTTAGGTTTGTGGCACTCAGAGGGCTGGCAGCAGTTTCCAGCTTTCCCTCTGTCCCTCCTGCCACCTAATGGGGACACGAGGAGGTGACTCGGGCTGCTAGAGTGGAGTTTGCTGAACTTAATGCTCCTAGGAAAAATCCATATTTGAGGCCAGTTACTGCAGGAGAGCTTTAAAAATAGCTTTATTTCGATTTCTGCTTCTTTAAGCACACAATCAGGCAGAGGGAAGCTGTTCACGTGGTGTTTTCCTTCCATTTCATTCCATGCTTCCTTTTAATTCCTATTTTTCCCTCACAGGTCAAGACAAATGCCTTCCTTGTCCTGCTGGGTTTCACTGTTCAAAGGGGCTCCGGCGCCGCTGCCCTCCCGGGTTCTACTGCCCTCAGAAAACTGGGATCAGTTTTTATCCCTGTCCTCCTGGGACTTACAACCCCTCCTACGGCCTGAGCCATGCTGAGAGGTGCCAGCAGTGCCCTGCAGGTGAGGGAAGGCTCTCTTGGGACCTAAGAGGGGGGTGATCTCTCTGCAGCTCTCTCTTCCCCATCCTCTGAGGGGTTTTGGCCTCCAGGAAATGCAAACGTAAAAATCCACGGTCAAAGGAGGATCCTGGTCCCACTGGTGGTGTCTAAGAGGGGGGGTGGTCTCTCTGCAGCTCTCTCTTCCCCATCCTCTGAGGGGTTTTGGCCTCCAGGAAATGCAAACGTAAAAATCCACGGTCAAAGGAGGATCCTGGTCCCACTGGTGGTGTCCCCAGAGGTTTTTGGAGGCTCTGCAGAAGGGTTTGGTTCACACTCAGGGCTGCCCAGAGGAGCATGAGCTGAGTTAGGATGGGGTTCTGTCCCAGTTGTGCTGGTGCTGGGGGATTTGAGTTCTCAAAATCTTCCCTTTGCCTTCCAAAAGTCCGTGCAGCACAGCAGCTCTCCTGTTTGTTTGGTTGGTTTTTTTGTTGTTGTTTTGGGGTTTTTTTGTTTGTTTGTTTTGTTTGTTTGTTTTTATTCTCCCAGTTTGCTGATTCTCTTTTCCCTCTGTGTTCTTCCAGGAATGTTCTGTGGAGAATGGGGATTATCCTCTCCCAGTGGTCCCTGCTGGCCAGGATTCTTCTGCACAGCAGGTACAGAATTTTAGGATTCAGAAGGCAGAAAGAGTGAAAAGGTGGGGAGCTGTGGCCCTTTTATGGCCCTTGCTGTTATTTATTCCATTCCATTGTAGATTTCTGGCTTTATTGTCATGAGCTGCCACCAGCTCCTCTCTTCTTTCACCTCTGGAAAATGGCTCTTTAGCCATGGGGAGCAAACGTGTCTACGAGAAACTACCAAAATAATTCAGGATACTTTTGCTTTATCTTCCTCATGCAGGAGCAAGTGTCCCCAACCCCAGTGGAGCCACAAACACGAGCAGGGGTGGCCCCTGCCCACCTGGACACTTCTGCCCAGCTGGCACCAGTATCCCCCAGCCATGCCCTGTGGGCACTTACTCAGACAGGTGAAGATCTGTGGATCTGCTGATGCTAGTTTTTATTTTATTTTCATTTTTGTCTATCCATCACTCCTCTAAGCAATGAAGTGCAGCTCAGTGAGGCTCATTAGACACATCCTTGCATTGATCAGAAAAGTTTTGTGGTTGCTTTCCCTTCACCAGGGCTGTGACCCTGTGCTGAGTTTACCACTCACCAGCTGAAACTCTGCTTCTGTCCCTCTCAGGCTCCAGAATGGGCAGGATTCCAGCTGCACAGAGTGCCCACCTGGCCGGTTCTGTGGCTCCCCTGGCCTCACAGTCCCCTCAGGACCCTGCTCACCTGGGTACTTCTGCCAGCCTGGCGCTTCCTCACCATCACCACCCGGTGAGTGGCCCTGGGTGATCCGTGGTTCTGGCAACAGGCAGCTTTAAAAATGCCACCTTTCCTCCCAGTGTTCCACCTTTCCTCCCATTATTCCACCTTTTCTCCCAGTGTTCCGCCTTTCCTCCCATTATTCCACATTTTCTCCCAGTGTTCCACCTTTTCTCCCAGTATTCCTGGCCCTGCTTCCTGTCAGTCATCCAGATCCCTGTGTGAAATTTCTTTCAGGGGTTTGTACCAAATGGTGTCTCAGGTTTAGCTTTTCTATTTTTCACATTCTGTGCTGCTTCAGTGTGTGGGTCTGGGTTCATATCAGGGGATGGGTGCCTGCACTGAGCACTGGGGCAGTCATGGGGGTCTGCCTGGAATAAAATTGCCATTTGATTGGCTGAAATAATAATTTCCAGAGGAGATTCCAATCCCTGCTTCTCCTGTCTGTGTCCCAGGTGTGTGGCAGAGAGGAGGTCCTTGCCCCGTGAGCCACTTCTGCCCAGAAGGGACCAGCTCTCCCTTGCCCTGCCGTGCAGGGACTTACAACAACCTCTCCAGACAAGCTGCCTGCTTCCCCTGTGCTGCAGGCTACTTCTGCCCAGAAAACACCACCAGCTACAGCACAAACCCCTGCCCAGCTGGGTTTTACTGCCCCAAAGGTGAGGTGGGCCCAGGGAGCTCAGCAGTCCTTTGGCCAGGCTGAAACATCCTCCTTAAAGACAAGAAATTATCTTTGTGAATAAATTATTTGTCAGCCTGGTTCTTCACAGAAAAATAGACCCAAAAATATTTTTATATATTTGAGTGTCTTTTTTTGCTTAAGTGTATTTTTTGACATTGTTCACAGAAAAAAAAATCCAATACAAAAACCAAAAAAAAAAAAAAAAAAAAACAAAAAAAAAAAAACCCAAACAAACAAAAAAAAAAACCCCACAATATTTTAAGCTGTAGATGTGGCTGTTGCTTAACAGCTTCACAAATTAAACAGTGCCCAAACACAATTTTGGCCATGAAGGGCTGTGGGGATCAGCAGTGGGACAAACTGGCAAAGAGGACACAAAATGATGCAGCAGAATTCAGCCAGAATTGTGTTCATATTCCATGAGACTCCTGCTCTCTTTATCCCACAGGCACCAGGTTTGCCACAGAGTTTCCCTGTCCCAGGGGCTACTACAACCCCGACCCCAGGAGCCAGAGCTTGGACAGCTGCCTGCCCTGCCCACCTGGGCACTACTGCGGGCAGGAGGGGCTGACAGCAGCCTCAGGCAGCTGTGACCCAGGTGAGTGGGGGGCTGCTGGGGTGCCACTGGGGACAGGCTGGTTGGGAGGGTGATGTGGCATTCACACTCTGAAAAAAGCCCTTTGCCCAGGATTTTTTTCCTGGGAAGCTGAGAAGCCTCAGGGAAAAGGAAAACAATTCTGATCTCATTTGCTTCTCCTGTGTTTTGCTCATGTGGAATGTGTTTGGAGGTTGTTTACCCACAGGTGATTGTTTCATTGGGTTCTGCTGTGAGTTGTTTTTACTCTTTGGCCAATCAGGGCCAAGCTATGTTGACACTCTGGAAAGAGTCAGGAGTTTTCATTATTATCTTTTCAGTATTGTGTAAGTATCCTTTCTGTCTTCTTCAGTATAGTTTAGTATAGTATAGTTTCATAAAGTAATAAATTATCCTTCTGAGAACATGGAGTCAGAGTCATCATTCCTTCCTGCCACAAGGGTCCCTGCAAATACGATAGGGTGATGCTTTCCTTTCACCCTGGAGCCTTCAGCACAGCCCTTCCAGTCTGTTTGCTGGAGTCTCTGGAGGTATCCAGGACTGAACACACCTCTGCTGGGCTCCAGGCTGTGCCTGAAAGCCAGGAGCAGTCTCTGCCCTCTGAGCCTGCTCAGGCAGCTGAGCTGAGCCCTGTGACCACACAGCAAAAGTACTGAACTTGATGTTGCAAGGTCTCTTTGTTGATATGGTGTTTATGGTATTAAATTGGACGTGCTGCTGCATGGGAAATTGTGGCCTGGTGGAGTTAAACTTTGGTGGGAGAAACCTGTGCGTGTGCCCACATCACACCCAAAGCCACCCCAGCTGGTTCATTTGTGATGTGTTTTGGGGCTCTGTCACTGGCAGAGCTCCTCAGCCCTGTTTCTTGTTCCCAGGCTGGTTTTGCATCTCGGCAGCCTGGACCTCGCAGCCCTTTGACCTGGACAACTACACCAGTGCCAACTGCCTGTGCCCAGCCACTGCCACCGGGGGCAAGTGCACAGCTGGCTTCTACTGCCCCCAGGGGAGCCCAGAGCCTCTTCCTTGTCCCCCAGGGCTCTTCTGCAATGCCTCAGGTCGGTGTCTGTGGGGAGGAGGAGTTTTGAGGGGATGCTCCTGGCATTTCCATGGGATGTAGCACTGCTTGCCAGAAGCCTGTGGTGTCTCCCAGAGGGAGGTTGTGAGGAGTTGTTTTCCCTGCTTCTCTCCTTTGTCTCAGTGCTCTGGGTGCCACCATTCTCTCTGTCTTGCAGGGCTGCCTGTCCCCAGTGGGGAATGTGCTGCTGGCTTTTACTGTGCAGGAGGAGCTGCTGGCCCCAAACCCACGGATGGTGTCACCGGGAACCTCTGCCCCACGGGCTCCTACTGCAGTGGGTATCCAGCACTGAAGATTCCATGGCACAGAACTCCTGAAACACAGCCAACTGGCTGGGCTCTGACCATGCTGCCAAAGCCCCAGATTCTTCCCCTAATTCTTCCCCTTCCTTTCAAAGTGGGAGGTGCCATCTTTGTCTCAATATCTGAACTTTACTTGGCTTCACCTGGGGGTAAAATGAAGCCAATGATGTCTGTCCCACCCCACGCAGCACTGTTGGATCTCTGAGTAGAAAAGAAGACATTCCCGCTGCTGTTTTGTGTTCAGCCAACCCCTGAGTGCAGCCATCTCACCCATTCTTTCATTTTCCATTTGTCTCTTGCTCCTCTTGCAGCTGCAGCATCAGCAGCGCCCCAGCCCTGCCCAGCGGGCACCTTCTCCAGCCTGCCAGGGAGGAGAGCACTGTCTGAGTGCCAGCCCTGCCCCTCTGGCTTCTACTGTGAGGAACCTGGCCTCAGTGCCCCCTCTGGGGAGTGCTGGGAAGGTGAGTAGGGAATAGATGTCCTTTGGGCTGTCACAGACCCTGGGGAAGTGCTCAAAGGACTGTAGGTGACAAATCCAAAATGAATGTCTTGCTGTGAGTCACTGGAGTGGAAAAGCCATTTCCCTGCTGGGAGATCTGACAGAGGTGCTGCGCATCCAGAGAAAAAGGAGTTTGTTTTACAGGATCCAGTTGTTGTTGTGTGCTTCCCTCAGACAAGAGATGACAGCTTGTTGTTGTCTTTTGAGCCTTCCCATGATCAGAGATGGGCTGCCTACGTGGTTTCTTCTCTGTAGTGGAGGAGAGCATTTTCTGTCTCTCTGAAAAGCCCATTAGAGGTTAAAGCAGCTCAGATGTGAAAGCAGAAGTAGCAACATATGTGTATTCTGAGCCATTTGAACACTGACAGGGAAAAAATGTGATGTTCAGAGGGAAAACTTTAGTTGAAGTGTTTCAGTGATTGCAGGGAAACAGAGAGATAGATCAGTGTTGGGTCATTGAGTGTTTTCCTGTGTCAACTGTGAGTCTTGTCCTGGTTTTTGGGGACCACTGGGTTTAAAATTTCCTATTAAGAAAATGGAATTTCCTCTGAGGGGTGCTGTGTTGGTGCAGCAGCAGTGGCTCACATCAATAACTATTTCAGGCCAGCAGCAGGTTTATCCTGTGAGCAGCCAGGAGATGTTTGTGTGCCTGGAGGAGCTGCTCCTCCCTAACGAGCAGCTGCTCTGAGCTAAATTCAGCTCTTCCCTCTGTTCCCTGCAGGGTTTTACTGTGACAGCCAGCAAGGGCCACTCATCGATGTCACCCTGTACCCCTGCCCACGGGGCTTTTACTGCCCAGCAGGGACCAGCAGGAGCTCCCAGCACAGCTGCCCTGCGGGCACCTTCGGAGCCAGGCAGAAACTGAAATCTCTGCAGGAATGTCAGAGATGCCCAGCAGGAAAATACTGTGAATTGCCTGGCCTGGCTGTCCCAACAGGTACATTGCTGCTCCTTGAGCACCCTCCTTCCTCTGAGATCATCAGTGCAGGCTGATAATTAGTGCAGGGGTGGAGTTGGGCTCCGGGGCTCTCACCTCAGCTGAGGTAAAATATTCCATTTTACCTGTCTAGCACTTCTTAAGACAGGAAAAAAAACCCTCATTTTTCTAAGCAAGGAGTGAGAGAAGGACGGTGAAAACCAGAATTCTCTGTGTGATACTTCTTCTAAAAAATTCAGTGTGAATTTTTTCTTTGTAAGAATTAGTTTGAGTCTTTCACCTGCTTCCCAAAGAACTAATCCTTCCATGTAATTGATGTGCACATGATTAGGTTTAGCAGAGAAACACAGGGCAAAACATCCAGCAGTGGCATCTCTCCATTTTTTTTTCAATATTTTTTCCCACATCTGATGATATATTTATTGATCCTTATCCTGAAAGGCCCTATTTCAGCAAAACACTTTGACAGAATTGTTAATATTTCAGTCTCCCCTTAAGGATGTGTGGAATATGATTCTGAAGGGGAATGTGTGCTGCAATATTTATTGGAGTATGAGATATTTATTGGAGTGTGGGATATTTATTGGAATATGGGATATTTATTGGAGTGTGGGATATTTATTGGAATGTGGAGGCAGTGCCCAGGTGTTGAAGGGCTTCTCTGTCACTGTGTCACGTGTCACCTGTCCTCCTGGCAGACGCAGCAGCTCCTCTGCTGACCATTCCATCAGGGATTCCCACGTGGCAAATGGCTGGATGTGAAATCTGTGTTTATGCCATTTCATTTCCCCATTATTTTGTTTTTCCAGGAGATTGTGCTGAGGGGTTTTGGTGCAGAAGTGGTGCCCGAGTGAGGAACCCCCAGGATGGAGAGTCAGGGCTGCCCTGTCCTGCTGGTCACTATTGCCCTCAAGGTAGGGGAGCTTTGGAGCAGCACTTTCCTCCATTCCCAAAATCCTGGGAGGCATTTCCTCACCCTGCTGTGACCTCCCCAGGTGCCCCAATGCCACTGCAGTGCCCTCCTGGCACGTGGTCCAGCCAGGAGGGCAGGAGGAGTGTGCAGGAGTGCCAGCCCTGTCCTGGGGGACATTTCTGCAACAGCTCGGGGCAGAGGGCACCCTCGGGGCAGTGCAGCCCTGGGTGAGTATAGAACAACCCCATTTCCATGCGCTGAAAAGCCTGGATGTGGCACTGGGTGCCAGGGTTTAGGTGAGTTGTTTGGGCTGGGCTGGACTCGATGATCTTGGAGGTCTCTTCCAACCTGGTCATTCTGTGAGTTGTGTGAGTTGTGTGAGTGAGTTCCATGCCCTGCCATGAGCAGGGATGGTCTCCTGGTTTGTTTTTTTTCCCTGTCTGAAACCCAGAGGTGTGTCCTGGCTGCAGGTTCTACTGTGCCAGCGGTGCCCAGACCCCGACACCCAGCGATGGCCTCTCAGGAGCTCCGTGCCCCCTGGGTCACTTCTGTCCCCAGGGCTCCAGCAGCCCAGTCCCGTGCCCCCCTGGCTCCCATGTCCCCCATTCCCAGGGAGAGCAGTGCCAGGCTTGCCCAGAGGGTCACTACTGTGTCTCTGGTGAGGAGCCACAGCCGTGTCCCCAGGGTGAGTTAAAGTCACACAGAAATGCCTGGTTTGACTTTGACTCTCCAAACTCTGCTGATTCTGACCTGCTCTGTCTTTTCCAGGGTATTTCTGTCCCCAGGGCACAGCTCTTCCCATTGCCTGTCCAGCAGGATCCTATAACCCTTCACTGAGCCAGAGCAGCTGCCTGCCCTGTCCTGAAGGGTGAGACACAGGGAGCTTAGAAATGCTGGAAATAATTGTTTATCCAGGCGTCCTGGAGCAGTGTGAGTGGGGAAAATGAGATATTTTACCACTGGAAAGCACTTGAGGAAGAGCTGTGAGGCAGCAGAGCAGCTGCTGAGCTGTTTCACACCACCACAAAGTGATTTTGGGATCAGGAAAAGCCTCAATCCCACACACAGCCCCACTGGAAGGGAATTTAGGCTGTTCAGAGCACAGAAACCATTGGCACCATCGACTTATTCCATGTCTGGACTAAAAGCTGGTTCCCTTGGCAACAGGCTGGCACCAGCCTGCTGAAGTGAAGAGGATCTTGAAAATCACCTGATGCTGAGCCTGGCTTTTCCTTGGGGGATTTAGCTCCAATTACTACCTGGGTTTGAACTTGATTAACTTTTACAAGTTGATGAATCACAGCTTGGATGTGTTGTGATTCAAGTTAAGAAAATTACGTCTCTGTGGCTTTTGCAATTATGCCATCAATTTGGCATTTGAGGAATCAACTCAGAGTGCAGTGAAATGCACTTTTAGGTCCCTTTTCTGCTCAACCCAGCCCAGGAGCCAAAATCCTAATTTTTTAATCCTCTCTTTTGCCCAGGTTCTTCTGCCCCAAGAATTCCTCTTCCATTTTGGAGAACAAATGTCCCCCTGGCCACTACTGCCCTGCAGGCACTGCCTCTGCAGCTCAGTTCCCATGTCCCAAAGGGACTTACAACCCCCAGCCTGGCAGCAGCCTGAGGTCCCACTGCAGCCCCTGTGAGCCAGGTGAGGCACAGGAGCCTCTCCCAGCCCGGTGACAGCAGGGACAGAGTGTCCTTGATGTTCCCAGGGTGTTCTGCCTGCTGAAACGTCTCCCGTGGTGCAAAGCAGGTTGGGGGGAACACTGATGGGGGCTGCTTTTCAGGAGAGTTCTGTGTATCCCTGATTTCCCAATCCCAGCCCCATTTTCCCAAATTTTCCCCCATTCTGACCCATTTTCCCCACATTTTCCCCCATCCCAGCCCCTTTCTCTCCCGTTTTTCCCAATCCCCATCCTATTTGCCCCCATTCCAGCCTTGTGTTTCCCCATTTCTCCCAGTTTTTCACCCCTTTTTATCCCATTTCCCCCCATTCCAGCCCTGTTTTCCCCCATTCCAGCCCTTTTCCTGCCTGTGTTGATGGCATTGTTTGCTCTCTCAGGGCACTTCTGTGCTCTCCCTGGGCAGTCCCAGGTGACAGGACCCTGCCTGGCCGGGTTTTACTGCTCTGGAGGAGCTGCCAGCCCAACGCCCAGGGATGCTGTGGTGGGGAACCCGTGTCCCCAGGGCTCCTACTGCCCTCTGGGCTCTGCCTCCCCACTGCCCTGCCCTGCTGGCCAGTACAGCAGCTCACCTGGGAACACTGGGATCCAGGACTGCCTCCCATGTGATGCAGGTAAAACACTGAAAAATCCTGGTTAGTGAGATTTCTGCCATTTCTGGAGCTCCTGGGGCTCTGGAGCAGGGAATCCTGAGCAGCTGCTTTCCTGAACAGAGGGGTTGGGCAGAGGAGAGAGACTAAATCTGACATTTTCCAGCTCAGAGGATGCTCACAATAAAGTGTAGGTGGAGAGGATCCCTTTCCTTTCCACCCTTTCTCTGGATGTTCTCACATTCAGAGGTGACACAAGTGTATTGTATTTGTGGGGTTCCCAGGCAAAGGAAGGAATGATGAATCTGACTCCATGGTCTCAGAAGGCTAATTTATTATTATATGATACTATATTATAGTAAAGAATACTATACTAAATTATACTAAAGAGTACAGAAAGGATACTTACAGAAGGCTAAAAAGATAATAATGAAAATTCATTACTCTTTCCAGAGCCTTGACACAGCTTGGCACCAATTGGCCAATGAGTCAAAATAATTCACACCAGAACCCAATGAAACAATCTCCAAACACATTCCACCTGTGATCACAAAACAGGAGAAGCAAATGAGATAAGAATTGTTTTCCTTTTTTCTGAGGCTTCTCAGCTTCCCAGGAGAAGAATCCTGGGCAAAGGGATTTTTCCAGAAAACAAAACTGCCACACAAGTGCTCTTTATTCTCTGCAGCTGTAGCTGAATCCAACAGGATGAATATTTCCCCATCCCAAATTTGCTGTTGTCTGTCTGGAGCGACCAACATAATTCTCTTCATTTAATTTCAGGGTATTTCTGCAATGGGACTGGACTTGTGTCCCCCACTGGATTGTGTGAGGCTGGCTTCTACTGCACTGCAGGAAGCCTTTCCCCCAGACCTCCCAGGGTAAGCTGAACTGTGCTGGCAATGGTGTAAAATAGATAAAATATCTATTTTATGTATTTTTTTTATTGTGGAGCTTAGAGCCACAAGGTCACCTGAGTTCTCTTGCCCTGGATTAAACTCTCCCTTTCAACATTTCCTCCTCTGTCAGGTGCATCTCGTTGATTGATAGTGAAAGGGGAACAGAGATAACAAAACACATCTGGCTTTGCTTGAGCTTTACATTTAAAATCTGAGCAAAAGTAGCTCTGTCTTTGCATGTTGATGCTGCGAAGCAGCCTGGAATGCCACATCACATTAAAATTCCAGAGGTTAATAGTTCATGAGTTTGATTAGAATGCTGCATCTGCCAGCCCTCCTCTGAGGCAGAATTCAGCAGGAATTTTTAAAGATGATGACAAGACTCAGCCCTGGCTTTGTGCAGCCTTCAGGAGTGAGGGTGAGAGCAGGATTTCACAGTGAATGTCTGCTTCTCTTCAACTTCACTGTCTGACTCAGATCTTTTTGCACACGAGGAGTTTCTATCTGGTAATCACATATCCTCTGAACAGAGAGAGACATAGCTGTCCCAGGCAGATCCTGGGAAGCTGTGAGAAACTGTGGGAAACTTAGGGAAAAGGACTAAAATAATTATCTCTCTTTCTGTAACTGTTGTTTATGGATATGATTCTCCAGAGTGTGCTATTCGTAGTTCACCAATAGGTGAGAGAAAATCACCTATTGGTGAACTATGGCCAATCAAGTCTTATATTGTATTTGTGGGTACCCTCGTGGCAGGGAGGAGAGAAGCTGACTCCATGTTCTCAGAAGGCTAATTTATTATTTTATGATACTATATTATATTAAAGAATACTATACTAAACTATACTAAAGAATACAGAAAAGATACTTACTCAATGCTAAAAAGATAATAATGAAACTTCTGCCTCTCACCAGAGCCCCATCACAGCTTGGCACTGATTGGCCAAAGAGTAAAAACACCTCGCAGCAGAACCCAATGAAACAATCACCTGTGGGTAAACAACCTCCAAATACATTCCACATGAGCAAAACACAGGAGAACCAAATGAGACAAGCATTGTTCTCCTTTTTCTCTGAGGCTTCTCAGCTTCCCAGGAGAAAAATCCTGGGCAAAGGAATTTTTTCAGGGAATGTGAATACCACAGTCTTAAGTCCACCATTGTTTCCATAAGAACTGTAGATTATGAAATAAAGTGCCTTTACCTGACTCTGATGATGGAGTCTTTGTATCACCTTTTTCTGTCCCTGATACCCCTTCAGTGGTATTTTTAGGCTGTAATTGTGGTGTTTTCCTTCCAAGCCAACTGCCAGTGGAGGTCCCTGTCCCCCTGGACACTTCTGTGAGGAGGGGAGCAGCAGAGCCCAGCCCTGCCCTGCAGGGACCTACAGCCCATCCTGGAGTGGGAGCCAGTGCCTGGAGTGCCCAGAGGGCTTTTACTGCACCTCTGCCTCCAGCAACTACACAGACTGTCCTCAAGGTGGGTCTGGCTGCACCCACCCAGAGGATTGGACACACCTGGGGGGATGTACCTGTCAGAACAGTGACAAATGGCAGGATGGGCCCACACTCATGCCTTGGGATGAGTCCTTCTGATGCTTTAGGATTTCAGCTTTTATATTTTCCATCTATTTGTAACCCTGCAGTTCTTTAGTGCAGAACTCCAAACTCCACACACAGTGGGAGCTGCTGCTTCCCCATTTGGGGCAGACACAACAATTCCTCTCCAGGCCTGGCAATCAAGGACACCTCACTGCCTCAGGCCTGAGAGATGGAAACAAAAGGGAGTTGGGGGAGCAAACTTGGGGTCAATGACTTCATTGGCTGAAGCTGGAATTGGCAGATTGACCCCCAAAATGCAAATGGACCAAACTTATAAAAGTGTGAAACCCGTGACCCATTGTCCATTTTTGGGTGGGCTTTGTCTGCCCTAAATGTACCTGAAGGCCCTTCAATAAATAGATCTGCTTTTTATTCTCTTAATTTTGCCTGGCCCCTGTTTTTGGATAGCCCAGGAGAGGCATCACTTCCCACAAAGAGCTGAAGGGAATGCCTCGTGTGCAGGCTGGGAATCCTTCCTAGGCTGTTGCCAGCCTGTCCCATCCATTATGAAACCTTTTCTTTCTAGGTCACTACTGCCCCAGGAGCACAGAATTTGCCACGCAGCATCCTTGTCCCCCTGGAAGCTACAGCGAAGCCCTGAATGTCTGGGACGTGTCCAAGTGCCAGCTGTGTCCTCCTGGAAGGGTCTGTTCCAGGCCAGGCCTGGCGAGGCCAGATGGACTCTGCTCGCCTGGCTGGTTTTGTCCACCTGGATCCACATCAAGCAAACCAGTGTTTCCTGGAAATGTCTCTGGTAGGGAGGGGAGCAGCAAAAACTGGTTGTTGAGGCGGGTATTGGGGTCACCTAAAGGATATTAGGGTCACCAGCCAGGTTCAGAATGGCCTTCTTTCCCTTTTTTTCCCCTTAATTCAGTGCTCTAGCTCTCCTCTCCCTGAGCTATTCAATAAAACAAGTGTTTGTTTAAAATTCTCAAGTTTCACCTCATTCTTTCCCATTCACAGGAAAGGCAGCTCCAGCTCCAGGATCTGTTGGGCTGTGCCCAGCAGGAACCTTTTGTCCTGCTGGGTCATCCCTTCCCCTTCCCTGCCCTCCAGGTAGGAGCTGAGTCTTTCTTCCAGCACACTTTTTTTGGGTTTGATTTTTGTTCCCTCATCCCCTTTCCCCTTCTGCCAAGACCCAGAGGTGATCCCAGCCTCGTGCTGGGGCTGCTCCTGCTGTCTCCAAGAGCTGCTCCTGGTTCTGCCCCGTGATCCAGGTTGGTTCTGTGCCAGCCCAGAGCTGGCAGCTCCATCTGGGCCCTGCGAGGCCGGGTTCTACTGCACGGGAGGCTCCACAGCCCCAAACCCCAGGGGTGCAGCAGTGGGAGACATCTGTCCCCAAGGCCACTTCTGTCCTGCAGGGAGTTTCTCCTCATCTCCGTGTCCCCCAGGTAGGTTTGGTGGCAGCTGGTCCCTGCTGGCATTTCCCTTCCCAGAGCCCAGCTGAGGCTCTGCAGCCCCTCCTCAGCCTGTGCTGAAGCTTTCCTGTGTTCCCCAGGGAAAACACAACATGGGAATTTGTTGGAAATGGATTTATAGAAAGTTCTTAGGGCATGACAGAAGGCCCACATAGTATGCATCCATATCCAAACTCTGAGATAAGGAATGTTGATATAGAAATGCCATGGAATAGGATGGACATTGTTGAGAGAGAAATGTAGCTAGAAAAAAAATTTTAAAAAGATGGCTTTCCAAATAAGACTGGATACTTTGGAGAAATAGCACTGTGAAAGATGCATTGTAGTGGGGCACACGAGGGGTAATTTTAGATGATTGGCTTTAAGGTATCTGTAGTATGGTGTGGCAAAAAGATGATAGGCCCAGAAACACTTACAGTGTATTGTAACTAGGAAGTAGCTGGTTTCTGATTGTGATGGCGTGAATTATAACATCTGTATTGTTTTACGTTTTTCATGAGACTGAAAATGGAATAAAAGTTTTGAAAACCCATCTCTGGGTCAGGAAAAGGGCATTGTCCAACAGGAGTTCAGCCACTAACCCAGTGCTGCTGCTGGAACATCAGCCCTGAATCAGACAGGAGTGGCTGAACTGCCCCTGGAGCTGCTGGTGGGGAGGGAAGGTCCTGCTGACCCCTCCTGAAGAACAGGTCACCCAGCCTCTGCACCCCCTGCACAGGGAGACCTCATTAACAGCATCACTAATGAGACAAGGGTTAATTAAATGCGAGGCTGTGGAACATTAAATCTATGGTTGTATTAGCAGGGGATTGCACTGCTCTGTCCAGAAATAAGTGGAATTCACCTCAGCAGTCAGGAGCAGCCAGGACCCTCTGACAGGAAGTTCCCATACCAGGGAGTGCTGGGATTTTGGGAATTCTTTCCTTAACCAGCATCCTTGTGCATCTTCTGGGCCAAGTGCTGCTTTGAGACCCAGATAATTCCCCCACAGCCACTTCCAGCAGGGTGCGTGAGGATGCAATAATGTGATTTTGGTGTTTTTTTTCCTTATCAGGCTCTTTCTTGCCTCATCCTGGTGGCGTCTCAGCACAGGACTGCCAGCCCTGCTCCCCGGGCTGGTTCTGCTCCCAGCAGGGCCAGAGCTCTCCGCAGGGTTTGTGCAGGGAGGGATGGTTTTGCCCTGGAGGCTCTGTGACAGACCAGCACTCAGGTAGGAATTCTTTGGGGTCATTCTTCACCTACAGGAGCTTCAGCAGCATAATCAGTTAAAAATCTGACTGTAGTTATGGTTTAGAAATGACTGTTGAGGTGGAAAACATTTTCCAGAAATTATTCCAAGTAACACAGGGAAAGGCTGTGGAACATTAAATCCATAGTTGTATTAGCAAGGGATTGCACTGCTCAGTCCAGAAATAAATAGGAATTCACCTCAGCAGTAAGGACCCTCTGATAGGAAGCTCTGATAGGAACTTCCCAGGGACTGCTGGGATTTTAGGGATTTTGGGAATTGTGTAATAGTAAAAAGTACCCATGAGAGCTTCCCAGGGAGTGCTGGGATTTTTGGGAATTGTGTAATAGTAAAAAGTACGAAAAATAGGGGATATATAAAAAAAAAAAAAAAGAAGCTGAAAAAATAAAAATATTTTCACCACAGGGGTATTTCTTGTTTTGCTCCCAGATTTTTTGTGTCCTGTGGGTCACTACTGCCCCCCTGGCAGCCCAGAGCCCATGCCCTGTCCCCCTGGAGAATACCAGGAGCAGGCTGGGCAAGGCCAGTGTGAAACATGCCCAGCAGGAATGTGAGTGACATGGATCTGCTCCTTCCTCTTGATGCTTTCTTAGGAATTATCAGGAGTGTTCCCTCTGCCTCGGGCTGCTCTGTTTGATGTACAAGATACACTTTGATATACAAGAATGGTTCTGCTGTTTCTGTTTTCACATCGCCTTTCCCTTCACTCTGTCATTTTCTGTACCACAAAATAATCCCAGGGAATCCCTCCTGGCAGTTCTGCCTGCTGGGATGGCCAGGGTGATCCTGGCAGGTCACACCTCAGCTCTCTGATGGTTTTTCCAAGGAATTTCCCTCCTTTTCCTTGTGTGGTCACTGCTGTGCGCCAAGTTTTTCTGTCTGGCAGAACAGAGGGAGAGCACAAGCGCTGGTGTTTTTTTGGCAGGTTCTGTGCCCCACAAGACGAGCCAGGTGATGTCCAGCAGAACTCCCATGGCGTGGCCAAAGCCCTGGAATGCCCAGCAGGACATTACTGCCCACCAGGAACGAGGGCTGCCAACCAGTACCCGTGTCCAGAGGGCACCTACAGCCAGCAGCCCGGCCTGGCAAACCCCAGGGACTGCAAGCCCTGTCCTGGGGGCACATTCTGTGCCAGGGCAGGTGGGAATTGTGTCTGGGTTCAACCAAATCCTCCTCTGCTTTGGGTCTGGGGGTGAGGGAAGTGTTCTGTGCAGTTCATCCAAATGTTATGGAGCATTTGCAGGGATTTCTGGAACCCTCTGAGCAGATCTTAAAGGGTTTTTTGCAAGACATCTTTTGGAACTTTAATTAAAGGCAGATCAAAGTGGTTTTGTTCTAGCAGAAATTATTAAACCAGAAATCAAGCAGTTGGGGGCTAGGATTCATTTGGGTTTCTCCCAGTAGAGAGTGGAAGACTTTCAGTAGAAAGACTTCTGATGATCAGCCTCCTCTAAAATGGTGATTTAGGAAACAATTGGGGCTTTTATCCCTCTGCTCTTCAGTTGTGTGAGTAAATATTGAGAGTACAGATTGAGTTTTTACCTGTCAGAGCTCCTGACTGGCCAGGAGGCTCTGGGATCCTCGTGGTGACCAGGCTTGTCTGGTTGGTTTAGGATGATTTGGGAATCCTTCTAGGATGATTTCTAGGGTGCCTCTGGCTCATCTGGGTTTAGTCCAAAAATTCTGGGATGATTTCTAGGGTGCCTCTGGCTCATCTGACTTGATGCTCGTTGCCTTTAGGACTCTCAGCCCCGAGTGGTCCCTGCTGGCCTGGGCATTTCTGCACTGCCCGGGCTCATGTGCCCACCCCTGTGGGTGATGGCACTGGGGGGCTGTGCCCAGCTGGGCATTTCTGCCCTGCAGGGAGCCCCGAGCCCCAGCCCTGCCCCAGGGGCACCTTCCTGCCCCAGTCTGGGATGGCTTCCGGTGACTCCTGCCTGCCCTGTCCTGCTGGGAGGTTCTGCCAAGGAGAAGGTCTGGCTGCAGTTTCTGGTGTGTATTCCACACATCCAATATCCTTTTTCTCTCCCAGTTTGGATATTTTTTATGCTTTCTGGTTTCAAACCTAACACTGAAGCTTTTCTCTCTTGCAGGACCATGTTATGCTGGGTATTTCTGCGATCCAGGCTCCACACAGCCGGACCACAGGCACTGCCCTGCTGGCTTCTACTGCCCTGAAGGTTCTGAATTCCCAGTTCCCTGCAGCCCTGGAAGCTTCAGCCCTGTCAGTGGGAAAGGACAGGCAGCAGACTGTCAGCCCTGCCCAGCTGGGCACTCCTGCAGCGGTGAGGATGTGCAGGGCTTACAGGGGGAGGAAAGAAAGTCACCCACCACAGCTTCATTTCTGACAATTTTGGGTATAGCAGGAACAAACTGAGTGCCCCACAAGATTTTCATCAGTCAGTGATGGTTTCTAGCACCAAACAGATGCCCCAAATTATTTTAATTCCAAGTTATTTTAATTCCAAAACTCCTGTTGGGTTCTGGGGAGCAGCCTCGGGTCACACAGAGTTCTTTGTTTGCTGTGAACCCTCGTCTGCATCTCCTGTGCATGGCTGGCATGGCTCTGGCCTCACAGGGACACAAATACTCCTGCCAGGGAGCTCTTGGTCTGGCCATGAGCCAGAGCTGCTCCTGGTCACACTTCTCACCATCTGCGTGCCCAAAATTTATCTGCTCCCCCAGCACTGAGAGCTTTGTGGTCACTGTGACAGTGACAAATCACCCATCACCTTCCTGGGGACAGAGAGGCTTTTCCTTTCTCAGGTGAGCAGCTGAAGCAACAAGGAAGGAATTACTTAATTGATCTAATGTGAGTTTTAGCAGAGCTGGAGCCACAAGTGAGAGCCTCAAAACCCCAGCTGAGGTTTTTAATGGGAAGCCTTTGTTTTCCCCAGGCATTTAATTCAGGACTGACTCACCTGTGTGGTAAAATGTTCTTTCCCTGAGGCTGAATTTCAGAGAATTGGCACTTACAGATGCTTGGTAGAGGGGTATGAGGAAGGAGATCATTATTTTGGGTTTCCATTGTCTCTGATCTGGGCCAGAGCAGTTCTGAAGGACCATGTTCTGTCTCATCACCTGCAGACCCCACTGCTGTCTGTGGGGATCCTCCTGCCCCATGGCATCTGCTTGCCCTGTGCCTGGCTGGACAGGGCAGGGAGGCTGGTGCTGCTGATGGAGAATGTCATTGCCTGTCCCCATCCCTCCTGAGCAAGGCTCTTCCCTCGTGTCCCAGGTCCTGGAGCACAAACTCCTGAGCTGTGCCCTGCTGGCCACTTCTGTCTGCCAGGGACCACCTTCAGCACGGAGCACCCGTGTCCCAAGGGCACCTTTGGCCCCAGGCCTGGTGCCACCAGCGAGTCTGACTGCGAGCCCTGCCCGCCAGGTGAGGAGGGGCTGCCACAGGAAATGTGCAAATGGTTTCTCTTTTCACATGGCTGAAAAGAGATCATGTGCTGATCTGTGCAGCCTCTCCCCCTGCCTGTTCTCTGTTTCAGGGATGTATTGCTCAGCTCCGGGGCTATCACAGCCCTCTGGATTTTGTTATCCAGGTTATCACTGTGCCAAGGGAGCCCTCAGCCCAGCCCCCTTCAAGCACAGGGTGAGTGTCAGGCAGAGCAGCACAGTGATCTGGGCACCAGGACTGGCCTGTGACATCTCCTGGCTGCTCCTGGCACCAGGGCTGGCCTGTGACATCTCGTGACTGCTGGTGGCACCAGGCAGCACAGTGATCTGGGCACCAGGACTGGCCTGTGACATCTCCTGGCTGCTCCTGGCACCAGGGCTGGCCTGTGACATCTCGTGACTGCTGGTGGCACCAGGACTGGCCTGTCACATCCTCCTGGCTGCTGGTGGCACCAGGGCTGGCCTGTCACATCTCCTGGCTGCTGGTGGGATGTTTTCCAAGCATTTCTGCTCCCTCAGCTGCAGGGAGATGCTGCTCCTGATGCCTGCTGGAATACCTGGCTGCCCATGGACAAATTCTGGCCAGGCTTTCATTTCTGCATTGCACTGGAGCGTGGGTTCTGCCATCTCCTCCAAGATGTGCATCTGAGCCCTGTGTTTTGAAGTAAAAACATTTTCGTATGTTCATATTTTCAGGGACAGGAAAATATTTTCATATTTTCAGGGACAGGGAAATATTTTCATCTTTTCAGGGCAGGAAGCCCCCCCCTTCAGGAGCCAGGACCCTTTTTATCCAGCGGTCTTTGTTTAGTTTCAAACCTGCAGGGCTCAGCCCCTGTGTGCCCTGCCCAGCACCTCTCTCTGCGCCCACTGCGCCAAATCTCCTCCTGATAACCCTTCCCCCTGTATTTTCCTCACCCAGGTGGAATCCTCCAGCCCTGCCCTGCCTGGCAATGACATCTGCCCCGTGGGCCACTTCTGTCCCCGCGGCAGCGGGCACCCCGTGCCGTGTCCCCCTGGCTCCCTGTCCAGCGCCCTGGGGCTGGAGGCAGAGGAGCAGTGCCAGCCCTGCCCAGCTGGGAGGGTCTGCAGTGGCCCAGGGCTGGCTGAGCTGGCCCAGACGTCGCTGTGTGACCCAGGGTGAGTGGCATTGCCACTGGGCAGTGACCAGACACGGCGTTGTTGTGTGCTGTAATCAAGGGATATGCAAATTTCCAGCTCATGGGCTCTTCTCAGCCCTTGGGTTGGGATGTGGTGTGGTATTTTCTGGGTCCCAGGATGAAGGAGGAATTGAGAATTTGACTCTGTGTTCTTCGAAGCTAACTTATTATTTTATGTTATCATACTATATTAAAGAATATTATGCTAAACTTATACTAAAGAATAGAGAAAGGATATTTACAGAAGGTTTAACAAGAGCCTAATGAAAAACCCATGACTCTCTCTTCCAGAGTCTCGACACAGCCTGACCATGATTAGTTATTCAGTAAAAACAATTAATATGTTGGATAAACACTCTCCAAACCACATTCTAGAGCAGCATAACACAGGAGAAGCAAATGAGATAATTATTGTTTTCATATTTCTCTGAGGTTTCTCAGCTTCCCTGAGAAGAAATCCTGGGCAAGGATTTTCAGACAGTGTCAATGTGGCATCTCCCTGTAGGTGTTTCAGAGACATTCCTGTTCCCTTCACATTTGCCTGATGATGTTATCCATAATGTTTCTCTCTTTTCAGTGAAAAAAAAAAAAAATCTTTATAAATAAATTTCTGCTGCAAATCTCTTGTTTAGCCCCATAACCACACTTGCTGGAAATTTAACTTTTTTATTTTTCCCTTTCCGAGTCCTCTTCTCCCACAAGGTGGTGCAAGAACCAGGGACAAAGCACAGTGCCCTGAGCAGTGTCTGTCCATCTCATGGGCCTCAGAGCAAGAAGCTACGGAAATTTGATTTATTTTATAAGTGTAAGAGAGTCTTAGAAGTGATTTCAGTGCAGTGTAATGAGATTTCATGAGATTTCTGACAGCAGCTGGCTCTTGAATAGAGCAGAGAAAATCAATGAGAAGTTGAAGCTAAGCTGGGAATGCAATGAGGGTTACATTGAGAAGGACTGAAAATAATTATTTTTGGGAATATGAGGGATTTGACCTGTGTAGTTGAACTTTTCCAAAATTTCCTTTAATCCTAAAAGTTATTACAGCCTAGCTGTAACAGTAATAATCAAGATTTTTCTGAGCTGGATGGTAATGAAGTATAAATTATAAATCATAAATTACCTTTGGCTTCCAGAAATCTGTGTCCCTCAAAAGGGAGCAGTTTGATGCTTTTCAGCACCTTTATCACAGAGCATCCATCACTCCTCAGAACCTGCTGCTCAGCTGGAATTGGTCTTGTTTCTAGGCAAAAAAAAAAAGAAAAATCTGCTTTTCTGGTTTTCGTCCAGTGCTCTTCTCTTCACACTCAGTTGTTTGCCTTCAGGAGTGGGATTTTTTTTCTTCTCCAGAAACTCCATTGCTTGAATCCTTGTGTGTGATGGAATCTCAGCTCTTAGAACCGTTATGGTTTCTGAATTTCTTCATCTCTGCTCGTTGTGAGGGGCTGGAAGTGGTGGAGGGGAGAGAGCACTGGGGATAGAAAAGGCTCAGCAAAGGCACCAGGGACTGAACGCCGGTGCCCTGTATTTTGAAGTAAAAATATTTCCATTTTCAAAAGCTTTTTTTTTTCTCCAGAATGAGAACACTTTCTGGGCAGGCTGGTGTAAAAAACCTTTTCCCAGGGTTTTCAGGGCATGGAGTAGGGGGAAGCTGCTGGCACAGCAGAACCAAGCTGGAAAGCCATGCATTTTCCAGGGCTGGCTCTTTGTGTGCCTCCCTCAGCATCCCCCGTGGGCAGGGCTCCTTGTTCCAGGTGGAATTTCTTTCTCTCTCTCTCCAGCTACGTTTGCCTGGAAGGAAACTCTGCTCCCTGCCCTTCGGATGGCATCCATGGATACAGATGTCCCAGCGGCTCCTACTGCCCGGCGGGCTCGGCGCAGGAGCTGCCCTGTGAGCCTGGCACCTTCAGCCCCGTGCCCGGGGCCAGCTCCTGCCTGCCCTGCCCGCCTGGCATGGCCTGTGGCAGCGCTGGCACCGTGCAGCCCCTCACCTGCCCCAGAGGTGAGCACAGCTGTGGCAGGGGACTGGGGGATTCCTCTCTCTGCTCAGGGAATTGGGGATGTGCAGCTGGTTGGAGCAGCCCAGCATCTCCCTTCTCCCCTGGTTGTCTCCTCGTTGCTGTAAGGATAGACAAATTAATTAATTCTTCATGCACAATAGCCCCCTTTTATTCTTCACAGCTCATATTCCTGTGGTTTTCTAAAGGCATCATGTTTAATTGGTCAGGAACTTACGGCAGCTCAGCTCATTGGTTAGTAGTTGCTAGAGTACAGTCTGTCAAAAGCTTTCCTCTCTAACCACGTTTACATTCTTGTCTCCTAAACAGATGTTTCACGCAGGTAAAAGTCTTTCTTGACACAGGTGCAGATTCTTTTCTTAAAGGAACTTATCAGTCTAGCTGTTAGTTGTATTTGGCCAAAAGAGCAGGTCTGAGCCATGATTTAATTGTTGGATGGATAGGCAGAGTCCAATGAGATGGAGTTTAATTAATCCAAGTGCCCAGTCCTGCATTTGGCCACATTAACCCCTGCAATGCCAGAGGCTGGATGATTGTGATTTTACAAGGGTAATAAGGCTGTTATTTTATAAGGTTGTACCTAAATGTGACATCTCCTGGCCCTCTCCATCACAGGGTACTTCTGTCCAGGCCGCACTGCTGTCCCTGTGCCCTGTCCCGAGGGGACACTCAGCCCCTTGGAGGGGGCACTGGCACCCACAGCCTGCAGGCAGTGCCCCGTGGGCAGGTACTGCAGGGGAGAGGCCAACTGGGAGCCTGATGGTGAGTTTGGGTGCTGCCAGACCTGCCCCAGCCCGGGTGGAGACTGGGGCTGGAGGATGTGGGGAAATGGGAAACATCTGAACAGGGTAAAGGCTGTGCCCTGTGGCTGTGCTTATCAGCTCCTCTTTTTCTCTGTTTCGTTCTTCTCACTGAGCATTTTGTTTGGTTTTACTATTAGTTTATTTGGTTTTATTCCTATTATTTATTGTTATCTAATTATAATATTTGTAACTATATTACTTATTATTATATAATTATAGCTAATGTTTGTTGTTTATTATTATTTGTTATTACTTATTTTATTTCAGTTTTATTACTATTACAAAATTATATATTATAATAATTATTATATATTTATAATTATGATATTATATGTTTACATAATATTTAATTATATGTTTACATAATACATAATAATTATGGTGATCTATTTTATTAATTCTTATATGTTTTATAATTATTACAAAGTCATTGTTGTTATTGTTATTATCATTATTAAATCTATTATTATTTTTATTTAACAGTTATTTCTGTTACTGCATTACGTTTCCTTCTCTCCCTTAGTTTTTTCTCCTTTCTCTTCCTTTCCTTTAACATTTTATCTCTGCTCTTTCTGTCCTCCAGAATCCTTCCCCTCCCACTTGTGCACAGATTAATTGTCCCTGGGCCAGAACTCCAGGCTGGATACCTGGAAAGAGGAGAGGCAGAATTCTCCCCACAGGAAACAAGTGTAGGGAAGCAGTGAGAGAGGAGATAAGTGAGCAAACAGCAGGTGAGGTCAGTGCTGGGAAAGCAAGGGCTGGAGGCCAAGGCTTGATGGGAGAAGGAAAGGCGAGGAAAGGTGACCGGCCCAGGCTATCAGCAGAAATGACCCCAGACAAGGATGGCTCTGGCTTCTCTTGGAGCTCTGTGCTCTTGGTGAGGTGTGAGGAGCTGCTGTGGTGGTGCTGCCTCCCGCTGTGCCCTCAGGGCTGTGCTCGGCCGGGTACTTCTGTCACGGAGGAGCCACCGACGCCACCCCGCGAGGGACAGCCGGCTTCCCTCTCAGCGGGCCCTGCCCCCCGGGGCACTACTGCCCACAGGGAACTCCTTTTCCTGTTCCCTGCCCAGCTGGGACCCTCAACAATGCCACTGGTGAGTTGACCTCCCCCACGGCTTTGTCCTGTGGGGGCTTCAGTGGTGACCACACTGGAGAGTGTGACCTCCCCCACGGCTTTGTCCTGTGGGGGCTTCAGTGGTGACCACGCTGGTGAGTGTGACCTCCCCCATGGGTTTGTCCTGTGGGGGCTTCAGTGGTGACCACGCTGGTGAGTGTGACCTCCCCCATGGGTTTGTCCTGTGGGGGCTTCAGTGGTGACCACAGTGGTGAGTGTGACCTCCCCCACGGTTTTGTCCTGTGGGGACTTCAATGGTGACCACGCTGGTCACCAGTGTGACCTCCCCCATGGGTTTGTCCCCTTCAGTGGTGACCAGGTGCCCCTGAGGTCAGTGGCTACATGTCACCAGTGGTGGTGGCCACGTGTCACCAGTGGTGGTGGCCACGTGTCACGAGTGATGGTGGCCTCGTGTCACCAGTGATGGTGGCCATGTGTCACCAGTGGTGGTGGCCACGTTACCAGTTCAAACAAGCGCTGCAGATGGCGGCAGTGCAGGGGGTGCTGTCCCAGCTGCCGTGTTTGTGTCCCCTCAGGAGGTGGCTCCCAGGACAGCTGTGTGCCCTGCTCCCCAGGGGCTTTCTGTGCCAGCGTGGGGCTGAGCTCTCCCACAGGACCTTGTTCTGAGGGATTTTACTGCCCAGCAAACTTCAGCTCCATCAGCCCCACGGCGTTCCTGTGCCCCAAGGTACTGCTCAGGGCTGGCATGGGGACTCCTCAGCTCTGGGCAGGGCTCTGCATGTCCCACAGTGGCAAAGGGTCACCCACAGCTGACATTGCTCACATCCACACAGAGGTTTGGGTGATTCAGGGATTTATACAGCCCCTGACTTTGGCAGATGTTTACTGTTGTAAGGTATTTAGTGCTGTTAGATACGACTATTAGTAGATATCTCAAATAGACAATCAACCAGGTAGAGGCCTTGTTAGGGAGAATGATGCCTTAGGATTTTATCTTTTATATTCTCCATCTATTTGTAACCCTGCAGTTCTCTAGTGCAGAACTCTAAACTCCACACACAGTGGGAGCTGCTGCTTCCCCATTTTGGGCAGACACAACAATTCCTCTCCAGGCCTGGCAATCAAGGACACCTCACTGCCTCAGGCCTGAGAGATGGAAACAAAAGGGAGTTGGGGGAGCAAACTTGGGGTCAATGACTTCATTGGCTGAAGCTGGAATTGGCAGATTTACCTCGAAAATGCAAATGGACCAAACTTAAAAAAGTATAAAAGTATAAAAATCTCTTGTCCATTTTGGGTGTAGCCCCTGGGGGGCTTTGTCTGCTCTAAATGTACCTGAAGGCTCTTCAATAAACATAACTGATTTTTATTCTATTAATTTTACCTGGCCTCTGTTTTTAGGTAGCCAAGAAGGCATCACCCTCTCCATGAAATGCTCTCCCTTCTCTGTCCTGGCCAGGGTCACTTCTGTGGGTCAGGGACAGCCCTCCCGAGGCCGTGCCCTGCCGGGCAGTACCAGCCAGCCACGGGCTCTGCCTCCTGCATCCCATGCCAGAGAGGATTCTACTGCCAGGAGCTGGTGGCAGGGGACCCCAGGCGCTGCCCACCTCATTCCTACTGTCCCCCAGGTACTCTGGAACTTGCCAAGGGCTCAGGTGTCCTGTGCCTGCCTGTGACCCTGAAGAGGTGCAATCTGAGTGTCTCCCCCAGGCCGGGTGGTGAGGAGGTGGCAATGAGCCACCTTAGCACAGTGGGGCATTGGCCACCTAAGAGTCACTTGTTACAGCTCCAGAGCCTTGTCACACCTCAACACTCTTAATGAGGTTTGGTTTTGTCTCTGTGCTCTCCCTTTTAGGGACACGAGTTCCTCTCACCTGTCCTGAGGGCACCTTCACTCCTGAAAACGTGACTGGCCTCTGGAATGAGAAGGAATGCCTGCCTTGCCTCCCTGGCCACTACTGCAGGTTAGGATTCAGTTCACCCTGGCATTTTTTCCCTTCCTCTGGAGCAGTTTGACATCCTTGTTTCATGCTGGGAAAGTTCTTCCTGGCTCCTCTCTTACATTTCTCTTACTCAAAGAAAAGAAATACAAGTTTAGCCACAGAGTTGGGTACAGAGGCATTGGATCTGGGAATCCTGGGAGGCAAAAGCAGTCTGGCATCATTGTTGTGGTACAAAGAAGCACCTGAAAGAGGGGTGGGTGGCATTTATTCTCTCAATTTTGTCTGTTTACAAATTTATGAAATCATGGGAGTAATGCAGAAAGTCCAGCCCAAGGAAAGTCACCCACAATTCCATCTGCAGCAATGTGCCATGTTCATGGAATTTGAACTGGCTCACTTTATTCATCTGTTGGAACCCTAGTTATTGAGAATATTGGGAGTTTTGTGCTAACAAACACTAACCCTCAAGAGACCACCACATTTAACCTGAAGCTATAGAAAGAGCTTCCAAAATTGAATAATAGAACTAAAATGGTGAGTGTATCATTTGAATAGAGGTGTGTAATATCGCATAGTAGAAAACTTAGAATTTCAAGTTTTAGAATATAGTAATACTTATAAAGCAAAATAGAAGTTTTAAAGCAGAAGCTAGTCCATCTACATGGTTTTATTTTAAGTGGCAAAATGTGTCTGTATTCTCTCTCATAGCAGAAGTTATTTTTCACTGCAAACCTCGCAGAGTTCCCAGTCAATACTCTGCTTCTGCACCAAGCCAGCACCAGCAGCAGCTCAGAATACACAAATTATTGTTTTCCTCTCTGCTCCAGGCACGGCAAGCTGCAAGGGAAATGTGCTGCAGGATACTTCTGCCTGGCTGGGAGCTCTCAGGCTGCTCCCCAAGGCCTCCCCTTCTCCTGGCGCTTCCTGGCCGGGTGCCGCTGGGGCCAGGTGTGTGCAGGGCTGTGTCCTGCAGGTAGGTGAGGGTCCTGGTTTGAACAGTCAGCTGTCTGCTTAAGGAAGGCAGGAGCCTCCCCTGAAATGGAAAATGCAAACCTTCTCCCTCTGAATTATTATAATTTTAAAATTAAGAGGCTTTCAGGTCAAGATGTGGGAGCAGGAATAACAGTTCTTTACTAGGAAAATTAAAAATACAAATGTTATAGTACAAACCAACCCTGCCAGAGTCAGAACATGCCCTGTCCCCTGTGGGTCAGGGTGGTGGCACAGTCCCATCCCATGGGGGCTCAGCCCTCCTGCAGTGCCAGCTGTGCTTCTGCTGGAGCAGGGATCCTGCACAAGGCTGCAGTTTTCCTCTGGAGCTCCAGGGCTGCTGGAGATGGGCGTGCTCATCCTCTGGGAATGCAGGGCAGGAGAAAGCTGCTCCTCTGGGGAACCAGTGGAGAAGAAAGCCAAAAGGCCACCTGGAATTTGCTGCCAATTCAGAAGAGTTTGAAGGCTCCTGGCTTCCCAACAGCTGAGAAAATTCATTCCACAGCAACAGCAGACTCTGTCTCAGTTGCTTTTGTCACTGGAGGATTTGCATGTTTTACTTTTCTCTCTTTTCCACCCATTTTTGCAGGTCACTACTGCCTGGAGGGCTCTGAGGTGCCCACCCCGTGTCCTGCCAACACTCTGAGGGCTCTCCCTGGGGCTGGCAGGAGGGAGGATTGCCTGCCCTGCCCTCCAGGCCGATGGTGCAAAGCAGGTTTGGGTGCTAACTCTGAGAGGAGGGGATGGCAGCTGCTTTTTGGGACACTTTTGTGCATCCCTGATTTCCCAGCCCCATTTTCCCCTCCATTCTGATGCCTCAGGTTTCAGCTTTTCTATTTTTCAGATTTTGTGCTGCTTTAATGTGTAGGTCTGAGTTCACATCAGGGGATGGGGAGCTCTCTGCACAGAGCAGGGACACAAAACAATTCCTGCTCCAGCTGGGCACCAAGGACAAATGATCCAAATCTCAGCCCAAGAGCACAAACCCCGTGGGCTGGAGAGAGAAAAACAAGCAGGATGGGAGTGCAGGGGCTGAGCTGGAATTGGACACTGAACTGCAATGTGCACATGGAGCAGAGCTGATCCCAGGGAGAGACCCCGTGAGCGCTCGTGCATTTTGGGACCATTTGGGTTCATCTTGGGTGCAGCCCTGGCTGGGCTCTTGTGCATCCATGGAGGAGATCATTTTAATAAATCCCTGCTTTATTCTTCAGCTCTCTCTAGCCACTGTTCAGTCAGTCTTCACAAGTGACAAGTCAGTCACACTGAAAGTCAGCCTTCACAAGTCATCAATTCCTGCTGCTTTTTTCCTCATTTTTCCCCGTTTTCACCCATCCCATCCCCTTTTTCTCTCATTTTTCACAATCCCATCCCATTTTCCACCCATTTTCTCCGAATCCCAGAGCGTGGCTTGGATGTCAGATGTGGAATTGTGAGAGAAAAGAGGCAGTGACCTATTGATCCGGTGACATCCCTGGCTGCCACCTGGCAGAGGAGGGGCTGGGAGGACACAGCAGCATTCCAGTGGCACTGAGGACACTCCTTGCATCCTCTTTTTCTGTTTTTTAGGGGATTCTGAGGCCCAGCTGTGCCCTTTGGGCCACTACTGCTTCGGGAGCAATGGCAGTGCCCAGAGCAGTGTCCTGGCCCCTCAGAAGTGCCCGGCACACACCTTCCGTGGGCACCCGGGAGCACGGAGCCTGGCAGAGTGCCAGCCCTGTCCACCGGGGTACCACTGTCCCCTGCCAGGTGAGTGTCTGCCAGGTACCACTGTCCCCTGCCAGGTGAGTGTCTGCCAGGTACCACTGTCCCCTGCCAGGTCAGTGTCTGCCAGGTACCACTGCCAGGTGAGTGTCCCCTGGGTACCACTGTCCCCTGCCAGGTCAGTGTCTGCCAGGTACCACTGTCCCCTGCCAGGTCAGTATCTGCCAGGTACCACTGCCAGGTGAGTGTCCCCTGGGTACCACTGTCCCCTGCCAGGTGAGTGTCCCCTGGGTACCACTGTCCCCTGCCAGGTCAGTGTCTGCCAGGTACCACTGCCAGGTGAGTGTCCCCTGGGTACCACTGTCCCCTGCCGGGTGAGTATGGGGCAAAGCCAGCCCTTTTGTGGCCTCTGGGTGACAAAATTCCTTCCTTTTCCCTCCTCTGGGTGACAAAAATCCCTCCCTTTTCCTACCTTTGGGTTACAAAATTCCCTCCTTTTCCCTCCTCTGGGTGACAAAATTCCATCCCTTTCCTGCTTCTGGGTAACAAAATTCCTTCCCTCTCTTGCCTCTGGGTTACAAAATTCCCTCCTTTTCCTTCCTCTGGGTGACAAAATTCCCTCCCTTTCCTGCCTCTGGGTGACAAAATTCCCTCCCTTTCCTGCCTCTGGGTGACAAAATTCCTTCCCTTTCCAACCTCTGGGTGAAAAAATTCCTTCTCTTTCGTACCTCTGGGTGACAAAATTCCCCCTGATGAGCTAGGGAAAGGGAGGGAGAATTCCTGCTCACAGCCACCTAAGAGCCTTTCTCCAAATTTCCCCCTGGCCACCCAGCCTCCTTTCCTTTCCTCTCCTCACTCCTTTCTCTCCCCCACAGGCCTGACCAGCTTTGAGGATTACCCCTGTCCCCCTGGGTACTGGTGCCCTGGCAAAGGGGACACTTTCCTCTGCCCAGCTGGCACTTCCAGGACCCAGCCTGGTGCCAAATCCTTGGAAGAGTGTGATCCCTGCTCTCCTGGATATCACTGCCCGGATCCAGCCCAGACAGGGCTCCCCAACACCCAGGGAATACCTTGCAAACCTGGTTTTGAGTGCCCAGCAGGTGACACCGCCTTTGTTTTCCTTATTTCCAGCCATTTCTGAGCCTAAATGATGGATCAGCAGGGATTTAGAGTGATTCTTATCCCATTCTCCCAGGCCATGATCCCTCCCAGCCCTCCCTGCTTTTGTTTAGCTGAGGCTGCCAAGGAAGTGGTCTGGGCTTGGAAAAGGAGGAGATATTTTCATACAGGGCTGGGCACTGAGGTGCCAGCATGCCATGCTAAATAATAAACTGCTTCCCAACAGTTCTGTGCCCTTTTGGGAGCTGTAGGAAAAACAAAAATTAATGGAAAAGCCTCCTTGCCTCCCAAACACAGATTCTCCTGTTCTGGGAATGTCACACTGACGCTGTTCCCCGTTTCTCCCCCAGGGTCAGTAAACCCCAAGCCCTGCAGGCCTGGCTCTTACTGTGCTGCTGTGACAGGAGAGCCTCCCCTGTGTCCTGCTGGCTACCACTGTCCTGAGGGATCCTGGACTTACACCAGCCCCGAGCAGCTGTGAGTACCTGGGGCTTGGGAGCCAGCCTCCAGCTCCTGGAAACCCCAATATTGGGAATTGTGCCTGGGATCCAACCTAAACCACAGCCTTTGTGCATGCTGCAGAAGCAAAGGGGTCTCTGTGGCTGCAGTCATGGATTTGGTGACTGGGACTGGGATTTTGGTGACTGGGAGAAGGGGATTTATAGTTTCTGCACAGCTTGGAATCGGATAAGAGCCACTTCAGTTTTGCCCTGTTTTTTCACTGATCATTCATCCTGCAATAATTTTCAGAGACTTTCTTCCCTTTTCCTGCCTGTTTTGACTCCCAGGTGTGTGTTCCCATACTACTGCCCCCCGGGCAGTGCCCACCCGGTGCCCTGTGAAGGAGGGCACATGGCCCTCAGCCTGCCTGGCCTGAGGGGCTCAGCTGAGAGATTCTGCAGAGTTTGTGCTGCAGGGACCTTCCGCAGTGACCCCCTGGTCTCAGAGCCCTGCCAGCCCTGCCCAGCTGGCTTCACCTGCCCACCAGGTAAATTCAGCTGCCACGGGGGAGTGGGGCAAGAATTAGCAGCTTAAATTGGGAGCAGGGAGTTTTGAGTTCTGTGTGGGCAAAGCACTCAATCCTCTGCAGTTATAAAAGCCTGGTGTGGGCTGTCACGTGGGTATGCCACTGGATTTAGGCAGTGGAAGAGCTGGGGGAAGGAAAAACTGAGATTTATATTTAAATATGAATTAGATTGAAAAAAGCTGCTCTGCACACGTGTGTATTTCTATAGACTCGTGTCTATATATAGAGAGACGTGTGTAGATGGATCACTGGGACAAGCAAATGCTCTCTGCCTCTCTCCCAGCACCTCCCTAATGCCACCCCTTTCTCCAGGCAGTGACAGCTACCACCAGCAGCCTTGTCCCCGTGGCCACTACTGCCCTGCCCTGTCCCCTGCCCCGCTGCCCTGTCCCCCGGGCACCCACGGGAGCAGCCGCTTTGCCAAGCACCCAGGGGACTGCCAGGCCTGTCCTGCTGGCACCTTCAATCACCTCCCTGCCCAGGCTGCCTGCTTCCCCTGTGGCAGCTCCTCTTCCTCTCAGCCAGGTGAGTTTTTGTGTGGGAGTGGGATTCTCCCCTCTGGTGTTTCCTGGTGTTCCACAAGCCCTGGGATCCTCCTGGAGCTGGGGGTGCTGCCCATGCCCAGCTGCTCTTCCCCTGTCCCACCCAGGAGCAGGATTCCAAATCCAAAGCTGTCTTTTTTTCCACTCTTACACCCTTACCCAAGCAGTTTTGATCTCCTTAAGGGAAAGGAGAGCTCAGCAGCTCTAATTCTTGCTCTATCATTGCTTTGAAAATGGTGGAGTTTCACCAAGATCATTTTAGCCAGGATTTGGGAGGGGGTTGTGTTAAATCTAGGGGTGCTTTTGAACCAAAAATTGGGCACTGAGGGCATGATAAAGTGGGATAAGGCTGGATGGAAACTGGAACAGTAAGGAGTGCTTATTCCTCACTTAGTGTATGTGTAGCACTGCCCCAGTGTTTCAAATCAGGTGGATTTGAGGCTGTTGGGGCACGAGAGAGGGGCTTGGCAGCCCTGCCTGGCTGGGTCCTTACCCCATCCAGGGCTTTCATCTACAAATCAGTCGAGGGCTTGTCAAAACCCACCTGCCAATGAGCAGCTGGGCTTTCTGCATCTCTGGTTAAATGGGTGCTGCAGGAGATGCTCTCACCCTGTGTCAGTGCAGGGTGGCCTCAGCTGGCTGTCCTGTGGCTCAGCTCTGCCCTGGAAGAGGGGCACAGCCTCCAGCAGTGCCACTGAAATGAGCAGTGGGATTTGATCAAGAGCTCTGAGCACAGGAGCTGCTCCTTTCCAGCCAGCACGGTTGTTCCAGGCTGTTCTCCCTCTCTAAATCCAACCTCTTCTCCCAGGTGCCACCAGCTGTACCTGCCATGGGCTGAACAGGGCTTTCCAGCAGTCAGATGCCTCCTGCATCTGCCAGGCAGGTTATGTTTATTATGATGAGAGAGGCAAGAAAGACTCTGACAGCAACAGCGACCAGGATTGCCGACCTCAGGTAATATTTGGCTCCAAAAACCAAATTGTTGTGTGATGTGCAGGAAAGGGGGAGTGTTCAGGCCTTAAGCTAAGCCAAACAAATATTTTAAATGTTTTATTGGCCCTTTGTTGTAGTAGGTTTTCTTCACCAGGATCTTGTGAGGTTCAATTTAAATTCACAAGGGATGGAAGGAAAGGATCCTTCCCTGCCAGGGCAGTGTCTCACATGGATGACAGATGCAGGAATTTAAACCTCCTTTAATATGAAGTTCTTCCTTGGAGCTGACATGGGCAGGGAGACACTAAACCCAATTCTTGTTTGTATCTTGCATAATGCCACTTTTTTTCCTTGTTTTGAATGAACTTCTGTAGTCCAAACCCCCCTCCTGGCATGGGTTCCACAGCAATCTATAGTGTCAAAGTTATACCCTGGTTCTTTCAAATATTTTCTTACAGCTGAAGAAAACTAGAACCTCATGAGGGGTTGGGAGATGAAATTGTTGGAATCTGAAATGCAGGGAATTCTCAGAACTTTGGGCCTGTAAGCCAAAGCTTAGAATTAAACCCAGGATTTGATCTGAGACTTTGGAAAAGACTTCCAAACTTAGGTGCTAGAAGCAAGAATATGGATTGATAGTTTAAAGCAGAGACACGTGAAGTTAAGAATAAGAAAGTTTAAAGTTTTGGAGTTTAGGATGTAGAAAAAATAAAAGTAGTTACAAAGGTAAAAAAGGAGTTGAGAATGCAGCACTGTAGGTTTGTGTGTCATGATTGACTAAGAAAGCTTACACTGTGGCATGAATCCATAAGACAAAATATTTAAGGATTGGGCCAAAAACATAAATATCCTTGTTGGCAGTGTTTTATTGGTCAATAAATCCTTAAAAGGTCTTGGAACTAAAGGTCCTGTGACCTTCTGAGCCATGCAGTGAAGATGTGAGCTGAACCCACCCTTCCTGCCTATGCAGATGATAAGAAAATAAACCATGTCATCTAAAAACTCGGAGTCCCATCTCTAGCTCATTCAAAACTCCTTCAAAAATCCCCATAGTGTGCTTTCTTGATGCTTTCCTGGTTGGATTCCCTTTACATGGAATGTTGGGTTGCCTTTTTGTGGAATATTGGATTGCCTTTTTGTGGAATGTTGGGTTGCCATTGTGTGGAATGTTGGGTTGCCTTTCTATGGAATGTTGGGTTGTCTTTGTCCCTTTACACGGAATGTTGGGTTGCCTTTATGTGGAATGTTAGGTTGCCTTTGCATGGAATGTTGGGTTGCCATTGTGTGGAATGTTGGGTTGCCTTTGTGTGGAATGTTAGGTTGTCTTTGTGTGGAATGTTGGGTTGCCTTTACGTGGAATGTTGGATTTGTTTTCTATGGAATGTTGGGTTGCCTTTACATGGAATGTTGGATTGCCATTGTGTGGAATGTTGGGTTGCCTTTATGTGGAATGTTGGGTTGCCTTTTTGTGGGATGTTGGGTTGCCTTTACCTGGAATGTTGGATTGCCTTTACCTGGAATGTTGGGTTGCCTTTTGTGTGGAATGTTGGGTTGTCTTTGTGTGGAATATTGGGTTGCCTTTGTGTGAAATGTTGGGTTGTTTTTATATGGAATGTTGGGTTGCCTTTGTGTGGAATGTTGGGTTGTCTTTTTGTGGAATGTTGGATTTCTTTTCTATGGAATGTTGGGTTGCCTTTGTGTGGAATGTTGGGTTGTCTTTGTGTGGAATGTTGGATTGCCTTTGTGTGGAATGTCTGAAACGCAGCAGTGGGGACAAAATGAAACTTCAGGGATGCTGCAGGTCGGCTGAAGCCTGGAAGCTGCAGCTCTGGAGCTGTCTGGGTGGGTTTCCCCGCAGGTGGACGAGCTGTGTGCCCCCGGTGAGGTGCGGCTGGCGTCCACGCGCCGCTGCGCCGTCCCCGAGCGCCACGACTGCGCTCCCGCCTGCGGGCCAGCGGGAGGGGAGCTCCACGCACAGCTGGGCATGTGAGTCACACAGCCAACACAAACCACCTGGCTGCAAGGGACCTTCACAATCATCGAGTCCAACCCAGCACTGTGCCTTGGTTTAGGGCAAATTTGGGAGGAAAAATCTAATGCGTTTTTTTCCTAGAAAGCAAACACAAGAAAAAAAATCACGGACTAGGGAGTTTCTCTGCTTCAGCTAGCTAAAACTAAGTAAAAGCAAAGGAGAGCTCTGTCCTGCTGTCTGTCCATCTGCAGACAACACGGCCCAGGAGCAGGAATGTGGAGGAGTGAGTGCAGTTTCTGAAAACAAACTGTGCACTTCTTCTCTCCCCCGCTCTTCTCTCTCAGAACCAGTCTTAGAAGTGCAAAACTTATTTCTGGACTAAGCAGATGAATGGGGATACAATTCAGCATCATAATGTCATCCTAGGACACCCCAACACCTCAACTCAACCCTGGCACCCAGTGCCACATCCAGGCTTTGTTAAACACACCCAGGGATGGTGACTGCACCACCTCCCCGGGCAGCTATTCCAGAACTTTCTCACCCTTTCTGGAAAAAAATTTTTCCTAATGCCCAACATGTATTTCCCTTGGTGCAGCTTGGGGCTGTGTGCTCTGGCTCTGTCAGTGCCTGGAGAAAGAGCCCAGCCCCAGCTGAGCACAGGCACCTTTCAGGAGCTGTGCAGAGTGATGAGGGCACCCCTGAGTCTCCTTTTCTCAAGGCTAAATCTGGTGTGTCAAAATCATACTCTGATTCTTTCAAGCATTTTCCTGGAGCTGAGCTTTGGGGAGGGGTGTAGTGCTCTGTCTCAGGACTGAAGGTGGTCTCTGCTAACCAAGCACTGCTGGTGGGGTGTCACATTTTGGCCCTGAAGGGCAGCCACCGTGCTGATGAGATGGACAGGGAGTTGGCTCCATCCTTTTTCCCACTGATAGACAGTAGGATCATCCACCCTGTGGGCTGTGAGAAACTGGGGCTCTGTTTTAGTTCTTTGCTGAGGGATCAGGACTGACCAAGGATTTGTCCCTTTTCCAGATGTCACTGCAAGCAGTACATCTCTGCTGAGGAGCTCTGTGACCAGCTGTGCCTGCTGAGAGCCCCACGGATCTCCCTGGGCTTTGGCACCCACAGAGAGCTGCTGCTGAGGATGGGCGAGGGCCAAGTGAGGGTAGGTGTGGAGGGAGGGATTGCTGTCTAAATGTGCAGGTCTGGGAGAGCCCAGAAATCACAGTGAGGTGAAGGAACTCCTCCAGGGGAGGTTAAGGGTTGCTGCATTACAGAGAAACAACAATTCCTGAATTATAGGGGAAAACTCCTAGAGGAATCTTTTACAGCTGCTCTGAAGGTTGATCACAAACCAGGGTTGATTGAATCAGAGTTCCCTCTGCTTCCCACAGGAGGTTTCAAACGTTTTGGGCCCTGATGAGCACGTGCAGAGCAGCCAGAGGGTGCATTTGGTTCTGTTCAGTCCCCAGGGAGTGCTGGGTTTCATTGTCTCCAGCACAGAAGTTCTGGATGCGTTTCTCATGGGTAAGGCTTGAGAGGGAACCCAAATTCCAGCCACACCAAGCCATCCATTTCCTTCCATGTTGGCACAGCCACTGGACAATGGCACAGCCATTTCCTCCCATGTTGGCACAGAGGAAATTCATTATTATATGCTCCAAACTATTTAGAAAACAGGGAAATTGTTGCTCTGTCTGGGAGTAAACAGTGGGGAATTTGCTGGCTGCATGGGTAACTCCCTAGGAAGGGGTCAGATAGAGATTGCAGGATTTTTGGATTTCCAAGGAACTAGAAGGAAACTCGGTTTGGAGGCAAATCTGTTGACATTTGGCTCTGTGAGCTGAAACTGCCCACAGGATACAAAATAAATAATTGTTCCTTGCCAAGGGTCGGATGTTGTCACATGCTGCTCACTTTGCAGGGTTCATTCTGTTTTTTTCTCTTGCCCATGGCAGGAGATTTCTCCTTGGATCAGCTGCTGCAGAAAGGGCACAGAGCCCAGAGGAGCTCCCCCAGAGACAGCCAGGCCTTGCCCTTCATCCCTAACCCAGTGGTGTGTCTGGAAGCAGGGGACACGATCCTTTTCCAGCTCAGCATCAATTTGCAGGGTGAGTGTGGCTGGGGCTGAGCACATTTGTGTGTCCAGACCTGTTCAGAGCAGTGGCTCCATGCTGGGCATCCTGCATGGATCCATCTCTTCTCCTCCTGGCTCCCAGAACTGCAGTCTGGGCTCTGCCAGGAGTTTACCTGCAGGTTTTCACTTTTTGACTGGATTTCTTTAGAGTGAGATAAGGTTGGTCCTGTGTTAGACAGCATAAATCTTTGTGGGGCAGTGATTAAACTCAGTTAAATGAGCTGACACTGCATGGCCCTATAAAAGCAGTTCCACAGTGGTTTGCCAGCCCAGTGCCAGCTTTCCCAGCTGAGGTGGCTCAGAGCTGCTGACCCTGTGCTGCCCCATCCCAGAGCGTGCCTCCAGCCATTACCCCGTGTACCAGAAGCAGCATCTCTACAACAACAACCCAGGCTGGGATTTCGGACCCTTCCGAAGGCTGGACCACCTGATCCAGGAGACCCAGCTCAACATCTCCTGGTAATGCCTGCTGTGGGCAACAGTGCTGTGGGCAGGACCTGAGAGTGAGTTTGTGACAGAATCAGCAGATCCTTGGGGGTGAAAATGCCAAATTTTGCTGTGTTCAAGTCACTGTGTTCAGCCATCCCCACAGATGGAGCCTGAAGGAAGCTTGGATCAGCTGGCACCTTCCTTGTGGCATCAGCTCCCTGCTCAGAGAGAGAAGCTAGATAAGTTTTCCCAGAATCAGTCTGGGGAACTTTAGGGAGCTGGAGAGAAAGAATTCTAAACAATCTGCACCTGCTGTTTTGTAATAAGCTGTTTTGCCCATAAGGTTGTTTACCAAAGGGTGGTTTCTTAATTAGCCAGTGGTGATGGTGTTTTAATTAAAGGACCGATCAGGTCCACCTGTAGCAAAGTAGAGTATAAAAAGCAATGGGTTTCTTAATAAAGGGGAATTAGCCTTCTGTGAATGTCTTGAGAGTCTGTGTCACTTATTACCCAGGCCTGACCCATTGTGGCAACACTTGCTCACTTCTCTCTTCCAGGTTTGCCCACGTTTTCCTGGAGCCTGGCACGTTTGTTTTCAGGGACAACTCCATTCAGGAACACTTTCTGATTGTGTCAGTGAAGGAAGCCAGCGTGAGCTGTGACCCCAGGGATGCATCCTTCCAGCCCTCCTCCCTGTTCCAGCTGGCCAGACACGGCATTTTGAAGCAGCAGGATCTGAACTTGGCTCCCAACTGGGCTGCTATCACAGGTCTGGCCAAAGCTCTGAGATACCCACCTTCAACCTCCATCCCTGCCCCTGACCTTTCTTGTCCTCTTTAAGTGTGTTTAAACAAGCATTTTCTTTGGAAATGCCACCAAAGCACTGCTCTGTCAGCTTTAATTCCTTGCTGCTGTGGAGCTTCCCAAATCCCACGGCTGTCTGGCCAAGGAGCTGAGGTGGTGAGAGGGAAGGAGCAGCCGTGCTTCTCCCCATGCTCTGTTTGAAGAGTTCAGGTAATCCAGGGCTTTGTTTTCCTTGGCTGGAAAGCAGAAAATGACAGTGTGTTTCCATGATAAACCCAGCTGAAATTAAATCCATCATTCCCAAGCTGACTAAAAGCTAAACACAGGGTCAGGTAAGGTCTGGGCTCCAAGGCAGGTGTGGGTGTGAGAGCTGTGCACACACCAGTCCTTCAGTGGGAGGCCAGGAAACATCAGAAATGAAAGTGTGGTGTGCAAACGTGATCCTGACTCTATAAAATATATATAATATATTTATATTTGTATTTATACTTATATTTGCATATGTAATATATTTTATATAATGTATCCTATAATTATGCATTATCTATTATATGTATAATATATAATGCAATATATATTATATAATATAATATTCTATGTTATATATATTTTATATCTATTTTGTCCATTTTTATTTATTTTATCTATACAATATATATAGTAATAGTATATAATAATATATATTTTATCTATAAAATTTATAAACTGGATCCCTCAGTCCTGAAAACACTTTCCTCCTCATCCACCTGCCCCAGCTTCTCCCAGAAGAAGCAGAAGTGAAATGAGTAGGAAAGGTGCTGAATGATTTTTTTGTGTTTCTCACTTCTTGCCCTCCCTCCTGTCTTCCCCAGCAATCCTCTTCGTCCTGGGCTTCCTCGTGCTGGTGCTGACCACCCTGGCCATCGTGTTCCAGCCTGCTGGCCCCAAAATCAGCCCCCTGAAGAGCTGGAAGCCACGCTGGAGGAGCCTGGGGGAGCCGCACATCCCACCAGAGTACATCCTCCTTAGGGACAGGTAACGACCAGCCTCTGCAGGCTCCTACCAAAAATCTACCCAAGAAAGCTGTCCTCTGATTGAGCTGGATTCTGATCTTCCTGAGAAAAATGAGATCTCTTCACGCTCTTTGCCATTCTCCCCAGCCTCGAGTTCTACCAGATGCTTGGTCCTCGTGGATCTGGAGAAGATGCTGGCTCTGGAGAGAAAGGAGCAGTGCCCAGTGCAGGTGAAGTGCTGGCCCAGGTGTTCTCCCATTGGTTTTTTTTCCCCACTTCCTCCCCATTTTCTTCTCTCAGGGGCAATATTTTACACCTGCTCACCCAGAATTTCCTGCACTCTCAGGAGGCCACACTGTGCTGTGTGCATTTCCACAGGCACACACGCTTCCACCTGGGTTTATTCCAGGGAATTTAACCCCGTCATGGGGATGGGCTGGAGATTTTTTCCTGAGGAGTTTAGAGAGTGAATTCCCAGCCTTGACAAGCCCTTTAAAACAGCAGCGAGCTCAGGTGACAGGTGAAGAAAATAAAGCTTTACAAGTGTTTTCCTTGGCTTCGTCTGCTGATTATTCTGTTCCCTGAAGGCACGGGACTCATCGTTTGCTTTCTGTGAGTGAGCTGGGCTCGGGAATTTCGGGATGCTGACAGGGAACAGAGCCCAAGCCCAGCAGATGGCAGCAGGTGGTGATGCTGGGAACAGCTCTGCGAGCAGCCCGGCAGATTTCTGGACAATTTAGGAGCTGATAGTAACGCTCTGTCATCCTCCCCCTCGCTAGGGAACGAGACCTTCTCTCACATCTCCTGCCTCATCCGTTTTCCTCCCTCACAGAACACAAAATTCCTCTGGCCAGGCAACATCTTGTGTGGGAAATAAACTTAAATAACCTCTTGTCCAGTGTTTGAGTGTGAGCCTTCCCCTGGTGTTTCAGAAAACAGCTTCACCCCCAGAATCCTGGAGGATTTCAGTGTCCGGACCCTCTACGACAAGCTGGAGGATCAGAATTTGCACGTGGCCTCTCAGCTGGCAAAGCACAGGATGGACGTGCTGGTGTTCCACAACAGGATCAGCCAGAGGATCCAGAGCCTCATGGTCAGTGGGGAGAGGCATTTGAGGGAAGGGAGCCTTGGCACCATGACAATCTTAAGATAAATGGTTGCCCTGAAGTCAAAGTTCATCAAAGGATGGGTATTACCCCTTTCTGTAGTTTATTTTGGAATGAAATAAATTTTTATATGGTTTTATTGATGCCTCAAGCTTTAGCTTTTCTATTTTTCACATCCTGTGCTGCTTCAGTGTGTGGGTCTGGGTTCACATCAGGGGATGGGGAGCTCTCTGCACAGAGCAGGGACACAAAACAATTCCTGCTCCAGCTGGGCACCAAGGACAAATGATCCAAATCTCAGCCCAAGAGCACAAACCCCGTGGGCTGGAGAGAGAAAAACAAGCAGGATGGGAGGGCAGGGGCTGAGCTGGAATTGGACACTGAACTGCAATGTGCACATGGAGCAGAGCTGATCCCAGGGAGAGACCCCGTGAGCGCTCGTGCATTTTGGGACCATTTGGGTTCATCTTGGGTGCAGCCCTGGCTGGGCTCTTGTGCTGCCCAAGGTGCATCCATAGAGGCCTTTTAATAAATCCCTGAATTTATTCTTTAGCTCTGTCCAGCCTCTGCTCTAGGGCAGCCTTCCCAAGGCATTGTTATATGAGGGGCTGAATGTGGATTTTGTGTTTTGCAGAATATAACACTGCTGCTTTTTGTGAACAGGACATGGTGCAAGGTCTGGACTGGGAAGCCCTGAAAACCTCCAGGCACAGGATTTGTGGGCAGGAAGCTGCAGAGCAGAGCTGGGAAGCAGTGGGTGCTGAGCTGAAGGATGGACAGTGGAACAACAACTTCCAGCCAGGTGAGAGGAGCAAGGTGCAGAGCCAGGGACAGGTGCAGCATGAGGGCAGCAGCAGCATGGAAAAGGCTAAAAAAAGACCTGACTCATCCACATGAGAGAGCCCAAAAATTGTTCTGTAAGGGCTGACAGCCTGTCTGCACCTGAGCTCAGTGAGAGGAGAGGTCTGGCAGCTCAGGGAGGGGTGTGATGCCTCAGGTTTAGCTTTTCTAGTTTTCACATTCTGTGCTGCTTCAGTGTGTGGGTCTGGGTTCACATCAGGGGATGGGGAGCTCCCTGCACAGAGCAGGGACACAAAACAATTCCTGCTCCAGCTGGGCACCAAGGACAAATGATCCAAATCTCAGCCCAAGAGCACAAACCCCGTGGGGTGGAGAGAGAAAAACAAGCAGGATGGGAGTGCAGGGGCTGAGCTGGAATTGGACACTGAACTGCAATGTGCACATGGAGCAGAGCTGATCCCAGGGAGAGACCCCATGAGCGCTCGTGCATTTTGGGACCATTTGGGTTCATCTTGGGTGCAGCCCTGGCTGGGCTCTTGTGCTGCCCAAGGTGCATCCATGGAGGAGATCCTTTGAATAAATCCCTGCTTTATTCTGTAACTCTGTCCAGCCTCTGTTCCAGGCCAGCCTTCCCAAGGCATCAGGTGAGCACAGAGTTATTTGGAAATGTTGTACAAAATGAAGCATCCTGGGAAATTTCTAAAGAAAGGCTCCTGCTATTGGTGCTGTTCTGAATTTAATCGTGGTTTTCCAGGTGGTTCTGGGGAATCCCACTGATTTTGTGTTGGATTCCTCAGGTGCCCCATGGCAAGAGGTGGAAGAGTTAGTGAGAGCTCTGGAAGCACTGCTTGGGAACCCTCCTGAGAGGAGCAGAGCTGCACATCCAGAGGAGGAGCTCAAGATCCAAGCACAGACTGCAGTGGGAGCTGTGCCCCCCCGGCACTGCCTGGCCACTGAGAAGAAACCAGAAGGGCAGGTGAGCTGCAGGTGTCTGGTTCTGGGCCATCTCTCACCTTTCTGGGAGTTTTTCCATTTCTTTAACTTCTAAGCCCATTTTATCCCACAGGATCCTGAGCTGCCTCAGCTTTGGGAGCTGATCAGCAGGAAAGATGCTTTTTCCAGCCTGCCTGGGCAAGAAGAGCATGGTAAGGGCAGTGCCCCAGCTGTGAGGTGCTTTCAGGAGGCTGATTCTGTGCTAAGAGGTTAAAAGGGTTGTCTGTGTTTGCTAACACAGCAAATGCAGAATTACTTTTCCCCATTTATTCTATTTTTTACTTTCACATAATTTCTTTTTGCTGAGGTGCCAGCTCAGGGCAGCCACTTCTGCCTCCTCTATCCCTCTGTAGAGAGAGGTCAAGGAGTTTCCATCCCTTTACATCCTTCTCTGCAGGAGAGAAGTCAAAGAATTTCCATCCCTACAGACCCTTCACACCTTTATATTAAGTGACCACCTGTAGGGAAGAGGCTGCATGTCATTGTAATAATTAAATGCTAATTTGGGGACGCCATGATGCCATGAAGTTTCTACACCATCATTCTCACAGCATTCCCTCTACCCAGGAGAAATTTCCTTTTTGCAGCCATGAGAAGCCTCTTCCTTTAGGCTTAAAAATGCCCCAATTTGTTGCAGGTTTAGATCTCCAGTTGGAGGTGGAGGGTCTGGTGGCAGCTTCCCCCCTTGCCAAGACCCTGTGTGAGATCAAAGAGGCTTTGGTGAATCTGCAGCAACCCTCAGCCCTTGGCAATTCAGGTAATTCAGCTGGTTTTCTTCATGCGTGCTGGTTTAGAGCTGTAAATAAAGCAAGAGTTAAAATAAGCAGGATTTCTTCTGAGCTGAACATTTTCCTCCAGCAGCTGCTGAATTTTTTAGGCCGTGAGACTCGGAGTTAGAAATTAATAACAGTGTGGGGTTGATGTAATTATGGGAGGGTCATTTGCATTATTTTGAAATTCAGATGCAGCGGGTTTGCGAAGGCCTGGAGCTGCCTGGATCCTGCAGGTCCTGCCCTGGGTTATTCCCCTTGGATTTGGCTGTAGTGGTGGCTCTGGGTGTCCACTGACTCTCCACTCTGCTTTTATTCTGAATTTCTCTATCAGACAGCAAACAGCAAGGCAGCCTGGGGAGCTCGGGCCTCTTCTGACTGCTGGACTCCTGGGATGGAGCCCTGCAGCTGGAATGAAGAGGAGCTGCACTCTCAGAGCATTGAAGGGACAGGAGCAGGAGGATTTCATGTTCTGCACAGTAAAACAGCCACCAGCTCCTTTCCTGGAGGAGCTGAGCTTATCCTGGGCAATGGATGAGGTTGGACTGGGGTGGGAGGGGGTGTCTGGGACAGAGCAGCTTTACCTCAAGTATCAGAACAGACATGGATTTAGTTAAGGATGTATTTGGTCAAATATGTGATGAGGAGCCCATGTTATTTTTGTATAACCTTGAAATATTTTCACATTTGCTGTGGATTATCAGTAATTTGTAGGCTGGAGAAGGAGGCTCAAGTCCTTGGTGTTGCTGATTTTGTGTTTTTTGTTAAGTCAATAAAGCAATAAACAGAAGAGCACATGTGGCATCAGAACTTCATTTTACCAGTGTGTTCTGTGCAGCCATTCTGATCTCTGATGTGAAGGATATTTGTGAGTTTTCCAAGCATTTTAGAGCCATCCTTTTAAGCCTTGCCCAGCACCCCTACATGGCCTGTGCGTGTTTTAAATACACTCAATAAGTTCTGCTGACAGAGACCTCAAAGGTCTCCACAAATGTGATTTTTCTGAGCAAGGATACACTGAGACAATTCCTGAAGGGACAGCTGCTGGTATCCAGTGCTCTGTGAGACTGATTTTAATGTTTTAATATCCCTCCTGCCATTCTGCTTCTCTTCCTTGTGGAAACCCAGGGCACTGGGAATATTTCTCTGTCTGCTCTGAGGTGCCCTGACCCCCAGGGCAGCACTGACTCTGACCCTCATTCATGGAGAAAGTTTCCTAGACTTCAAGATAGACTGGAATCCACAAAAGTGAGAAATAGATTATAGAGAGTGGTGTAGGGGTATCACTTGGTGAGAAATTGAGGTTTTGGGATTTTGAGTATCTTGTGGATGGGAGCTGGATGGAGAGCACAGGGTGTTGTCCTGGGTTTCTTCTTCATGCTTCTTCCTTCTCCTCCATGGGTTTGGGTGGCATTTGGTAATTGAGCAGAAAAATCCACATTGCAGCTCTGTGGGATCAGTTATTGGGTTAAAAGGGAAAATAATCTAGGTGTCAGTTCTTAATTGGGTAGTTTAGTCTTAAAAGACCTTGGAACAAGAGATTTTTGGCCATTTTGTGCCTTCTAAAGAAAGGCTGCAGAACCCACAGTAGTGAGACTGTTTCACTGATAAGAAATAATAAACACCCGAGTCTGAACATGAACTATCATCACAAGTGCCTTCAATCCATACCCAGAGAAAGCCACAGCTGGAACCTCCACACTTCCCTGTCTGTGTGAGAGCAGGGCTGTGAGGAGGCAATTGTCCCTTTGGCCCAGGAGCAGAATCCCTGCTCCTCATCCCTGATCTCCAGGTGAAGGGCAGCAACACAAGATTTGAGCCAGCCCAGTCCCTTGGCAGCCCCAGCGAGGCTCCAGCCGGCAGCAAAGCCAGTTCTCCTCTCAGTGCAGGATTTACTGCTTTGTTTATGTGTGAAGGGCTGGGTGGGCCCACTCCTGCTGGAATTTCAGGCTCTTTCTTGCTCCAAGGTCAGGGTGAATAAAGCTCAGGAGCTGCTGCCCTTGAAGTCTCACTCTGAAGTTTATCCCCATCCATTACAAACTCACGAGATGTGAGCTCTCTCTAACAAGTTGAGGAAGTGAGCTAAATTGTTTTCTGTTCCAGGCTATTTGAATCCCAATTATCAAAAAAACAGTTGGCATCTATATTATTTATGTTTCTAACCCAGTTATGATCACTCAAAACCCGCAATGAGGACATCTTTCATCCAATTAGAGAAAACCCCCCAGATCTGTGAAGAAGGAGGAAGAAGAAGGTGCAAAAAAGACAAGTAACCCACCCAAAATTCTCCATCTTGGCTCCTATGTATCACCATATACTAAAACCCCAAAGTTAAGATTTTTCACCCTGTGAGATCACACAATACTATCCAAACTACACACACACTGTTTCTGTGCTATCACGCAAATTTTGAAGCCTTTTCCAAGGTCTCAGGTCAGATGAGGTCTTTACTTGAGGGCTGGCACCCTTACATTCAGAAAGCTCAAAGCTTTCAGCCATCAGCGTTCCAGCACACGCCTTGCTGGCTCCTAGGCACAAAGCTGTGTTTGCTCCTTGCACAACCCCAGAGGGTGCTCACAGAGTGAGATTTGGGTGCCCAGGAGCCAGGACAGAAGCTCTCAGCTTTGCTTCCACTGCTGGATGCAGAGGAATTCCAGGATTTTGCCACTCCTGTTGGTGGTTCCATGTTTTCCAAGCTTGCTCCCAAAAGTTTCCTTTGCAGTTTCACCCTGGGAGAATTTCAGGGCTTCCTGGCAGCTCAAAGGGATTTTTTGGGAATGGGAACAGGCAAGCAAACACTGCAAAACCCCTTCAGGTCACTGTGGTTGCCTGTTGGGGAATGTGGCAGTGAAAAAAGCCCATCCTTGCTTTGGTTTTTAGGTTTTCAGCAGATATGTTCATATAGTCCTCCATGGAGGTAAGAATCTCTCTGGGACCCAAGGGAAACCTGGTCCCCAAGAGGTGACAAAGTTATCTCTGTGCCTTGTGGCTCCAGATCCTATTTGTAAAAGGCAGGGTGGAAGACAGCTGTAAATAAAATAAATCAAATTTTTATTGCAGCAATATTTCAATGAGTAAATTGGTTTGGTTTAAACCAAACCAAAGATACCCATGGGGAATTTTGCTCTAAGTTTGTTTTCCCCACCCTTGTTTCCTTAACTTCAGTTTTAAGCAAAAAAATCGGCATTTCAAAATATTTTGTGGGGGTTTTTCCCCCACAAACCCAAAGGATATCAATGCAAAGACCAGAGTTTCTCTTAACAGTTCCTTGGAAAGATCTATTAAAAAGAGGAGTGGTGCACCCAGGGGATTTATGGCATTTGTTAAGTATTTGCTGCTGACTGCTCATTTTCCAGGGTGCTGTGGAAGCTCCTGAAAGCCCAGCACAGTCTGGAGTAGCAGTGAAGTACCAGGAGAGCTCCCTGGAGCTGCTGATAAGGGAGATGGAGTGCAGGGTCAATTAATTTGGCATTTGGAGAGGAGTCACGGGTTTCCCTTGGGTTTCTTTGAGTTGTGCTCTCTTGACAGAGAATGAAAAGGCTCTCTTCAACATCCTCTGCAAAGTTCAGCCTCTCCTGGAGAGCATCAGGTGCTGCTGTGAGGTTCTGGGTTCCCTGGGGAGGGAGCTCTGGGGTGTGAAATGAGCTGCTGCTGGTTTTATCCTTCAGTCTGAAGCTGTTGTCCCACCTGCCAGAGTGTCACCTCTGCCACAGGGTGCTCCTCGTGGCCCTCAGACTGCCCCTGGGGATTGCAGATAAAGACTTTTAAATGCTGCGAGAAGAAAAGGCTTGGAACTGACCTTGGGGCCTGGTTGGTTCTTTCTGGGGTGACACCCTGAATTTGTTGGGCAGAACCCTGAGACAGCCAGTGCCCCATTCCTGAGATCATGGGGAAGATGAAACAGGAAAGCCTTATAAATATTACTCCCTGGCAAAAGATTTGGAGAAGATGGAAACTATAAACGAGATTGAAATGAAAGCAAGCTTTGAGATCCCTTAGTTACTGGCAACTGGAAACCAAAGGCATGGCTGCTGAAGGTAATCCCCTTTTGATGAAACAATCCCCTCTGCTTGCAGACAGGCCCAAGGGTCAGGGCAGACCCTGCTAGCTTGGCAGAAAGGGCCCAAAGAATAGCTTTTAGGGTTTAAAATGTAACACAGTATGGTAATGTAAAGATTCTTATAGGCTGTATGTGTCACTACAAGACATGAAAAAACACGATGCAAACATGCTGCTGTTCTCAAGGGGAAAAGGGCAGTTTATTTCTGACTCCAACATTTATAGATTTCCAAAAGTGTATGTGAACACGCTGCTGTTCTCAAGGGGAAAAGAGCAGTTTATTTTCTGACTCCAACATTTATAGATTTCCAAAAGTGACAGTGGATTGGAAGGTGACAGTGCCACCTCTCCAATGACACTGGACAAACCAACAGTCCATCAAATTTCTCCTCTTCCATAAAAGAATGCAAATCAATGTTATTTACAGAAAGTGTATGAGAAAGTGCATTACAAGAATGTGAACATCAGAAGGCTTAGAAAATCTTTAAAAATCAGGGTGACACTGTATGTAAATGCTATAGGATTTGTATCTTGCATTAGATTGGTTAGTGAAAATTAGAATATTCAGCACAGCAGATTTATTGTATTGTAACGGGAACTTCGTCCTCTCTGTCTTTTGTCCTCTTTTTTCCTCTTTCTTTTATTCTTTGCTCTCTTTCTTTCTCTCTTTTGGGCTCCTCTTTGGGGCTCCTCTCTGGTGCCTGCCCTGAGCTGTGGCTGGCAGCTCCCAGCAGGGCCCCTGCACCCTGCACTTTGCAATAAACCACAAGTTCCACACTGGCTCCAGAGATCTCTCATCTCCATCCGTCCCGACTCTCCTACCCTGTTGCTCCTACAATGGTCTCACTGACCCCGAGGAGCAGGAAACCAGTCTGGAGGCAGGAATTGAGTTGTGCTCTCTTGACAGAGAATGAAAAGGCTGACAAATTCACCGTTGGAAACCAGTCTGGAGGCAGGAATGTCCCTGACAAATTCACGGTGATGCTCACAGACACAGGGCCTGGCTGCTGAGACAAATTCACCGTGATGCTCACAGACACAGGGCCTGGCTGCTGAATCACCCTGGCACAAGGACGAGCTGCAGCCCCGAGCTGACTCATCTTTCACACAGTAACTCTATTTCTGGCACTGTCAAAGTGTTCAATTAACAGGTTCATAGTGCTTTTATCTTTTACTCCACCTGCTTCCTAATTCACTTTACAACTCCTGAGATAACTCCTATCTTCACGTGATGGACCCTGGCCCAGCACTCACAGACCTGTTGATTCACCAGTCCTGCTGATTTGCTGCGCTGAGCACTTGGATATCTACTATGATTAGAAACGTGTGTAAAACTGTAAAACCTGCAGATAAACCTTTCTTCCTCAAGGTTTCTCCTGAAAAAATAAAACAGGCTATAAAACCTAATTATCAAGGGCAGAGATTTCTCTCTACACCACCCAGGGGTTCATTGATCTCAGAAATACTCACAAGCAATTTTAAAGTTGCAGCACTTGGTTTTATGCAGCTCTTTTGTAGCTGTAAATATTTTGAATTGAACAAAAACATATCCAAAATGTATTTTTCCACTGTGGTACCCAAAGGGCTGTTGGGGTTTCCCAGTAAGATTCATATGCTTGTGGCTATGGAGTGAGAATTCCCTGTGTTTATATGAAAATTAAGTGACAATCTTGGAAATTTTAGCTGTTCGTGTCCTGGGAAAGTGGTATCCATATTTTGTACAAGGAGAAGAAATTAAGCAGGACAAAATCTTGTCTTAAAATAAATCAGTTTTCAGTCCAGTCATTAGAAGGACTGGAAAAAACACAAACTAAGGAAGAGAAACTTGGTTTTCCTTGTTGCTTTGTGCTGTTTGGGAGCGTTAAACCCTGAAAAAGAAAGACCTGGAAATTCCACTTTTATCCACCACAGGCAACAGGCCTCAACTCCCAATCTCCCCCTCACCCATCTGTCAGCCAGTGCAATTTCTGACAAATCAAAGCCCAAAAATACCTCCAAATCTGCCCTGCTCCCTGGGAGGAATCTGCTGCAGCCCTCACTCCTGCAGAGGCACAGAGCAAACATCCCTTCCTGCCATCCTTCCCAGCCCACACCTGCGGGAGCCAGACAGGCAGAAAAGCTGCCAGTAAACCCATTTCTTGGCAAGGCAAACACAGATAAGGCGAGAGGAAGGTTCTCCTCGTGCCCAGCTCTTCCTGAATTCCCCTCTGAGCCCAGAGTGTTGGGCTGACCTTCGGCAGCGGCGCCAGGGAGGTGCGAGCTGATAACGGCGCTGTGGTCAACAAGGAAGTCACCGTGGGCTGTGTGGGTCAAAGGCCTCCAGGAACCCTGCTCAGAGCCTTTGCTTTCCCAAATCCTGGAGCACCCAACTGTCCAGGATGGGTTTCTTGGGTAGATTTTTGGTAGGAGCCTGCAGAGGCTGGTCGTTACCTGTCCCTAAGGAGGATGTACTCTGGTGGGATGTGCGGCTCCCCCAGGCTCCTCCAGCGTGGCTTCCAGCTCTTCAGGGGGCTGATTTTGGGGCCAGCAGGCTGGAACACGATGGCCAGGGTGGTCAGCACCAGCACGAGGAAGCCCAGGACGAAGAGGATTGCTGGGGAAGACAGGAGGGAGGGCAAGAAGTGAGAAACACAAAAAAATCATTCAGCACCTTTCCTACTCATTTCACTTCTGCTTCTTCTGGGAGAAGCTGGGGCAGGTGGATGAGGAGGAAAGTGTTTTCAGGACTGAGGGATCCAGTTTATAAATTTTATAGATAAAATATATATAATATATATAATATTATATATTATATATTTTATAGATAAAATATATCAATATGTATATAAATACATATTAAAAAATATGTCCAGGATGCAGGTGTGAGGAGAAGGGCAGGAAGGGTGAGTGACCACAGCCCTCCATAGCCTGGGTTGGCAGAGGGGAATGGGCTCAGCAAAGATGTCAGGGAGGGATCACAGGGAAAAGGGGCAGAAGGTGGGAATTCAAGGTAAAAATAGATTTGGCTCACTCTTAGGGTTAGGTTTAGGGTTAGATGTCTGGGGAGGGGGTCACAGTAAAATGGACAGAAGTTGGAAATTTGTGTTGGAAATTTTTTTCCCCACGGCTCTCTCTTTTTAAGTACTGCTGGGAAATTGGGTTTGCTCCACCTGTGTGAAATTTTGATTTATTTTTCTATAAATAAGGTCCTGACCTGTGGGGCTTTTTTGGGTCTTGTCAGAGGAGGCAGAGTTTATTTTTTGCCCTGTACACATAGGAGGGTTGCGTGCTCATTAAACAGTCCTTGACCTCGTTCCTGGGCTAATAATTTTAAATTTAAGATGTAAATGTTATTGGATCCAGATTTAGTCCATCAGCAAATGTCTCCCATCAATGATTTACCACCCTAAGGAGCTTTCCTGCAGTGTTTTTACCTGTGTTTTGTAGGTCAGCAGTAAGTAAGAATGAGGAAAACTTTGTAGTGTCATAAATCCTTTGCTTACCTTGGCTTCTTCACTTGCTCTTAGCAAACTACAGCTTCCAACCCCTCAGAAATAAAGTGTTTGGGAAGGGAATCACTTCTCTTGGGTTTTATTCTTTTGTGGCCCTTTTTTTTATTTTTTGCTTCCTGACACATTCACCTTCTGAACTGGGAGGAAATTTGAGGCTGGCTTGGGGAGATCCTGAACTCAAGGAGAAATTCACCTTGTGGAGGGCTTTAATCTCAGAACAAGCTGGACCCAGCAGCTCCTTCCTCTCTGAGTTATTCTTCAACCTCCCTGGGTGGTGCTGGGGGAGGAAAGAACACTGACAGAAACCCCAGCAGCAGCTGGGCACGGGGAGGTTGTTCTTGGGAACATTCTGTGTGCTCAGGAGGGAATGAACTTTCCTCCAAAGCAGCTCAGACCTGACAGGAACACGGGGTAATTCAAACCTAACCTGGAAGAGCTGGTTTGGACCCTTGGGAATTTAGTGCAAAATTCCTTTCAGCCACCATGAAGGGACTGGTTTTGGCCAGGGCTCTGCTGTTCCCAGCTTGGCAAAGATTTAAAGCACAGAGAGCTCCCCAACTCTCCCAGAATGACTGAGCTGGACACCTAAAATGCAAGAATAATTTAACATCGTTGCACTCCTGACCTCACCCCTGCACCTGAGCAGAGGGAAGCTGCTCCAAGCTGCTGCTCTCCCTGGTTCTGTCCATGTTTGTGCTATGGGAACATCTGGAACTGTTGTTAAAATTTTCATTTTCAGCACTGAAAATTGGTGATTCCTTTCTAGGCTGCCTAAAAACAGAGGCCAGACAAACAGGGTTAAAAATAGGTGGAAAATAGAAAAGCTGAAATCCTAAGGCATCAGCCTGACTGCAGGACCTGCTCCTGGGAGCAGGGAAGCTGCTCCTGGTCGCTGCTTTCTCTGGTTCTGCTGCTAAAGCTGCCCATGTTTGTGCTTTGGAAGCATCTGGAACTGATGAGAAATTGGAGCTGAGGTTGTTCGGGCTGTTGGCACAGGTCCACACCTGGTTTTTAGGTGAATGGAGCCAGGTTTACAGCATTACATCACTGTGCCTCCAAGCCTGGCAGGGATTCAGTGCTGGAGCAGCTCAGATGAAAGGCTCCGTGCAGGTGGATGTCTCAGCCATCAGTGTCCCTGCCAGCACACCCAGTGACCTCTGTCTTTGTGTGACAGCACTGTAACTCATTTTTAAAAAAGCTGGTTTAGCTCTTTCATGTCACAGGCACCTCATTATCTACCAGGCAGACACAGAGCAATTTTCCTGCTATAAAATCCCTGTCTGGATTTCAGTTATCACCTGCCCCATAGGAAATGACATTTAAAGTGTACTCTGCCCTTAAGTCGCTCATTCAGGATGATTTTATTTGTGGGGGGAAAAGAAAACACAGCATGGGGGGAAAGATGATTTTACTGGATAGATTTGAGTTGCTTGAGACAGTGAAAATGGTGGAAATTGTCAAACTAGATCTAAGGGAAGCTCCCAATGGCTGAAATTTAGGAATTGGCAGTTTTAGACTGGAATAATCTGCAAGGATGCCACTGCACTGTCATTTTTGTGCTTAGTGGTTTTTGTTTAAACCAGTGACCTGGCTCTCATGCTCCTTGTGACCAGGGGAGTCTGCAAAAGCTTTTGCTGTCTCCAGTTTGCTTTCTGCAAGGTTCAAGGTTTCGATGTGGTCTCTGTGTTCTGGTGCCCTGCTCCTCCTGGCCCTGGTCAGTGTTGTGCTCACATTTCTCGTCTCACTCACTGAAATTCTCACTGAGCAGCCTCTTCTGTGAAAAAAAAAAAAAAAAAAAAAAAAAAAAAAAGAAGGCTGCAGGGATCCAGTGCTGCAGGCATCTTCAAAAATAGCACTGTGTGTGCTTTTCTTCCTCGTTCTGCCACAGAAGCAGTGCTGCTGCCAGCCCTCCCTGCAGGCAGAGCAGAACCCAGCTCAGACTTTTAACTCAGCTTCAACTCTCCCCTTCCCCTCCCCTCTGGCTGCAATTTTCCCCCCTCCCAGGAGAAGGAAGCGCAGCTCCTGGAGGTTATTGGGCTCTCTGTTTTGGGGGAATTCCCTGCTGTGGATCTGAGTTACTCCCTTAAAATATTCTGGTTTTTATTTGTGCAGCACTTCTGCTGAGCCGTTCCACAAGCATTTGCTCCCACCCCTCTGGAATCCTCCCCCTGCCCCTTTTTCTCCCCTCCCTACATCTGCCAGGACCCTGCTAAATGTATTTTAGGCTTTATTTAGGGTTCACACTTCAGGACTGTTGCTGTGCAAGAGCTCACTCTGACTTACAAACTGCTCAGAAAATCATTGAGATTTTGAGTTTACATGTGGATAAGTTTCACTGCTCCACCAGAAATCCTGCTCTGGGAGAGGGGAGCAGCCTCACAGGGCTCCAGACCTGGCCAGGGCAGGAATTTCTGCTTTAGAAGCAAGACTTGCACAGAATAATGTGGCTTTTCCTGTCCTTTCTCAGCTGCACAGCCCCAAAAGTTGTCCTTTTTACCAGTTTTACGAGAGCGGTGGCTGGAGAAGCATGGAGAATATGCAGGGTTGGAATGGCTGAAGAAATCAGAGCTTGGAAAAATAAATAATGCAATCACTTCCAATATTTTTATTGTCAAGATAAGGAGATTAGGATGTTTCTTGCCTGCTGGCAGCAGGTGACTGATAAAATACTTTTTATTTTATCCCCCTGAGCCTGGAATGAGATTGGCTTGTTGATCTAACAGTTGGGTTCCACCATAATGTATAAAGGGGCAGTTACAGGTTTTTTGGGAGTGCAGTTTGTAGGGAAAGGCTCAGCAAAAGCTGAGCTGTGTGAGGAGCTGAAGGCCCTGCTATTTCTGTCAGAGCTATTGTCAGATCTGTTTTTCTTGGTGCTATAAAAGGCCAGTTCAGCTGGAGTGACCCCAGGTGTGGTGCCAGCACCTTGGTTTGGTGCCTGGCAGGGCAGAGGTGTCACAGCTGCTCATTGGCAGAGAAATCTGTTAAAATTTTTATAATTTTTTTATCTTTTCTGCCTATTTTTCACCTCACTGCACATTCCTTGTCCTGAAGAATATTTATTCCATTAATATTTATTCCATTAATATTTATTCCATTGCCCTTGGCATCAGGAAAAGCTTCTCCTTTAGGTCTGGTGAGTCTTGCTGGTGCAAGAATTCTGATTTTGGCCTTGCAGGCAGCTCCAGGGGATTGTGTTCTTGCAGGAAATTCAACAGAATTAGAGGTGAATTTGCTCATTGCCCATCTCTTTGCTGGTTTTTGAGAATGGCTCTGGTGTCCTGCCCCTTCTCCTGGGGAGGTTTTTGTATCCTTTATAAAATTCCCAGTTCTGGAGGCTTTAGGAGGATAAATACTGAAATATATCTTTTTCAAAGGGTGATTATTTAGGGAAAGAAGGCACAGGAGCCTGTCAGAGTGAGGGGTGGGAGACACAGGCACGTCCTGGCTGGGATGGGCAGGACAGGCCACCCAAACTGGGCACAGCCTCTTAAACCTTCAGCAGTCGTGCTCCTGAATTCCCTCTCATAGATACCTGGCTATTTTTCAAGACCCTTCTGTTTTTTCAGAAAAAAAAAACCAAAAAAAAAACCAATTATTTTTATTGTTCATTTTAGATTTTTGCTTGGAGTTTTCATGAAACAGAAGAAATCAGTCTTCTGATTTCTTTGATCAACCTTCTGATTATTCTAATCAATCTTTACAAAAAAAAAGTCATCACCTGCTGCAATTAATTTTCCAATGAAAAGGGTGTTAGTTAAAAACCACCGTGGTGTTTTAGAGTAGGTTGTTAAATAAAAGACACAGCTCTAGACTGATTTTTCCTATGGGTCTTCTAGGAAAAAAAATCATGTTTGTCCTTAAGTGCAACATATTGTGTTGCTCTCCTTGAAATTCCTAGCAAAACATCCCAAGGGTTTTTAGCAGCACCAAACCAGCTACAGTTGATTCCAGCTGAGCTCTAGTTCCTAAACAGCATTTGAGAAATGTGAGCATTGAAATGAGCTTTGAAGATAGCATCTCTCAGCTCACAGGAGGAAACTCTGCTGCTCTGGGGATTGGGGCTCATCCAGGGAATCTGCCCGGGGTCAAGACCTGGAATTTCTCTGTTCTTTTGGGTTTCATTCAAATTTTGCACCTTCAGATTGAAATTCGTTTTCAAGCTGAAAGAAGAGTTTTGTGTTGTGGAGTTGAAGGAGTTGAGTGATATTGCAAATGCAAACTTGCTGCTGCCTGGAATTCGATGGCTTGGGTGATTAGGGGGTGTGCAGAGCTGCCAGAAAATACCTGTTCCTGAGGAGCTCCTTCCTGCTGCTGGCTCTGGGCCACTTTTTCACTCATTGCAAAAGAATATTTTGGGAAAAGTTCATGAACAGACCTCGAGCAGGTGGAAAGGCTTCTTAATTATAAACAAAGACAGCAAAAGAATTTTTAGACTTTCAGTCTTAGACTTTCAGGCTTTTAGTCCTTCCAGCTGTTGTTTCAGAAAAGTGTAACAAAGACCTAGTAATTTCAACTCTTACATTCAGTATTCCTGTGAATATTTGGTTGAATATTCAACCAAAACCACCTATCTTAGCCAAGACTAAAACTCCAGCTATTGTTCCATGTCCTTGCTTGCTGTTCTATTGTAACTTTTTCTACCTTCAGACTTTGCAGCTGATTCTGATTTCTCTGCTCTTTCTGTTTCTAAGGTCTGCTTTCCCACCTGTCTGAAAATCTTTTTACCTTTACTGCTTCCTACAAGATTGGCCATGACTGAGGAGGAGGGGTTTTCCCTCGGGGAAGGTTCTAGAATCAGGAGAAATTAATAGAGCCAGTTTTTGGGGGGTAGCTGTCAGAGGATGGGGCTGGAACAGCTCAGCGGGGTCCCTGTAAAGCAGGATGTAATGCTAAAGAAATTCCTTCAAACAAGGTTTGAAGGCCCAAGAGTGGCACAATAATCCTGTTTTTTCCACGGAATATCATCTCTCTCCTCACAGTTTGGTGTGAGCTGACTTTGCTGCACCACAGCCCCTCAGGAGTGGCCATCCCAGTGACCCCAGGAATAAATCCAGGCTGTGAGCTGGGTGTGACTTTTCAGCATCCCCGTGGGCAGTTCTGTTTCCAGTGGCTGTTGACACCGTAGTGAGAACAGCTGTCTGCAGATGTTTGCATGAGAATGTGAATTTCTGGCTTTTCCTTCCTCTCCTGGCAGAGATAAACACGGGCCAGGAGTGCCCTGGTGTCTGCCAAAGAGATTTCTTGCACTGGAGATGATGCACCAGAAAAAAAAAAAAAAAAAGAAGTTTCCAATGTATAATTTGGCTGCAGTTTTTATTTGGAAAGGTAAATTCCTCCTCACAAGCTCATGGCACTGAAGACACTCTCACCTTACAGGGCACAAACCCTCACTGTGTTCCTGCAGCCCTCGCTGGAGTCTCAACATCACAAATTCTCCCAGTTCTCCATCTTTTGAATCCTATCCCAGGGAATTCCCAGTTTCCAGGCATTGCCAGTGTCCCAGGGAGGGGAATGTGCTCTGCAGATGCCCCTGGAGAGCCCCCAGAGCATCCTGAGATACCTCACTGCTCTGCTGCTGCTGCCAAACTCAGACTGGGGTCTGGTCACAGGGGCACACACAGGAATCAGCCTCACACAGCTCTGATACAGAGCAGGAATTATTCTGTTGGAGCTTGCCTCGCTCAGGATAAACAGCTCAACAGCTCTGCCTCATCCAGAACCTGTGCTAGGCAGGAGGACCTAAAATCTCACTAACTCCAGCATGAAGTCTTGTTATAAATCGATTTTTGAGGGTCGAGAGACAGAGCAGCCAGCACAATTCACCACCCTACACAGAATTTTACAGCTGCATTGCACAAAGTTTGGCCTCAAATTCTCCCTTTCCCTGCTGTAGTTGAAATGGTTGAGATGGAGACAACACAAAGCAACACTCCATTTTCAAAAGGCTTCAAACCATTTTTATTCCAGCATGCATGCTTTTTATACATTCTTACAAAACTTATAAGTTGAAACTTTACTCATTGGTCACAAGAGACAAACAATGTGCTCATTGGAACAGGCAGTTGCAGGTTTCTCTTATTTATTTTTTCTTTCTTGGTTTCTGTGTCAGTGACCTTGGTAGGAAATTCTTTCAGGGTAAACGTGGATCCTCTTATCAAACTCCTCTCTGCCTCACAGAAGTCGCTGTAAAACTCTTCCACATTTCCCCTTTTATCTGAGCCAGCTCTCTCTTCTCTCCTGGCTGCAGGAATTGCCAGGGACACCGAGGTGAAAGGGGAAAGTGCCAGGATTTTTTTGGAGCTGGGAGGGGGAGAGGGTGAGAGCTGGTTCAGACTGGAGGAAACTGTGCCAGGAAAATGTTGTTCAGCAGAAGGAGGTGAAGGGAAGCTGTGAAGCTCAGGGCAATCAGCAGGGACATCAGACCTGCCCAGTCTGGCTGAGGCTGGAGCAAGAGAGGCTTTTGTGCTCAGCACAGATTTCTCAGTTTATGAGGTAGGGAGTTAACTCTTGCTTTGCTTGGAGTGCGATTGTGGCAGGAAAAAACCTCCACCCTGCTTGGAGGGTTCAAAATCTGCTGCACTCTATTGCACATCTTAAACATAAATTGCTGCTTTTACCTGGCTGAGGGCAATGTCTGCTCCTGCTGAGGCTGCAGAGCTGACCTGAGGGATTTACAAGAGATGAGTGCAGGAATTGCATTTTCTGTTTGTTATCTAGCACAGAAGTATTTCTCATGATTCATTTGTTCATATATGTTTTCCCACCCTTCAAATTATGATAATAATAGTAATAGTAAAAATAAAATGTATCTAGTAGTAAAAAACTTATCTAAGGGTGAATGTACTGTATGAGGCTGAATGAAAAAGCCAAATATAAACCTGACCTGGAAAACAAATTATCTCCCTTCCCAGCTATCACTTAAAGAGCTTGCCAGCTCAGTTATTCAGATTTTGGATTATAACAGGTTTATTCTGCCCAGATTTGGAATTTAACTAAACCTCTCTAAGATTCCTGATCTGGGAGCCACCAGGACGTGAAGATGCCACGGTGAGCATCTTTACCCTGCTCACAAACGGGAGGCAAAGCAGATTAAAGGGAATAAATGATGCAGCACCAAGTGTGAGAATTGATTTGTGATGTTGCTACTTAAAAACCCATCCTGAGACTGGGGGGAAAGTGCCTTTGTACCTTCCCTTGTTATTTGTGGTTGAGTTTGCAGCTGGATTTTATAATTTTCTTTGCACTTCTCCTCATGTTTAACCTGAACATTGCAGTGCTCCCTGAGTTTATGGGGTTAAAATTGGCTTCTTGCATCAGGTCCCACAACCTCCTGCCCTAATCAGGTGTCAACACAGGGCAGGGAGGTCCTGCTGCTGCTCCCTGTTTGTGCTGTCAGGCAGTGACCTGTCCTGTCCTGGGCAGCAATTCCCAGCCCTGCTGGTTCCAGCAACCCATGGCCAAGTGCAGGCTTCATTCTTCCCTGCCCTGGCCTGGTTTCCCTCTGTAACTCTGGAAAGTTCCTTTTTGTCCACTTTCCTTCTGTAACTCTGGAAAGTTCCTTTTTGTCCATTTTCCTTCTGTAACTCTGGAACGTTCCTTTTTGTCCACTATCCTTTTGTAACACTGGGAAGTTCCTTTCTCTCCGGCCTCCTTTTGTAACTCTGGAAAGTCTCTGAGATTTAGAAACACCCAATCTGTCTTTAGGCGTTCACGGGCTCTGCCCTTGTTGGAAATGATGTAAATATTCTGATTTCCTTGCAAACCTCTGATCTGAGCTGTCTGCTCAGGCGTGGATAGGGTAAAACAGATGGCAAAGAACATTTTGTCATCTTGGGGAGATATTGATGTGATTGAGTCACAGGCAGCAGAGCTCTGGAGCTCTCAGGGTGATTAAAGATCTCTCTCAGCCTTTGAAGAGAGCTATGACAAAGAAAGGTTTAAAACACGAAGGAGCTCCTGTTGTCAATCCTTGTTAAAAACAAAACGGACCCTACAGGTACAATCCACTTTCCTTCTGTAACTCTGGAAAGTTCCTTTTTGTCCATTTTCCTTCTGTAACTCTGGAACGTTCCTTTTTGTCCACTATCCTTTTGTAACACTGGGAAGTTCCTTTCTCTCCGGCCTCCTTTTGTAACTCTGGAAAGTCTCTGAGATTTAGAAACACCCAATCTGTCTTTAGGCGTTCACGGGCTCTGCCCTTGTTGGAAATGATGTAAATATTCTGATTTCCTTGCAAACCTCTGATCTGAGCTGTCTGCTCAGGCGTGGATAGGGTAAAACAGATGGCAAAGAACATTTTGTCATCTTGGGGAGATATTGATGTGATTGAGTCACAGGCAGCAGAGCTCTGGAGCTCTCAGGGTGATTAAAGATCTCTCTCAGCCTTTGAAGAGAGCTGTGGCAAAGAAACGTTTAAAACACGAAGGAGCTCCTGTTGTCAATCCTTGTTAAAAACAAAACGGACCCTACAGGTACAAACTATTTCAGATGGGTTGAAGGTGTTTGCAGCAGATAATCAACTGCCTTTTATTACTATATTTTTATTTTTTTCCACCTGGAATGGTTACAGAAAAAGAATTTTCCTGGAAATACAACTACGAAGCCAGATTATTTCCAGTGTTACAGCTTCTGTTCCTTGGCCCTGAAATCCTGGGAAATCCCTTTCCTGTGCCTCTGTGCTTCTGTCCTGCTGTGCTGGGAGATCCTGAGGACAGAACCTCCTCAATACGTTGGGGGTTTTTTTATAGTTTTGGCAGCAAAATCTGTTGGTGCAGCCAGCAGTCTGCATTCTCCCCCAGCTCTGTCCAGCAAATTCTCCCCTCACACCGAATTTCCTCCTCTCCTCTCCTCTTCCTGCCTCTGCTGGAACAGGAATTTTGGCCGAGCCACAGGTGCCGGCAATCCGGTGGTGTTGCAGCTTCTCCCCTATCTCTGCTATCACTCAAAGAAGATAAAATCAATCGGCGCTGGCTGCTGGCGGGTGCCAAGGTGTGAAGTGACTCAGGCTGGCACCTGTGCCCTGCTGCTGCTCCAGGATTGCATCACCGCCGATAAAAGCACATTTATCAGGAATTTGGGCCCGCCCGCTGTTTACTGCTTCGTTTTCTGCCGCTCTTCCTCCTCCCCGGGCAATTCCTCTTCCTCGTGGCTCTCTGGGAAAAGCGCTGATCCCCGGGATAATTAATACTCGGGGTAATTAATGCCCAGCCAGGCATTAATGTGAGGTCGCAAAATGCCAAGTGTCTCCTAGCAGGGAAGGGAGCAGCTTTGGATTGGAAATTTAGCTTTAAAATTTCTATTTTTATCTAAATTTAAATTTGTTAAATTTTAGATTTTATTTTAAATCCCATAAATTTAAATTGAGGTTTATGGGAACAGCTTTAGATTGGGAAACATTCCTCATTTTCCCTTCCCTCAGCTCTTCCCTTGGTTTTTCTCTCTCTTTGCTGCAACAGGAGCTCTCCTTCTGCCCTGTTTCTTTGGTAAAACTTGTCTAAACTTGTATTTAAAAGTGAAAAGTAGCATAATTTTTGCTTTGTTTCTGCTTTAAAATTGGAAAATCATTTGTCTAAACAAGAATTGGGACCCACTGGTTCTTGCTGAAGTGGCCTTTTGAAAAGAACTTTACCTGTACCTAAATAATTCTAAATTATAATATCTATTTTGCCTGGGAGATTGTCACCTTTGGGAAGTGAGAACTGAATTTGGGGTCTGATTTTCAAGACACCTTTATCAGAATGGGTCAAGGCTGTTAATGGGGGTAAGAAAAGCAGGGCTGCACTTCTTTCCTCTGTGATCCCATTCCACTCAGAATCTCTTTATAAAAAATAATGAGACAGAGAACATTTTTCTGGAAAAAAATATGCTTTATTATCAAATGACTCCTATACAGCACAATTACCCGTGACAAGGTAAAACAGATCTAGGTGTGCACTCACTTGGAATTCAGTTCTACCAGCACAAAAATCAACAAACAACTCCTTCAGTGCAAATTAATGCCTTGGATTGTGTGGAGTTCCTGTCTTTGGATTGTTTTCCTCTCAGAGTTCCCTCCAACTCCATCTTTGAACGAGGGAAAATTGTAGTAGTTACAAAAATAGGTAGTATTTCAATTTCTAGGCTTTACAGTACGGTGGGAGGTAATTTCTCAGCCTCTAAAGTCCTTATTTCTTCATTGAATTCATGAAATCTCTTCACCCCAGCATGGGGTGGATCCACGCTCGATATTGCACAGGCAGGACTTGAAAGCAGCAGAGGCTGGGCCAGGTGGGGAAGGAGCTCTCCTGTGTCAGACTTTTCAGTAATACATGTTCTTGTCCCACCAGCCTGCAGGAGAAGGGAGGGGATAACAATTAAAAATAATTTTTTAAAAATTGGTTATTTTTCCTCAAAAAGGAAAAGTGACCATTGGAGGAAAATGATTCATTTTTCAGCAGTCACCTGCGAGTGGCAGCTGAGCAGGGAGTGGAAGGGTAGGAAAAGACACATGAAATGAAAATATTCTGTTAAAATTCAATCAGAACAGTGCACTCACTTCCTGGGTGTCTCCTGATGAGCAGCTTCCGGATTTCATCGTAGACCCAAATCAGGATGGCAAAAGGTACAGCCACAAACCAGTACTGGAACCTGGCAGTGGGGGCAAAAGTCTCATTCAGAAACTCCTGAAAACAGCTCAGCTCCAGTTCTGGGGTCTCTGTGCTGTTCAATGTCACTAAAACAAATCTGCCCCCTTGGGCCTCTTTCCTTTTTTCCTAATTAATCTCTCAAATTTATGATGTGCATGTAAAGCCTCCCAGTCTTAAGTGGCTCCTGGATTCATTAATTCCAGGTCCTATTCAGAAGGAAATTTTGCCTGGTGTTATCACAGCAATCAATCACCTGACTGATCTATTTAAAATAAAAGTTAAATGCTGGCTGTGCTCATCAAAGCATTGAAGATGCTGGAAGAAATATTTAAATGTTGGTTTTGCACAAGTGGGTATTTGGATCCTCAGTAGGAAATCCCATAGGAGAATGCGGAAATTATGGCAATAATGGCCTTTTTGGCCAAGAAATAGTGATGAATATAACAAATTTTAAAAATATTTGTCCTGCACAGGCTCCTGCTCCTGTTTTGTGCCCCCGAGGAGGGCAGGGGAAGCTCAGGGGCACCAGAGCTCACCTGAGAGGAGTGAAGTTCAGGGCTGTAACATGTCCAAGGCCGTAGGTGAGAATCAAAGCAATTCCTATCTGGGAAAATATCCCCACCCAGATGACTTTGTTCCTGCAGGAAAAGCAGAGGGGAAGAGTTAAACTCCTGTGAGAGAGATGAGTTAACCCCAGAGTTAAAGCCCTGTGAGAGAGCTGAGTTAAACCCCTATGAGAGAGTTAAACTAACCCCAGAGTTAACCTGTGAAACGATTAAATAAACCCCAGAGTTAACCCCCTGTGAGAGGGTTAAACTAACCCCAGAGTTAACCCCCTGTGAGGGTTAAACTAACCCCAGAGTTAACCCCCTGTGAGAGGGTTAAACTAACCCCAGAGTTAACCCCCTGTGAAAGGATTAAATAAAGCCCAGAGCTACACCCCTGTGAGAGTTAAACTAACCCCCGTTTTAACCCCCTGTGTGCCTGCAGGACCCTTCTGGATCCCTGCAATCCCCGCTCCAGGTGGGCTCTGCAGGCACAGGGGTGGGCTGGGCAGCTCTGTCCTGTACCCCAGGTGCTCCTGCCTCTCGGGGCAGCACTCCCAGCCCAAATCCAGCTGTGGGAGACTCCCAGCAGCAGCTGCTCAAGGCTGGTGCTGCTCTGGGAAGTGCTCAGGATGACTCAGGTGTTAATGCAAGGAGGAAGCACACATAGGTGTAGGCCCTGTAGCTGCAGATAAAGGATGGAAAACGAATTGCTCTGCTATCAGAAAGCCGGGAGGGAATGCCAGCTCTGCTGCTGGCCTCTGGCCCAGCCGATATTTGGAATTCTCCTGGGGCTGGAGGTTTGCAGAGGGCGGCCAGCACTGTCTGGGGGAGTTTGGCCAGCTGGTATCTCCCTTCCCAGAGCCTCAAGTTATCTCAGGGAAGTCCAGACTTGCTATCTCTTGATAAGGAGTTCAGAAAGTAATCTGGAAGAGAAACTCCCATTTTTTTTCCTAGTAAACATTTTAATGAATGGAAAGTTGGGTTTAAGCTGGTGCATTTTCAGAATAACCAGCACAATGTCTTTAAAGAAAATCCCTACCCTGAAGTAGAAAAGGGGCTGAAGGGAGGTGTAATAAAATATTTGCCTGAGATTTGTGATTGTTTAAGGCCAGGCTTAATCTCTGTGCAAAGACTGAAAGTGAGAGGGCCAAATCACTGAGCTCACCTGCTTCTGAAGGGAGCAGGAGGCTAACCTGCACTGCAGGTTTAGATTAGATAAGAAAAAATCCTTTTCTCTGAGGGAAATTCTTCCCAGGGGAGGCCCTGGCACAGGTGCCCAGAGAAGCTGTGGCTGCCCCTGGATCCCTGGCAGTGCCCAAGGCCAGGCTGGAGCAGCCTGGGATGGTGGCAGGTGGGATGAAATGAGCTTTAAGGTCTCTTCCAACCCAAACCATCCTGGGACTGCGCATCTGCAAAACTCACCTGAAGAGGCCCTGGCGGAAAATGGAATTTCTGCGAGTTTTCCTGATGATCAGATCAGCCACCTGCTGGATGGTGATGCTGACAAAGAAGGCTGTGTAGCCAGTCCACTGCAGGTACATGCGCTGGTAGTGGGTCTGCAGAGCCAAGGAAACAGCAAAACCTTTTTAAATGACACCCTCCCACTCGCCCAGGCTGCTGCAAACCCCCACGGGAGGCTCCGTCTCAGTGCCCAAGGTGTGAACGCAGGGCTGCTCCAGATTTAGGCGCAGAACGCTCAGGTTTGGGCCCAGCTTTATTCTGGGACTGAGTCACGAGGCTGCAGCACGAGCTGGGGGTGAGGGGAGATTCTGTGGATTTATCAGTGCCTCCTGCGCCTTGTGATTCCGCAGGGGAGGGAGGGGGAGGCTGCAAGGACTTGGCAGAGGTGCTGCTCACCAGCAGGGCTGGCAGAGGATGGTGAGCACGGATTTTGGGGGGTTCAGCCATCCAGAGCAGAGAGGAAGGTGCACCTGCAGGGGCTGTGAGTGAGAAGGTGGAAAACTGTGGAAAATCGAGGAATGAATGAAAGAGCAGAGGCTGAATGAAAGAGCTGTGTGGCAGGGAGCCCTAAAGACTCTCCCCTGCGGGAACATGAGATGAAAACTAATTCTGTTCGCATTTAAGCCTCGTTTGCATTCCCCATCCCTTTATTTTGGGGGAATTTTGAGGCAGGCAGGTGGGCAGGGAATTTTCAGGGCTGCTTTACCCATTGCTGTCCGTAGGAATCCTCAAAGTCGTTGATGGCATTGCTCTCCCAGTTCACTCTCACTCCCAGCAGCGTGGAGGGGAGGAACCCTTGCTCGGCATAAACGGTGAAATAGGTGACAAAGGCCCCCACCGACTGCATGATTCCTGCAGAAACAAAGGGGCAGGAATGAGGAAAAACCGAAATTAAGGAGCACTGGGGGGTGGGCTGGACGCACGAAACATGCTAAAGGTAGTTGGTGAGTTTTGGTGCTGTGAATTTCTTGCCCTCTGTAGATAAAACCTCATTTTATTGCTGAATAATGAGCAGCAGGAGGGGGCTGGTGGGTTTGCAGAGGAAGGGGTTGAGTTTCAGCTCCTCAATTTAGGGGGTTTTTAATTGTTTTTTTTTTTCATTTTATTGCTGAATAATGAGCAAGAGGAGGGGGCTGGTGGGTTTGCAGGGGAAGGGGTTGAGTTTCAGCTCCTCAATTTAGGGGGATTTTAATTGGTTTTTTTTCATTTTATTGCTGAATAATGAGCAAGAGGAGGGGGCTGGTGGGTTTGCAGGGGAAGGGGTTGAGTTTCAGCTCCTAAATTTAGGGTTTTTTAAATGAATCAGCTTGAGTCTTGCTTTGCTGACACAAGGAGAGTTTGGGAGGCCAACCCACCAATCTGCAGGTAGGAGTACACAGCCAGCTGCTGGTTCACCAGCCGGTCTTTCCTCTTGTTCCGGGGCCTCCTGTTCATGATGTCACTCTCAGCTTTCTCGTAAGCCAGTGCCACCGAGGGGATCTGCAAGAGAAACAAACCCTCAGGGGCTGGGGGCAGCGTTTGCCCGATTTTCAGGGGTTTAGCAGCAATTTGCAGTTGCCAAGTGGTTCTGTTGGATGTTGGCAGAACAGAGGAGAGGAGGATCTGTGTGGATTCCTAATAATGAATGAATTCCCATTAATTAATTCCTATTAATTGTAAAGGGTTTGGGGAAAATCTGAAATTTGCATGGATCTGGTGATTAATACAAAAGGCTAGAGAAAGTTAACAATAATTTAATATTAATTTAAAATTAAAGGGTCTTCCAGGTCCCTGAGGCTGGGCTGGATGAAATGTCAGGTGGAACTGCAGAAATCCCTCTGATCTCTTGATTAAAACACAAGATATATTAATTATATTATATTATATTGTGTTATATTATATTGTGTTATATTATATTGTGTTATATTATATTGTATTATATTGTATTATTGTGTTATATTGTGTTATATTATATTATATTATATTATATTATGTTATATTATTATGTTATATTATATTGTGTTATATGATATGGTATTATATTTATTATTATTATACATAATTGTTCACTGCTGATTTTAGCCTGCATCAGTTGTCTTTGCTTTCTGCTCCTCCCCTGCAGGTTGTTGTTGTTTTCTACTCTTCTTTCTCTCTACCTGGCTGCTTTTAATCCCTTTTTTTTGCTGCCTTTCTCATCTGTATGACAAGGCCACAAAATCCCCTGCTCAGGATGTGCCTCCACCCCCAGCCCCTCTCCCTGGCAGGACATTCCAGCAGGAAATGACTTCGGAGCTCCCAACTCACAATGTCCGTGCCCAGGTCGATGAAGAGGATGGTGATGGTGCCAATGGGCATTGGGATGCTGGCAATGATGTAGATGAGGAAGGGGCAGAGCTCAGCAATGTTCTTGGTCAGGGTGTAGGCAATGGTTTTCTTCAGGTTGTCAAAGATCAGGCGGCCTGGGGGAAGAGAAAATTCTTCTGTCAAAGGGAATTTTTATCAGGAAAAAAAGTTCAATTTTGGTAAATGAAGTGGAAACATTTGCTGCTTGTTTCTGCTTCCCTCATGTGTTTCATCATGCATTTTGTAATTTGGTTTTGTTGGGTTTTTTAAGCTCCCCTTCCTGTGAGGCTTCTGAAAACTCAAGTGTAATGAAATATTTCTTTTGATGAGGCAGTTTGAGGGGAAAAGCCTCGTTCCCCAAAATGCTGTGGTTGTGATGGAAACCACAAGCTCTTTACAGGGAAAGGAGAGTGGGATGAGTGCTCCTGTTTTAGGTGGGCACAGTGAAGGTGATGTGTGAGAAAATAATAGAGAGAAAAGGTGGAGAAAATCATTTATATCTTTGTGAGGCTTCAGGCTGCATTGGAACAAGTCAGGAAGTGCTTTTATCTGAAGCTTCATCAGAGACAGCAAATCTTTATTGTGTGAGAGAGGGAGATGATTTCCTTATTCTCTGATTGTCATGTGTAGACGTGGAATTAATTCCCAGCTTTCCCAAATATCAAATTCACAATTCCAGGTAGAGAAGAGAGGAAGATCAGCAGGCCCTGCCAGCAGCTTCCAGCTCAAAAAGTGGGAAACAACATTATCTTTACCTTCCTCCACTCCTGTGACAATGGAAGCAAAGTTATCATCCAGCAGGACCATATCAGCTGCATTTTTGGCTGCGTCTGAGCCAGCAATCCCCATAGCAATCCCAATATCTGCTTTCTTTAGGGCAGGGGAGTCATTGACTCCATCTCCAGTCACGGCAACCACAGCTCCCTGGAACACACAAAAGCATCCAGATGTGGGTTTGGGAGGAGAGGGTGGATTCTGGCATCATCAATCCTTACATTTCTAACAGAAAAATGCCGATAGGAAGTTCTGAATCCTCCCTGTACCCACATCAAACACAGCCAGGGAACAGGAGGGTGATGGACAGGGTTGAGAGAGTAACCTCAGAGTTTTTTGTGTGTTTCCCTTTAGAGCAGAGACCTGGAAAATTCAGGGATGTGATTCACTGCATCCTAAAGAGTGGACATCTCAATTAGATGCATTTCAAATGCAATTAATCTGATTGTTTGGTGTAAAGAGGATTTAAGATTTGTCTGCTCTATGTGCGTGGTCCATCCCTGTCTGAGCAGAGCCAGGTTCACCTCTGACATCTGGGGGAGGTTTGATTAACACAAAATGTCCTGGTTTTTGTTAATGAAGAGCTACAGAAACAGTCAGGCTTCATCTGATTCATAAATTATGTAACCATTGAGTTAGAGCCCGTCCTCATCCTATCCCAACAGCTTCTGGCCATCCTCAGTCTGTGCTAGAATTTCTCCACTAATCCAAAAGATGGAAAACTCTGATTATCCAACTCAGCTTCTTTGTTATCTTCCTGAACATCTCCTGTAGCTCCAGGCTGCACGCAGAAGTTTCTGGCTTGGTTCAAGGCAGGGTGTTCAGAGTGGGGACAGAGCCTGGCAAACTGATTAATAAAAATGCTGAATTTCCTGTCCCTGTGGGGATTGAGCACAGTGTCACTACCTATAAATAATGCCATGTACAGAAAGGCTTATAAGCTCTAAGTACTAAACATAGCTGGAGACTGGCTGGGGGAGGGTGTTCCTTTTCATCCCTGGAGAGCCAAATCTGCCAGGAGTGTGGGAGTCTGAGCAGTGCAGAACACGTTTACCCACCGTGTGCCTAACAGAGACCATTCAAAAAATAAAAACCGCAACAAATTGAAAAGTTTTATCTCTTTTTTTTTTTTTTTTTACTCCCTGGAGAGCCCTCCAGGTTTAAACCCAAAGAGCTGATAATGCTGATTGGGAAGCTTAGTGCTGGCACGACTACAAAAATAAAATAATATCTTGTGCCACATCTTCCTCTCTACAAAGTCCAGGCACAGCACTAGTGTGGCTTTAATTCACAAAATCTACTTGGAAGATGTCATTTTTGAGTGGAGAGTCTTTTGATAGCAATTTTCATCTTTTTCAGAGCTCTGAAAATGTCTTTTTTTTTTCTTTTTTTTTTCCCTCCTGTACTGGCTGCACTCCAGGCTGCTTTACATAATATTGGCCATGGATGGGACAAACTCTCTTTAAATCCTGCTGCCTGATTTACAGCCCTGGGAAGTAACACAGATAAGACTTGGTGGTACATAAATCACGCTCTGGCATTCTGTGGGGTTCATACCTCAGAATCACAAATAGTCTAGGCTGGAAAAGAGCTGTGAGTTCACCTGCTCACCCAGCACTGCCACTAACCAGTTCCACTCCCAAACATTCCTGTGGGCAGGAGGACACGGCTCTGAGTGGCCACAAGAGATAAGAGGAGAGGATGTGGCAGCAGCATTGCTTTTATCTGGGTTTAAAGAATTCCCCAGGGAATTCTCCTTCCCAGACAGGGCACAGGAGGCTTTTTGTGCTTTTCAGAGTGACAGGGACAATCCACGCTCTGGCTACAGCTCCAAACCCAGTGAAAGCTCATTTTGTCACCAGGAGCTGTGTCTGCAGCAGGAATTCGAGCGGCTTGGACTGAGTCCAGGCAGCGTTTGTGGCAATCTGTTAGATAATGTTCTGGCACGGGGCAAAGAGTATAAACAGGGCTTAGGGAGCGCTGGGAATTGGCTCCCAGCCTCCCAGCCCTGGGCTGGCGCGTGTGCGTGGCCTTTGCCACGCCTGCCTCACCTGCCTCTGACAGCCCTCCACGATGATCAGCTTCTGCTGGGGCGACGTGCGCGCGAAGACGATCTCGGCGTGCTCGCGCAGGATCGCGTCCAGCTGCTCCGAGCTCATGTCCTTCAGCTCCATCCCGTTCACCACGGCTGCCGTGGCTTCCCTGCAAGGGCCGCAGGCAAGGCAGGGGGGATTTTCAGATCAGAAGGGTGGAAACTGTGCGCTCGTGGGATGGGCGTGCAGCTGGGTGGTGGGAAAGCGGCAAATGGAGTTAATTGCGGAGGTGTTTGTTGTTAATTAGTGGGAGTTGAAAGAAAGGCAGAAATCCACAGTGGGTCACAGTCACCTCTGGATACAGAGGGGTCTCATTGAAGCTTCAGAAAATGCATTTTAAAGACAGCTCTCACTGGGAGGAGCAGGGGAAGACATCACTTCTGCAAAGAGCTTTTATCCTTCCCTTGTGATGTTATTTTTTCCCCGTTTAATGGATGAAGGAGGAATTTGGGCTGATGGTCCAAACTGGGTCGTGTGATGCCGAATTTTGCTCTGTGTGTTTGTGTGTTTAGTCAAACAGACAGTGACAGTGACTTCCACATGATCTGCAAAGAACAATTCACCAGATTTTCTTCACGGGTAGCAGAGATGAAAACCACCGAGTGGACACATTTAGCTGGAGATGACTCAAGAGTGGGAATGTGTCATAAAAAAAGCAGAAAGCAGCGGGGATGTAGAATAAAAGCACCGTGGAGTGAGCAGGGAAGTGAAGCCCTGTGTGCTGCCAGGCTCTGCTGGCTCTCACCTCCTGTTGACCCGCTCCACAGGGAGGTTGAGGCGCTTGGCAATGTCCTCCACGGTCTCGCTGGTGGCTGAAATGATGCCCACGCTCTTGGCGATGGCCTTGGCCGTGATGGGATGGTCGCCAGTGACCATAATGACCTGAGCAAGGGACAAGTGAGTGCCAAGTGGCCAAAGCATGGAGGGAGATAAGGGGGAATGTCCGGTTTTGAGGAGCAGGAAGCACTTTGGGATCAGAGCAGCGCTGTGTACTCAGCAGAGGGAGATTAGGGGCGGTAATTGCCCAGCTCTGTATCAACATCTGGGCTCTGCCTCTCTTCCTGAGGCTGCTTTATCAGGGCTCTGGAGGAAGAACTCGTCACAGGCAGCCAGATTAGAGTAATGCAGAATAAAGGAGCCCTTATGTAAGGATCTATATTAGGTATGTTCAGTGGGGAGGGTTTGTTAGAATATTGCATCTTAAAATGGATCCTTGTGACTGAGGTGTCCTGACAGATAAGGCACAGCCTTTACTTGCTTTTCTCGAAGAAAAGTTGCCAGATCTGTTTTCAGCCTATGAAAAATTTCATCAGGGTTGGGGTTTGGGATTCATCTCGTCTGTGATCTGTAATTCCAGATATGATTTTCCTAGATTTAGATAGATTTCACCTCTGCTTAGTTTACTTGTGAGTCCCCAGGGAGTGAAATTAGGGGAATTACTGCTTCAGGTTCTACTTGAATAATGCTGAGATTAGTGATTCCTTTGGATAAATGTTCAAAGCAGTGTCCTGATGCCTTCTCTAGAATTGTTTGTTACTTTCCAAGGTTTCTTACTCTGTTTCCAAGCAAGTAATTCCAGCTGGTGTGGGTTCTGTATTCTAGAAATCGATCTGATGAGAGAGTATCTGAGCTTTTGCAAATTTGGATTTCCAGGTTGAGGGTTTTGTGCAGTTCCTATAGTCTGATTCCCACTTAAATGAAAATGTTTTGTCTCTGGGGACTTTCTAAATTGAAATTATAGGATGGTCTTACCTAAGGTTAAGATTTTTGGTAGTTGTTGCTAGAATGATAATTAGTGGCAATGTGGTGGAAGATCTTAAATTTTAAATACTTTAAATAACACCTAAAATAATCATAATGAGTCTTTCTGTAGTGAACCCATTGTGTTTTTCTCTGTAAAATCCTCACCTTGATGCCAGCACTGCGGCACTTGGAGACAGCGTCAGGCACTGTGGAACGAGGTGGGTCAATCATGGACAGGAGCCCCACAAAGCACAGGTTGGAGGCTGGGAAGTTCATGGAATCTGTGTCAAACTGGAAGGTCTCCGGAAACTCATTCTCAGGCAGGTACAAGTGGCAGAAACCTGAAAAGATATTTAGGTTGGTATGATGGGCAGGAAAACATGGGAGAAAGAGGAGAGGCTTTGCTCTTGCCCATGGAACTCCAGCATTTAACCATTTTTCCAGGCATGCTGGATGTGCCAAGACTTTCAGCCTCATTTCACAAGTCTTACAGCTGGATTTTACCCCGTTTTCATGTTTTATCCCGTTTTCCCAGGCACTCACCCAGCACTCTCTCCCCCATGCCCCCCAGTTCCATGTAGGCTGTCTGGAAAGCTTCTGCCTTCTCACTGTCCAGAGGCTCTTCCTTGCCGTTGATCATGATGGTGCTGCACCTCTCCAAAATCCTCTCTGGGGCGCCTTTCATCACCAGCAGGAAGCGTTTGTCATGGGGGTCTTCGGTCTCGTGGATGGAGAGCTGTGCCACAAACAGGAGATGGGTTGGAAGAGCTCAAATTGCCTTCGTTTGTTTCTAGTTTTCCATGGGATTAATGCTCTTTTCCATAAAGAAGTCATGATTTCCATCAAGTGGAATGAACTGTATCTATCGTAACTTGAATTTTCTCTGTTGTTGAATTACCCCGTTAAGGCTTCCAGGTCACCCATTGCTGCATCAGGCCCAGTGATAGAAACAATCTGGCATGATTTCCAAAAAAAATGAAACACACCTGGAATTTGTTGGTAGAGTTGAAAGGGATTTCAGCCACTTTCCTGTTCTGTGCTCTAATGCTCATCACATCCCCCAGAATGACCTCAGAGAATTTCAGCAGAGCTGTCTCAGAGGCATCTCCAACCACGACCCTCTGTGGGCACAAAGGAATAAATCATTTTACTTTTATCTTTCCACAAATTTATGGCATGCTGCACACTTCAGCAACAAGGAATCTCCATTTTTATGTTCAAGTTATCCTGGAAAAAAATATTAAAATAGAATTTGGGGGTGTCTGCTTTGCTCTTGGAGTTACAACTGAGCCACAGCAAACTGTAAAGCAGATCTGGGGTCACACTCAGGGCACTACAGGTGAGCCGAGGCACAAACCCAAATTAATTTGAGGATGGCATTGATGAGTAAACAGCAGGTTTGTCCTGGTAGTCCAGTCAGTAGAATTTACTACCTTCAAGCAGTTGTGTGGAAAGACATCAATTAAGGCATGTTTACCCTTGCTATAATAAATTAACAGTGCAGTAATTACTGTTCCTGCTAGTTGTCTTGCCTTTTCCCTGGCAGGCACAGTTGGGTTTGGACAGTGCACAGGGGTTCTTGGAGCTGTCCTGTGCAGGGCCGGGAGTTGGGATTGTGGATCTCCTCCAATTCAGGATAATCTGCATTTCCATGCTCTTGGCTGTGCAGGTTTTTTTACCCTGTGTTAATTTTTTTGTGTGAGTGTGCAGCAGTAAAACCACTGTCAGTAGGAACTTACTGGTAAAATGGAGATTGTTAAAACCAAGCAGGGAAAATTGCTTTTTCAGAAGAAGGGGAATAAGCTGGTGTGAAGTCAGCAGTACCTTCATGATGGGGAGATTTTCCTGTCCTGGCCGGAATTCCGCCCGGTTGCAGAGAGTGACAATTTTTGATAAAGCTGTCCATGTGGGGGAACTTTGATCAAAGGGCTGGGCTGAGAGAAGCAGAACACACATTGCATCTTTTAGCATGTTGCATGACACAAGTAAAATCTTAACAGTGAAAAAACAGAACTGACTTATTTGCTGAAAAAAAAATATTCTTTTGACAGCTTTTTTTATGGAAAAAAAATGATATAAATTTTCCCTCTAGCAGTGCTGCAAAGGGGTTTGGATGATGGTTGTTTTCTTAATTCCTTACTAAATGTACTCTTGGCAAAAGGTTCTGGAGTAGAGCCTCCTTCAGGTTTACCTCCTATAGATGGAATTCAAATATTAATTTTTATTTTTTCATGTCTCCACATGGCTAAGGAGGGATTTCCATGTGTAGAAGGAAGATATGTCTGATTTGGCCACCAAAAGTGAACACCCTAGGATGGATCCAAGCATCTGCCCCTTCCCACACCCCCATTTTCCCATTTACTTGTTTGATCTTCACTGGTGTCGGCTGAGTAGATCTGGTTGTCAAACCAGAGGTGGGCAACAGTCATCCTGTTCTGGGTGAGGGTGCCTGTCTTGTCGGAGCAGATGATGGAGGTGGAGCCGAGGGTTTCCACGGCCTCCAGGTTCTTCACCAAGCAGTTCTTCTTGGCCATGCGCTTGGCCGTGAGGGACAGGCTCACCTGGCAGGGGGGAAGGGGTCCAGATGTCACCAAGGTGTGGCTACACACAGGTATAATGAGATTGCATTCTCCTGGTAGATCTTTTGTGGGGTTTGTAACAGAATATTTTAAATTTTTCATTTTTCTTGGCTGTTGTGCATTTTTTTTCTCCCTTTTTTAATTTAGAATCTGAGGTTTGGCTGTAACTAGCACAGGTAGATTTGCTGCTGATAGGAACCTGCTGCCTGCTGATAGAAATAAAGATGTCTTATCAATCAAAAGGTTGTTTGAGATGGAAGAACCTGCAAAGGGCAGGGAGCTGCTGGTCACCAGCTCCATGAATCCTGCAATGATTCCCTTCATTGTTTGCTGCTGGGGTGCTTTGGAGCCAGCAGTGCTTAGCAGGTGTGCTGCCCCTCAGGCAGGGATTTTAGTGCTGGACAACTGGTAATAAGTGCAGTTTTCATGTGACTTTCAGAGTACAATGTCCCCACTTCCAAGTGGGAGTGGGTGGTGGGGAAATGAGTCACGTCATTGTACTTGGCAGCCATCGAGGCAGAGCAGCACTTGAACTTAAACCCCAGCTGGGTTTGAGACGAATGACTCAGTTTCACCAGAATTCCCAGATGAAGGGTTTATCCTTGGAATAACCCCTCCTGAAACCCAACCCAGCCCAGAGGTGAAGAACCCCAACGCAGACTCACCGTCACCGTGGCCAGCAGCCCCTCGGGCACGTTCGCCACGATGATGCCGATGAGGAAGATGATGGAGTCCAGGATCTTGTAGCGCATGGAAACGGAGATGATGAAGAAGAGGACGCCGATGGAGATGGCCACTCCTGCCACCAGGTACACGAAGTGCTCGATCTCGATGGCGATGGGCGTCTTCTCGTTGCCCACGCCCGAGGCGAGGGAGGCGATGCGGCCGATGATGGTGCGGTCCCCGGTGTTGATGACAATGCCGGTGGCAGTGCCTGCAGGGACAAAAACTGTCACCTCCAGGGCACACAAACACTCAGAGGAAGTTGCAGCCTGACATTCCAGCAGGTGTTGATGGAAAAACCGCAAGGAAACTGCGGTCAGTTCAAATCCAAATTATTCCATTGATTGGTGCAGCCATAACCACGCTGCGTGTTGGAACAAATACTAAGTGTGACCACCCCCAAGGTCACACTTAAATCTGCTCAGGTCAAAATTCATGTGGGCAATTAAACCTCTCTGAAGTTCCTCAAAGCAGAATTGCTCAAATGGGTTAGCAGGACCAAGCAGCACCTCTGCAGGTGCCTTTTTGGGGGCCCTTCTCTCTGTACGTTGATAAATAATAAAAATTCGAAACGTTCAGTTCCCCTGAAGTTACTGAATAGAGGTCAAAGCCTAACTAGAAAAAAGATAAAAGGGTGATAAACGTGGCTAGAGCCAGTGGAGAAACAGATAAAGAGGATGAAATGGGATTTCCATGCCCAGTTTCAGGATCAGCTCACCTTCCACACAGGTGGTGGAGTAGAAGGCAATGTTCCTGGTCTCCAGGGGGTTCTCGTGGGTGAAGTCACAGGAGCGGGACTGAGGCTCTGACTCCCCTGTGAGTGAAGAATTGTCCACCTTTAATGAAACGGAGACATGCCCAGATTAAAGTCAGCAGTACACAGTGGTGTCCAGCCCGGGAGGTGAGGCCGCAGCTCCATTCACAATCAGTGACATCAACACCTCTCAGTGCCTCTTCTCTGAGCTGCTGCTGTCCCTGACAGAACCTCTTTCTGTGGGAATTCAGATCAGGCAATACTGTGTGTCTGTCAGTGGGATTTTCAGCAGCAGCCTGAGAAAACCCCACAATTTTGAAGACCTGCCTCTGGTGGAAACTCTCAGTCATGTATTGGTGCATCTGCCCTGTCCTGGCAAAGAGCAGAGGCAGAACATGGCATGGACTTCTTGGAAGTTCAGGGAGGGAGGTGTCAGTCCTAGAGGAGCTCAGCATCACATTCAGGCTTCTGCTCTCTCACTTCATTAGTTATGTCCAGTCCCAACTCCAATAACCCATATTGGCTGTGTAGAAATTCTTCCTATGCAATAAATTGCTCCACACTCTGTTTTCCCTCTTTCCTTTGCTCTTCCAAGCCCTGTTTACCTTGCAACCCTGAGTGAAGATGAGACGAATGTCTGCAGGGATCCTGTCCCCACCCTTGATCTCCACAATGTCCCCCACCACCAGCTGGTCTGCTGGCAGCTCCTTCTTCTCAGCATCCCTGAGGACAAGAGCTTGCTGGAAGAGAGAAATGGAACAAAAATTAGTTTTGTGCAACGCTCTACACTGAGATCCTCCTCTCTGTTCTGGGACAGAGCCAGAGCAGGGTGATGGAGAGGAAATGTGAGCATATCTGACATCCAGCTGGACTGCTCAGCCTGGAATTTGGGGGATTTGAGATGGGAAGTGGCTTTGGAGATGGGGAAATGCCTTCCAGGGATGTGCTCACATGACATCAGGTCTGTGGGTAAAAGCAGCAGGCTGCAAAATGTGAAACCCAGCACACTTCACCCTTTTACAGGTTTGAACTGGGCACTGAGATCTCTAACCCAGTGCTGGATGGAGGACAAGGATGTGCTTCCTACAATTCACAGATCCATGAAAGCATCCACTGTGTGCTTTTTAGCAATGGATTGTGATTCAGGACATTTATCTGGGTCATTTGCCAAGAGATAAATTCAAGTTGGTCTTGCTGGGCTTCCCTCATGCTTTATTGGGATGAATTTTGGCCTCAGTTTAAAAGCACTGGTGGTTCTCACCTGTGGGATCATCTTGCTGAAGCTGGCCATGATGTTTGTGCTTTTGGCTTCTTGATAATAAGCAAAGATGCCAGTGAGGATGACAACCAGAGCCAGGACTACTCCGAGGTAGAGCTGATCAATAAAAGATATAATTTTGTTAATTTAAGAAAAGTTTTCAGCAATTCCTCTGTTAGAATGAATCAGTTCTGTGTTGTTTTAAAATGAGGTGTTGGCTGGGTTAAAAGACAGGTTAAGAAAAGAACTTTCAGGTGTTAGCCTGCAAACGATCAATTAAAGTTTTTTTATGTGTGTATAAAAAAAGGTTTTGATAGTTTTAATAATCTAAAATCCTTCTCTAAACTGACACAATCCCGAACAAATTACAGTGTAACAAATTTAAAAAAAAAAAAAAAAAAGCAGAGTATAACTGAAAGGGCAATTACTCAGAGACTCTTTAGGTTCTGACTGAAGTCAGAGTCTAAAGTCTTCAGACATTTTTCCTGCCCTCCGAATTCTCAAGAATTGTGATTATGCCCAGTGGCTATCAAACCTTTGCCCAGGCACTCTTTAAGCGAGTGCTGTGCGTGGTGTTTGAGCTTTTATCAGAAGTGTTTGGCAGCGGCACGGTCTGGTGAGAACAAGAGGCCTCCTTGGAGTTACTGAGTAACTCTGGAGTATTTAAATCACCCCAGCCATGGCGAGACCCAGCGCTCGCGGCGCGGGCGCTCATCCACTCACGTTGTCATAGGCCGAGTCCACCCCCTGCGCCAGCTGGATGCCAAAGGAGATCCAGGAGAAGACAGCCCCGATCCACAGGAGGATGGAGAAGCCCCCGATCATCTGCTTGAGGAACTTCACGATTTCGGGGGTGGCTTTGGGAGGAGTGAGAGCATTGGGGCCGTCCCGAGCCAAAATCTCTGCTGCTCTTGCACTGGAGAGACCCTGCAGAAGGAGGTGACGTGTTTATAGTGAAATCACAAACAGATTTTTACCCCAGCTCAGAGCAAAATGCACGTGCTGCTGTTTTTTCACACGTTTACAATGAAATCACAAACTGATTTTTACCCCAGTTCAGAGCAAAATGATCATGCTGCTGTTTCTTTCAAGGTTGTTTGTGTCACAAACCAGCTGCAACTCTGATTTCCAAACCTCCTGATTTCAGAGTGGCTGCTATTAATTATCTGCTCTGGAGAAACAGCTATTTCTTTTTTCTTCTGGAGCACTGAATTTGGGGTCACATCCATCAGGAGTTTCCATTCTGTTGGTTATCAATCAAATATACCTGGACTAAGTGTTTGGAAAGCCAGGGGAAAACTGGCATTCTTTTGCTGCTGCTTCTGCATTTCCACAAGGTGTTTGTAGCTCAGGAGGTTCTTGAAATTCTTGTCTGGGCTCTGGCCACGTTCAGTGCTTTGATATTCAAATGTCAGGTGTCAAAGGGACTCAGGTGTAGTTTCTCAAATCTAGATTTTCCTTCAAAATCAGCTCAATCCATGCAGTCTTTGGTTACAAATTGTTACAGTGAAAAGTGAATTGTGGCGAAATCAAAGGATCAGATAACAGCTTTAGAAAAAATGAGGTCCTGATGCAAAACCCTGAGGTCCCATTTTTGATTTCAAAGCAGTAGCTCAGCTTTCTTCAGCCTCGAGAGAAACTCCACTTTAAATCCAGAGCAGTGCTCATTCCTTGCTGGTTTAGGCTTTACTGGGAGCATCAATGCAGGCACCCACACACATGTAATAATGAAATTCCTGCTCCTGGGAGCTCTGGGGAGGCCAGAGGCACCTGATTGAGGCAGTTCCTTAAGGAAGCCCTAGGCACTTACTTTGTCAATGCTGGTACCGTACTTCATCTCCAGCTCCGAGGTGCTGAGCCTGTGGTCATCCTGCATCCCAAGAGAGACAGGAAATTACAGTGAGCAAAGCATCAGACTGCTGGAATTCCTATTTCCAAACTGCCTGGATCTGGGAACATGGATGAAGTTGCATGTATGACACCCCGCTTTCATTAATCAGACAAATCTGCATATTGATGAGCAAAATATCTTCCACTGGAAGATGAGATTTTTTTCCTTTTGATTTGCAGAGTGCTTTTGTAAATAGCTCCCTCCTCCAGCAAATCTGTCACAAGAACAGGGTGGTGTGTTCGTGTTTCTGCTGCTTGCCACAGGGGCTGTGCTTCTTTTGGATAAATCATTTCAGTCTGCATGCTGCAGGGCTCAGAGTGTGTGACAACAACCTCTGCCCTTGATTGCCAGGGTAGGGAATGTGAATTATCCTCCCCAGTCTGCTGGAAAGAGGCAATAGGTTCTAAGCACAGGTAAAAAGGGTGTGGGAGAGGGAAATCTCAAAGCTCTTGTCCTTGGCCTGCAGTGACACCTCTTTAGTATCATTGGCCTAATTATATCTTGTGCTGAACCGGGATTTAGAAGCCAAGAATTTGAGAGATCTCCCAATTGTTTTCTCAGAGTGATTCATGGGTACTTGGGTGAGTCAATTCTCCTGTCTGTGCTTTGGTTTCTCTTTAGAAACACGGGAGTGGAGTTACATGCCCCGGTGGCAAAGGCAACACAGACAGAAATATTTACCTGCTGCTGGGCAGATCTTGGAAACGTGCTGGGTGAATGGGTGAGAAAATCATGGAATCAATATCTTATTTTGGTGTTCTTTGAGCTTTGCAATGCCATCCAGCCCGTAAATAGCCTCTCCTCTGAGCTGCTCTCACAGCAATCCCAAAAAGAGGTCAGCATAATTACCCTCATGTTCCAGATTGGGAAACTGGAATGTGTGGAGAGGAAGCAACACTTCCAAGAGCAGGTCAGTGGAGAGCCAGGAGGAAAACACAGATTTCTTGAAGGCCAGAGCAGTTGGTTTGGGTAAAACCCCCTGTGTTTAAAGCTGAGACCTGCTCAGCTCTGGAATCTCTGGAGCACAATGCCGTGGTTCTGCCTCTCCCTCTGACTCCTGGCTGGCTGTGCAAGCTGTCAGGAAATGCCGATGGCAGTGATTCCATCTGGGAATGGCTCCTTTTTGGGGCAGATAATGTTCTGTACCACTGGTGGCTTAATTATACCAGATTCGTCCTCTCATTTTAGGTATTAATCTTGCACAGGGTTTTTCTGGCACACTCCAGGAGGGTGAGGAAGCAAATCCTTCCCTGTGCCAGGATTTTCAGTGCAGGACACTCCCTGGATTTCACGGAATGTGTAATGGAAGCTCAGCAACACTCACCAGGTCCAGTTCTTTCTTAAGATCTTCTGCCTTCTTTTTCTTCTTGTCGCCTTTTTTGTCTTTGTCCTTCTCCTCTTCATCTTCAATCTCTGTTTTATGCAGATCTTTCGTCCCATAGATCTCAACTGAGTAAACATCAGACTTTTTCTGTAAAAGACCACAAAAAAGTCAAAATTTTGCAGATCTACGTTTTTAGACAACTTACAAATTTCTGCTGTCACTTTCTCCTGGCTACTTAAGGTGTTTTTTCCTGTCTTATCCAGACATTCATCCAGTTTGTGTTACTGTGATTGTGGTCAGGACTTCATCAGGTGCAAATTACAGGGATTGCTTTAGGGATGTGCAACATTTCCAGCAGTTTATTATCTGAAACAAGTGTAGGAAAATACTGCCCAGGACCTCAGCAGTGAAGATTACTAATTTATTTATCAGCTCCAAGAAGAGATCAGTGGAAAAGCAAAACATTTGTGAAAGGAAAGGAGAGGGGGAAATGATCCATTGAGAACTTGCTTGTTCCTGGAGCTTTTCAGGTCCATAACTCCAAGATCCAAATTTTAATTACAATTAACACCAGACTGAGTGCCAAGGAGGAGCTGCTCTGTTTTTGCCCGCACAGAGCTCAGACCTGGCAGGGATTTAGCCAACAATACACTTCTTTTTGGCAGTGGAATATTGGGCACAGGGAGCTGTTGACCCAGGGAGGCTGCTGCACCTCAGGGAATGTTTTGCTTTCAGTGATAACTCGGGAGTTGTGCCGTTTCCAAACCCTGGGTTAACTCTGCAGTGTGCAGGGCAAACTTCCCTCCCGTGCTGCTGATTAATGATAACGTTCCAGCTCCCAAATTATCCTGGAAACGACAGGCCAGGCCTTGGGAGAGCCACTGGGTGACCCCATTCCAGAGGTTTCCTTGTGGATTAAACCCCAGAAGTTCAGGAGAGTCCCCTTGGAGGTTCCCTGGTGGGACAAAGCACAAAGGGGCTCTGCCAGTGCTTGGCTTCCTGAGAGATCTCACAGAATGAAGGAAGAGCTCTCCATAACGTAAAGAAAGCTCAAATAATGGAAACAGCAAGAAAAAAAAAACAATAATAATTGGGGTATCTTGTTATTTAACACTGTTCTGAACTCAAAACTGGCATCTTATCCTCAGCTGTCCTGTAACCAAAGGAGTATTTAAATCTTGACATTGTCTCTTGATGAAGGGGAAAGCAAAGAGCTGCTGAGCAGTTTGAGGGCTTTAAAGACTGAAATACTATTCCTAAACACTTGATTTTGCTTGGTGATGCACATCCCAGAGACAGGATGTGCCAGTTATAAGTTCTGATTTTCTTCTGCCATGCTGAAGATTCATGATCTGTTTTATCTATTGGGATTTTTTTTCTTCACCTTCCTCCTCCTCCTCCTCTCTTTAACTCTCCAGCCCAAAAAATCTGTTCAGCTCTTCAAATCCCTACAGAGCACAGAAACCAGGAATGGCAACAGCTCTCTGCTGGGAAAACTTAGCAGGTGGAAGAGAAAAATAAAGAAAATTTATCAAGTTAGTAAAATCTCATTGCTCACTGTAAGCATGACCTATGTTAACCTTTAACCTTCAGAGTTTTATAAAATCTCAGATTTTGGCTCAGATTTTTGGCTCAGCCAGTCCAAGAATTCTTCCCAAGAATGCAAACTGTTCATGCTCAATAGTATTAATGGAATTAATTCAATTTTTCACTTAGCCTGTACTTATAGTATAGACTCACAAAATAAAACTTAAGAAGAAACACAAGGGGTACCTCCTTGGGCATTGTACCCACCTTGACCATCTTGGTGAGTTTATTCCTTTCCTGATGGAGAGAAGCAGCCAAGCCAAAGCCTCTGGATCAAAAGCCAAAAAATCTCTGGATGAAAAGCCCAAGCCCAGCTGGGGACCGTGGTGGCTCAGAGCAGTCCTGGAGTGCAGAAGCTCCCCGAGGTGGTGGGTCCCTCTCCTGTGGCCAGCAGGTGTTAGCTGGAATGCTGCTCCCACCTCGACATCCTTCAGGCAGGACCAGCTCCCTGTCCCAAGGCTGTGGAGAAAGAGCTCTGCTTGCTGCTGCTTTATAAATCAGCATCTTGGGCTGCCACTCCACCCCTCCCCTTCCAGGTCCAGCCCATCTTCTGTTTCACCTGGAGTAGGTGGAAAAATACCACAGTAATGGGCATGTGGGTTTCAGGTCAGATAGGTTCTAATTATTCCTTTG